>NW_017731383.1:5526279-5579612 GCF_001890085.2 Hipposideros armiger
TGTCATACAGCCCAGATTCCTGCCATGGTTCATTAAAAATCAGGCCCATGATGGTTATTAATTCCCTTTGTTCTGCTCTCTCTTCCTCTTCCCACCCCCATAAACATTTTCAAAATCTATAAACTGTTAATGAAGAACAAATAAAGTGAGTAACTGCATAAGCTCAGCCCCTGAGTCCCCTCTGGCCCAGCACCGAGGCCCTGCTAGCTAATGATTTGCAGGCCGCTTGGAAGCTGGAGCCCCCGGAAAAGTCATTAGATCAGATGGGGCGTTTTGATCAGGCACGGTCCTTGGCCACCCATTGTTCTTGACACAGTTTGGGGACTACGCTGGCCTTCTTTGCTATGTGAATTTGTTTCAATCACTTGCTCCCCAAATTTGATTAAAAGAGTGATTGAACACAAGCCAGCTACTGTTTGCAACCCCAGTGCCCATCATTTGCCCAAACAGCCTCTGTATGTCACACTCTATTTAATAATCTTACCAAAGGGTGAACAATGGAATCAGGGCATTCTTTAAGCAAATTAGACTTTCACGACACCAAGATGCACCCCCAGATCAGACTAATAGGCTAGGGTGTTGACAGATACAAGCTTCTTGAAACAAACTACTTCAAAGCCAGCCAGCCATGTCCATATAAAATTGAAACCCCATTAAATTTGTCTTTTAGCCTGCTGCGTCTTTCATAGATCTGAACCATTTCGGCTGACAATGGAGTCTATTTTGGCTAATTAACTAAATGTCAGCTAGTTTTTAATTGCAAAGACTAATTCTTTCAATAACAAATGTTACAGGAGAAAAGACTCAACGAAATCTATTTGCTCTGGTCAGATTTGCACAGACTGTTAATTCTGAGCCGAGGCTCCAACACCACAGGCCAGATCCCTGTAGAAATCAGCACAGTTCCCTCTCTCTTGCAATTACCTAGGGTCCACGAGGATTTTTTTTTCTTGGATTGCAACATAATCACCATCAATTCTTTCTTTCCTTAAAGACCCTTCATAAACCTCATTTCACAAAATAGCCTTTTAAACCTGGAAGGAAGCTCTGAGGTTGTCCATCTCAAAATGCTCCCCTCCCTACTCAAACATTTTGTAGACACAGAAACTGGGGTTCTGAGCAGCCAGGTGAGGTGACGAGGCCACATAGGTGTGAAGTTTATTGCTAGAATGTTCTATTCTAGCTCCTGCTCTGCCTCGACCTCGCCACATGACCTTGATCTGTTACACCTCCTTTTTGAGACACTCCTCTTTAGTGAAATGAGCACCAACTTGCCCCCCACCATGAGGATGAAAAGGTAACTGTGCAGGTGTTATTCCAGAACAGACACTCATAAGTGTGTTGATTCCAGAGACCATGCCTGAGGGAAGGAGCAGAACCCTTGGTCATCTGCAAAAGGTCCTCATTATTCATCAAGAATCATGGCAGATGCTTTCCAGCAGGTTCCCCTTCCCGTAGTCATGGCTCCTACATGCATGGAAAACTCACAAAGTACCATCCCATGTTTGAGGCATTGAACGCCGATGCCCACCAATGTCCATGTCCTCCCCTTCTCTCAGCGCCCACCACTGAGCTCCATTTTTGAGCCACTCTTCTGGCCAGCTGTGGTTGCTGGACTGTGGTCTGATGACCCCCTCTTCCAGGCCTGCCCCTTCCTCCCGTGCTCTTGCTGTCTTTCCCCCGTCTGCCAGCTCAAGGGAGAAAATCCTCAGGACCTCGAGGAAGGCGCGTCCTGAGGTAGAAGGAGCCTGGGTCCCTGCGAGATGCCATGGAGGCGATGTGTTGTGAGTGGCTGAGATCGCGGGTTGAATTTTTAGAGGAGCGGATGTTACTCATTCCGCTGAAAGCACTGTGGTGTCTGTGAGTGACTTACATGTATTGACTTCTTCATCCTCACAAGCCTTTTATCCTCAGTTTGCAGAGGAGGACGTTGAAGCACAGAGAGGTTAAGTGACTTGCCCAGGTTCTCACAGCTGGGACAGAGCTCTTCACGGCACTCTGGAGACTTGGGCAGTCAGGAGCTATGGACATTTTTGGAGGATCCACCCCTCCTCCATCCTCTCTCACTCTCTCTTCCTTACTGGCTTCTTTTCACATTTAATAAGGGTCTATCTGTGCAAGGAATTGGGCCATGTGATAGCCTGAGGCTCTTATGATGAATCAGACATGGTCTCTGCCTGGCAATATCCACTGCCTCATGAGGAAAGAGACTTGAGGATGAATAATTACTGGGTCATGTGGTGAGTGCCCTGGTGGGACAAGCAAAGAGCGCCATGGGGGCACAGATAAGGGACAGAGTGACTCACGTATGATTGGGGCCGTGCAGACATTGTAGGTCAGGGAAGGGGTGATGCTTCAACTGGATAGTGAAGACGAAGAGAAGCTGTCAAGGTCAAGTAGGTAGGGAAGGGTACAGCTTGAACGAGGGCGTGGAGGCACAACACACTGTCACGGTTGTACTTGGGAGTCTGGAGAGGAGGAGGACTCAGGGAGGGTATCGAGGATGGAGGGCTGGGGGGGGGTGGTAGGCTAAGGAGCTTTGATTTAATTCCGGAAGCAGAGGGTGCTGGGGTCATATGAGCATTACAGAGCGATTGCTTCTGGGGAGACCTCGCCTGCAGCCCGGGGTCAGGAGACAGGTGCTGATGCACAAAGCTAGCACTGTCCCCAAGATCCCAGCGCCCCCTGGGGGCCTTCCGATGCAGGCTGCTAGGCTCCTTCCCATCCAGGAACACCAAGCAGTTTATCTCCTCTCTTTGAGAGCCTTCTAAAAACAGACCCAGGGGATGTAACAACTTCAGAGGGCGGCGTTCCTGCAGACTGCCTCTCCAAGGCGGCGCATCTCTCTTGCCAGAATGGGGCCAGGAAGTTGGCAGGGTTCGAGTAACTGCTATCAGGAAACATTTAAAAATAAAAAAAGGCTTCTCCCAGGGCAGGGATCTGTCTCCAAAACCCAAGAGCCCCGTCCTGGGGATCCAAGCGGCCTCGAGTAGCTCCTACTTCAGTGTAGAAGCTGAAAGGCCAAGGTCAAGTGCTTGGAGACTGACATCTAAGTCCACAGAATAAATAGGGGTGATGTGATTACAGTCAGAGGTGCCACCCAAGGACAGGACCAGGGGAGCCTGGTGGCTTCAAAGAGCAGCACTCCCTGATCAACTCGGAAATGACTGTGTTTTTTTTTTTGTAACCTGTGGAGTCTATGAAATGTCACATCTGGAAGAGACCAGAAAACAGTTGGATTCTACTGGAGGTGAATGAATTCATGATGCTGAGGGCTGGCTCGTGCTGGACCCTTCTGTGGAGAGCTACCCTGCCTGGCTCTTTCTACCTGATATCATTGGGAATCCTGCCCTGTGGAGTGGGGTCCATCCCGGGTGTCTCTGATTCATTTGGGATTAATAGGTATTGAGTAGAGGTGAGAAGCTGGGGTCCCAGGGCTGGACCACCAGAGCTGACCTCCCAGCTCAGACTCTCAGTGTCTCGTGTGCGGTGAAGTGGGGCGGGTCACCTCATCTCCCCACGCCTCTCTTCTTCTCTCTGTGACATGAAGACAATAACATCGCCTCATCACACTGTTATTATGAGGATGACATGAGGTTTTGTCTGTGAAGTCACGCAGCTCAAGGCCTGCGTGTCAGCGTTGGGTCCTTTCTTGCAGTTGTGGAATGCAAGTGCATCTCATGAGCTTACTGTTTAATGATGACTGTAGTTCTCTTTAAAATCATAGCCCTTCCGGGCCGGCCGAGTGGTGCGTTGGTTAAGAGTTGCCTTGGGACGCCAGCTCTGAGCAGCAGGGCCCCAGTTAGGATCCCACATGGGGCCAGTGACACTGCACCCTCTACAGCTAAGATGGTGAACAACAGCTCGACCTGGAGCTGGGCTGCCATGAGCTACCTTGAGTGGCTGGCAGCCTGCGTGAGCTGCCAAGAGCCGCCGTGAGCAGCCATCTAGTGGCCGGTGACCTATCTGCCTCAGCTGGGAAGAGCGCAATGATAATACCAACATGGGCCAGTGAAGCAACGTCCTCCACAACTAGACTGAAGAACAAAAGGACAGCAACTTGTCTGTTCCCCTTCCCCGATTCCCCAACACTCCTCCCCTCCCCCAATTCCCGAGTAAAAAAAATCTTAAAAAAAAAAAATCATAGCCCTTCCATGTACAGGGTGCTGCACTGTACTCCGAGAATGTTCTCATCCCACGTCAATCTCACGCATTCCCACTTGCAGCCCTGTGAAGTTGGCAGGGCAGGGTGTGGCCTTTATTTTATGGGCCAAGAGGCTGACATTTTCATAGGGTGCTTGACTTGCCTAAGCCAAGGGCTTGGGCCAGGTCTGCTGGTACAATTGTTGTTGGTTTCTTTCCCCTTTTTCTTTGTGATTGGTCCAGCAGAGCTGTGTGGCAGAAACCGTTCCTGAGCCAATGCTGGGTGCCGGCTGCTGAGCTCATGCACGTCATCCCATGGCCCTCACGTCTAGGACATCTGGGGGGGACCTAGGCCCACAACTCCAGGAAACCACAGGTTCGTCATGGCTTTCTTCATGGCCTTGGGCTCAGTCGCAGTTCTCAGCAAGGCTCTTTATCTTTCTCTTGTGTCTGGAAGAAAAGAGTCACCCCATCTGTCCTCACAGACAGGAACCAAGGCCAATGTGGGACCGTGGTCGGGAATAGAATCAAGTTCTCCCCAGAATGGCCAGCTCAGATCAACTCTAGCACATGAAGAGGGTGTAAAACAGGCTCCTTTCCTCATGCTGGCAGACCTCAAGGGGCCTGATTTGTAAGTGCATGAGGGTAGACGCATAAAAACACGTCATTAAACACACTCAAAATAATAGCATAAAGTACTGACTCCGTGGAGAAAGGGGCGTCGTACAAATTCTTTGGTGGTCAGGAAAAGCTTTGTCTTCCTCCTCATAACTTGAGACTCCACTTTCTCTGCAGATTCATGTTTGCTCGTAGGCAGGAGGGCAGGACCAGGCGGTGTGCCCAAACGAGCCACTGAGCCATGGTTAATAAGAGGGCTCTTGAAAGGCGTGGGCAGGGTTAGGAAAAGCTGATGGAGTCGTGATCCATCCCGGAGAGGAATATGAGTTTAGGCAAGCAAGGATGAGGGAATTTTGCATTTTACTATATATACCATTTCTATAGATTTTGAAATAATAAGCATGTACGCATTCTGTAACTTCTCAAATAGAAATTGATTATAGGCTAGACCATCGTTGCCGATGGGCTGACAGGGGTTCTGGAAATTGCATCAGGCCCATTTCTTCACCCGGCTTCCAAGCACTGTCTTCTCTAGAACGTTATTCCGTGGAGGCAGCTTCATACCCCGTTTGATGAATGCGTTGTCAATAGCTCAAGCCAACTGAAATAATAATGGGAGAAAGGTCTGCTTCTGCCAAGAACTGAGAACTGGAATGACGTTGGCGGGTGTTTCCTGAAGCCAAAGGCAGGTTTCCTATAATTAGAAGCAATTTGCTAGAAAGTTTACCAGGCTCTTCCAAAGCACACAATGTGGCAAATTGTTAAAGGTTTCTTTATTTTTCCTTTCCTTTCCATGACACATTGCAGATGGAGAGTGTGGACTACTCCCTGTTCCTAGGCCGAGGCTGTTATTTCAGAGGATCACGTCTTTGCCGAGTCAGTGGAGTGGGAAGAAGAAAACCCACTTTTTCTATCACTGTGGGAAACGGGACCAAAGTCGGAATCAGATTCTAAACATTGTGAAGCCCGAGGCCTTTCCAACGGTCTCCACCGAGAGGCCTCCGCTGTAGCCAAGCAGGATCTAGCAAGTGAAATGCACACCAAGACCAAGCTCAACGATGTCCTTTCCAGTGTGTGAGAAAACAGGAAACCCAGACGGCACTTACACAAACTGCAATTCCCATTTCTGTGTACCGGAAGTCACGGCCCCGGTGCAGCGATGGGTAGATGAACATCTACGGAGCACCTAGGATTTTGCCAGCTCTGAGCCAGGCACCTCACCCATTCTGTGCAGTGCAGCCCCTTATCCCCCCACGCCCAGCCCAATGGCCCTGTCTTAGGTACTATCACTATTCTCAGTTTAGAGATGAAATCAAGACCCAGCAAGGCTAAGGAGTTTTCCCAGAATCAGAGGAAAAGCTGGAATGCACAAGACTGTCTGACTGCTAAACCGGTGTTCTTTCCACCATACCCATGTGCCTGGCTGTGAGAGCCACTCTTAAACAGATGCAGGCTGGCTCTCAAGGCCAGGGCTGGCTACACAGGATTCTCAGAACCTCACGACTTGGCCTCTAAGAGAGAGTGGAGCAGGCTTGCCTCTCCTCCTTGGTCCAGGAACTGCAGATCTATAGCATTTGTGGCAGCCCCCTGCCTGGGGGCCTTCTCATGCAGGTTCAGCTGCCCATGTCCTCTATAACATAAGCAGTTGTGCAGCCAAGCAATCCTGGAAGGGCCCTGACTCGGGATGCCATTGTCCTCAGCCCTGCTTTCTAACCTCAGGCATGCTGTACTCCAGAATCCTGGGAAGATGACCTCTGCAACCCTGCTTTCCCATCAACTCAGTGGGGAGAGATAGAAGGTGGGTGCCGGAGACCTGCAGTGTGTACGTGGAGTATGGCTCGAATGAGAGTTGGGTTAGCCCAGGGAAGTCCTGAATATAAAGGAAAGAAAATGAATGAATTAATTAACCCATCCATCCATTCATCCACTCATCCATCCATCCTCCATCCATCCGTCCACCCATCCATGTAACTATTCAACCAGTGCTATATCTGAGACAGAACAGGCAATAATTGAGGGAATAGCCCCACATGAAAACAGATTGTGTTAGGATGATGAGATAATATGATTCCCCCCCCCCTGATGATTTTTAAAAACTTGGCTGCAGCCTTAAAGAAACTGAGAAAGAAGGGTAGACAAAGCATGGGCTTTGATACAGAAAGACAAATACTGCATGATCTCACTTATATGTAAAATCTAAAAAAGTTGAGTTCATAGAAGCAGAGAGTAGAACGGTGGTTACCAGTGGTTGGGGGTGGGCGGGGGAATGGGAGGGGGTGTTGGTCAGAGGGTGCAAATGCAGTTCTGAGATGCATCAGTTCGAAGGATCTGATGTACAGCAGGTGAGTGTAGTTAATAATAATATACAGTACCCTTGAAATTTGCTAAGAAAGTAGATCCTAAATGTTCTCACCACACACAGAAAGGTAACTATGTGAGGTGAGGGAAAGGTTATGTGCTAGATCGGGGACATCATTTTACAATGTACACGGGTATCAAAACGTTACATTGTACATCAAAATGTTACATTGTACATCTTAAATATAATGATTACTTGTCAATCATACTACAATGAAGCTGAGAAAACAAGGACAAGTGTGGGCTTTGGCAAGAGAGGTAATGAAGCCACATTCAGGCTCTGCCCCTACCCCGCCGGGTGAACCTGGAACATCTTAGCTTGTTTCTTCTTCTGCCCTGTGAGGAAAGGAATATTCATTTCCTTGGTGGTGATGAGATTTCCGGATCAGAAACCCGGAGCATGGAGGATTTAGGAAGCATTTGTTGAATGGATGAAGAAGGAGGTATCTGTGGGATGGATTATGGGGCCTCTGTTACTCTGGACAATGGATGGCAATTGATTCTGTAACCAAATGCCTCCTTTTCTTTTTCGTGATTAGATAACACGTGGATTAGCCGCAGGACGGAGGCTATTAGAAGCTGGCCTTTCGAGAGCGAGGGGGCAGGCAGGTGGTGGTGGTCCAACCCCTCACCTTAAACCTCTTTATCAAAGTGGGCACATCTGCAGTCCGATTTGCCTTTGAAACTCAGCAAGTTCCCTTGACCCGGGAGGTTAAGTGCTGCTGGGGCAGTGGCTTGAACACTTTGTCCCGGGAATGGAAAAGTTTAGCAGGCTGTGCATTCCTGCCAGAGGCTAATCTGCTTATTGGATGTCCCACCCTTCACCCAGCTGGAGAGTGGCCTCTTTGAGTGCCCAGAGAAGGACGCCTTTCCAGGATTTTGCTGAGCTTCTTGGGCAGGAAGTGCATATCTTAAGCCTTAGGAGACTCATGGCAGAACCAATTTAGCAGGTGATGAAAGTGACAAAGGGCAAGAGAGGGTGATGGCAGAGATGTCACGTGGGCATCCAGCTCCTCAGCTGTACTGGGACGACACCCCTTCTGCATCTGCTGTAGCACAGGCCTTTGGAGACTATCAGCAGATCAGGGTCCCAGCTCAGGCTCCGAGCTGCCTCCAGGGAGTGAGCTGCCTCCCTTTACTCGTGATTCCTGTTCATCAGACTTTCCAGCTGCATTTTCTTCAGCAGCAAGGGAGCCTCGAAGCTTCTGCAGGCCTGGCATGTGTGTGTGTGTGTGTGGGGGGGCACCCAGCAGGATGAAGCATGGGAGAGTCACACATGCATCTGCAGGAGTGTCCTTGTCATGGTGGGATGACAGAGAGAACAATCCTTTGTATTCCAGCCTTCTTGTGGAACGCCACACAACCACCTCCACATTTTAAGAATGAAATTTGTACCAGGTATTATCAGGAAGGAAAAAATAAAAGTTGTATCATAACAAAAATGTTGACAGATGGTACATGCAGTGTGATCCTGTTTAATGCAAACAATAAAATCCGTACCAAAATGATACATTTGCATATGCTCATAAATGTGAGTATAGAAGCAATAAAAAACCAACGTGTAACGATACAGCCAAAATTGTTTATAGTGGTCCCCTGAGGATCGAGGTACGGTGGGGGATGAAAGGACGGGAGAATCCACTTGCCATATATATATATATATATATATATATATATATATATATATATATATTTAAATAGCTTTACTGAGATACAATTTGCATACCATAAGATTTCCCATTTAAAGTACACCGTTCACTATTTTTAGTATATTTACAGAGTTGTACAACGTCTATAACAATCTAATTTTAGAACCCTTCCATCGTCCCAAAAAGAAACCTCGTACCTGCCCACTGGCAGTCACTCCCCACTCCCCGGTCCCCTAGCCTGAGGCAATCGCCAATCAGACTTTCTATCTCTGTCTGTTTTCCTTTAGTAGACATTTCATATAAATACACTTTTATATCATGAGGTTTTTCCTTTTACCGGTATGGATTCTTGTGCAATTACATAAACAAATGAATGCATTTTGTTGAAGAAAGACAACAGCAAAAAGGGGCCACTGTCATTTCCAGGGAGACGGATTCGATGCAGGAGAAACGCATCTGTACACGCGGGGCTAGGCACTTGACCCAGGTGTCCTTTTAAGCCTCCACAAAATCATGTGACATTTCTGTCATGATTGAATTATGTCCCCAAGAGATACACCGAAGTGACCTGATTTGGAAATAGGATCCTTGAAAACGTTACGATGAGGTCAGTAGGGTGCGCCGTGTCCAATACTGAGAAGAGGAGACACAGACACACCCGGGGAGAGGCCGCGTGACGATGGAGAAAGGCCAGGGTGAGGCACCCAGGAGCCACGGGCGGCCCACAGCACCAGAAGCCGGGAGAGGGGCCTGGAGCCGCCTCCCCCGGAGCCTTCAGAGGGACCCGGCCCTGCCAGCACATTGATTTTGGACTTCTATGTTTTCCGTTGCAAAAATGTGTCATGACTTTTCCGACAACCCAATAACTCAGCCAGGTCTTTCCAGCTCCCCACCCAGATGGTGGGGGCTGGGGCGGGACTGTCCTTCCTTATCACATTCAGCGGGATATTCTGGGAATCTACTTCGCTGGCCTCCAGTAGTGTGTAGGGGGGGATGAATAAGAGAAACAAACCAGGCAGGAGCTGGCCTCCCAAATCCAACTGGCATCTTAGGGAAAAGCTCTTTCCACTTAGTTCTTAGGCACGTTTCACTGAGACACACTTTTCGCCTCTCCCACCTCCCAACCAAATCCTGAGAGAGGAAGAAAATTCTCTTCCTGCTGCCGCCCTGCCCGAAGCTGGTGTGTGTGTGTGTGTGTGTGTGTGTGGTGTGTGTGTGTTGGGGTGCGGCGGTGCGGGTAGAGGGGTGAGAGCAGCTGCTAAGGGGCAGGTCCAGAATCCAAGACAAACACGCGAGGGGGGCCCCTTCTTTCCAGCCGCAGTGCGTCTAGTGGATGTGCAGACACGGTGCTCAGAAGGCAGGAGGTGGCTTTTGCCAACACAAGATGTCCTCCGGCTTTCTCATTTAACCCTCACGACACTGTGAGTTAATGACGCACGCTGGACACGGAGGCTCAGAGAGGGGAGGTAACGTGCTCAGGCACACACAGCTAAGAGGCTCGCCCAGGCATGGGGCTAGGCACTGTGACGCCAAGGCTAAGTTCTGTGGCTGCCCCCCGCCCCCACCCCAGGCTTTGGGATCAGGCAGCCTGTGTTCAAATCTTCCGCAGATGACGGGGCCTGAGGCTTTGGGCTGTCAAATGGGGTGATATTCATCTCTACCTCCCAGATTGTCCCAAATGCTTCTCATGGGCAGTGCCTGGCGGGTGTCAGGACTTCCCAAAGGTGGCAGTTTTCATTCAGTCCCTGTCCTCCTCTGAAATGTCTTCTCTTTGTCCTTTCTCCTCACCAAGGCCGGGGTTCAGGTGGGTAGGATCCCTACCTCACCTTTCTCCATCCTCCCAACTGGCAGGCACACAGTAGGTCCTCAGGACAGCCTCTTGCAGGCAGCGTGATGGTGTTAAAAGGCCTTGGGATTTGAGTCCTGGTAAGAGGGTCTTGGGGAGAGACCTGGGGTCACAGGGGGGCCTTGCTGACTTCTGACGGCTTCTCTCACCTCTCTGAGCGTCGGGTTTCTCAGCTGTGAAGTGGG
Source organism: Hipposideros armiger (assembly GCF_001890085.2). Lineage (NCBI taxonomy): Eukaryota > Metazoa > Chordata > Mammalia > Chiroptera > Hipposideridae > Hipposideros > Hipposideros armiger. The sequence continues at coordinate 5,537,079 of NW_017731383.1, forward strand.
CCCATGACGCCTTCTTATTAGAATCACTTACAGGACTTCAGTAGCGCTCATGTGAAAGGTAGCTGTAAAAGCCAGCACTCAGTAAGACTCCCTTTTTCTTCCCCCTTCTTTCGTCTGTCCTTTCTTCCTCCGTTTCTGAGCTTCCGTTTCTCCACCTTTCTAGGTAGACGATGAATGAAAGCCTCATAGAAGCCTCAAGCACTGGACACATATGTCAGAACTGCATTGAAAGAGAACATCTAGAGGCACAGAAATCATTTGATTTTCCTGCCAGAGAGGATTGGCAGGGTCCCCACCCACCCCAGCTCCGAGGAGCCAGAGGCCAAGGGGGATAACGCTTTCTTGGCAAGAGAAGAACAAAGCCCTGCAGAAGGAAGAAAACGCGAATGCACCTTTCCAGATTATTCTATCAAGCGAGAAATGGTTTCAGCTGAAGCTGTCTGAATAAATTACTGGCAGTCAGAGGGTGAGGAAATTGAGCTGTGAAAGCATTTATAGAAAGTATTTAGGTGTCAGACTTAGCTCCCGCTCTGTATATTTTTCTGGCTTTTAGACAGAAGATATTTTACTAGATTCTCTTTCCCTCAGGAGGCAGTTGTGCAAGTTAGGAAAAAGCCCCAGACAAATCTCCAAGAAGGATATCAATTCTTTCTTCCTCCAAAATGTTTGTAAGAAAAAATTAAAAAAAAATTCTTTAGTGTGAGATACACATTTGGGGACATACTTTTGAAAAGTTGAATTGGAAAATATTTAAATGCAACCTTGGGGTGCTCTTGTCCTCGCTCTACTTGGTAAACTCCTACACATACGTCAAAGCCCAGGCCAGAATTGCCTTGCTTTGTGCCGCTCACGCTAGTGGACCTCTCCTCTGTGCTTGGACCACCCTTTATAGATCCCTCTATCACGTCACATGATGGCTTTGTATATCCAACCTCACAGGTGATTTTCTTGGTCCACCTGACTTTGTGTTGGTGGACCTCAATTTTCCCTTCAGTTTTCTCTTTGAAGAAGCAGTGTTCCATCACTCCTCAAGAGTCTGTCTTCAGAAAACTGGATTCTGCCTGGTTGTGGTGACTGACAGTTTTGAAGTCCTCCCACATTGTTTTGGACACACATGTGGGCCATGGCAGGCGAGAGGACCTCCTTGCCCAGGGTCACATATTCCCGGAGGGGAGAGCACAAGCCAAGTGCTACATGATATTATGCCACTGGGTCAGGGTATGAGCAGCGTTTCCATATTTATTTACTTATCTGTTCATATAAAAAGTACTATTTAACACTATAATTCATTAAAATGTATACACACCGCATGATGTATAGATACACATGACACGCTGGCTTTTGCAAGTGACAGAAACCTCTCACAAAGTAGTTTAAGAAAACAAGGACAAATCTTTGTCTCATTTCATTAAACTTCAAAAAGGGCAAGAGTGGAGTGGCCTTAGGAATGCCTGGGTATTCTCTCTCTCTCTCTCTCTCTCTCTCTCTCTCTCTCTCTCTCTCTCTCTCTCTCTCTCTCTCTCTCTCTCTCTCTCTCTCTCTCCATCACCATCTACATCTGCTCCATCTCCTTCTCCATCTTTCTCTTTCCACCCCACCCTGCAGAAGACAGCCTTTCCACACATGCTGGGGAACATGGTTACTACCAGCCATAGATTCACATATTTTCAGCTCCATGACTGAAAGCACAAACCAAACTCCTCATGGTTCCAGCAGAAAATTCCCAGGAAGAGACTCTGATTGCTTCAGCTCAGGAGGCACTCCTACCTCTATGGTAAGAAGGTGGGTGATTTGGTCCTGGGCAGACATGGTACTGACCGTGACAGTGTATAATTTGGTAGACTTCAGGTAGGACCCTGGAATACATACTTTTAAAAATTCTATTTGTGATTTTGATGCTCACTCTCAGTTACAAGTCACTGATCTATATGTATAAATATGTTATATGGATATAAATATCAAGTAATACTTTCAAAGATGCCAAGGTGGCTGAAAGAAATAAGCTAATCTCTATACCCCATCACTACTTAGGTGTCTACTCTGTGCTCCCTTTAAGGATATCCAGACAATGAGATTTGGACCCAATCGATAAGGAACTAATGTTCAGTGAGAGAGACAGACACAAATAGAAAGTGACAACTGAGGATACAGTCTTGGTTCTCTAAGTGCACAGAGACGGAAGCACTAATGTGCTTGGAATAATTAAGGAAGTCTTCCCTGAGGAGGGGGCATTTGAACTGGGTCTTGAAGCATAAATAGGAGCTCATCACTTTGGCCAGGCAAAAAAGGGGCAGTTAGTCTCAAGGGAACTTGATGTCCAAGAATCTGATGGGTCTTTAGAGCCTGGTTCTTGAGCACATCACTTTCAAATTGGTTCATGAGTTCAAATCCCATTCTTCCCATGTAGCAGGCACATGGCCTCAGGAGAGACACCCAAGTTAGCTACCATTTCTGTGCCTTAATTTTCTCATTTATAAAATGGAATTAGCAATCTCGTCCTTATGAGTTGTTATGAAGAGCACACTAGTTGATATTATAAAGTCAGTTTGCATACCAGGATTTTGAGTCACACATACCTAGGTGTGCGTACCTGCATCATTGCTTATTAACTGGGATTCTGGGCAAGTTATTATTCTAATTTCTGTTTCCTCATGCACGAAAAAATGTGGATAATAACAGTAGAGATCTCAAGGGTATTTCTAAAGCTTGAATGAGAGCTAATGCATGGAAAATACGAGCCTCAAAACCTGGTACGTGCTAAGCACTAAATATACATTGCATGTCCTTATGGAATAATTACAAAGTGCTTAGTGCAAGGTCTGGCACATAGTAGGTGTGCAGTTTCTTCCTCCCATTACAGACAAGACTGGCTCGTGGCGAGAAATTGTCCTTGAAAATCTAACCTACCCATAGTCTTTGCCAAGATGCTGAGAGAGAATGGGGAAGGTGGCCCCCCAATCCATCGGGTCAGAGTTGCGTGTCAGGCGGGGAGGCTGTCTCTGTTCAGTGCAGCTCAGCTTTCTTGGGAAGAGGCCCAGAGTCTAATGAATGGAAAGCTGACACGCCAGGGAGTTCATTCTGGAAGAGAATTAAAGCCCATTCGGAGAAAATTCTTCAATCGGCTGGCCCATTCCACACGGAATGGCGTCCTGGCGTACGTAACGGAATTACTAAACAGTGGGAATGGTGCAGTCTTCCTTTCCTCGGGGTGTTTGGGAACCGGAAAGAATGCTCTCATGGCCCATACCATTAGGCAGCTGCATTATGCTAATGAGCAGCCGAGCCTGCTGGGAGTGAGTGGCGTGAAGTCAGCAAGGGACCAGCCCTGGGCATCTCCCCAGCCACAGGCCGGAGCTATTTGTTCTACTTTCTAAGGCTGCATTCAGATGGGAGAGAGAAGGGAAACTCCTGTGGCCGGAGCAGGGCCCAGAAGACCCAGGAACTGGCAACCTTTGTCCTTGAGCCAAACCTCATGGAGGGAGGGCAGTACCGTTTACTGAGTGCCTTCACCTCGCTGGTTCCTGATTGCTGCGGTCCCCGCAAACCCTGAGACACTGAGATGAGCAGGAAAGTGACCTGCCCGAGGTCAGAGCCGGTTTCCAACCAGGGTCTGCTGGGCGCTGAGGCTGGGGTTTTTTCTTTGGCGAAGTGTCGGGGAGCTGGCTGTGGTGGGGTGACTTGTTTTGGAGTCATCCAGATGCGGCGGCTGCAACTTACTAGCCATGTGACCTTAAGGGCCTTGATTATCCCCATCTGTGAAATGGGAACTGTCACGCCTGTTTTAAAGGATCATGGTGGGGATTCTATTGCAATCAAGGCTCTGAAAAGTATAAAGTCCTTTTCTCTTGTGTGCAGAGATGGTTTCACTCTGGGTTCCCTGACGGACTTGGAAACTAAGAAGGTGGGTGGACACGAACTCTAAAAGATGGCAGGCTGGAAATCCCTCAGGGCGCAACTGACCTTATCGGTGTCTACGGAGGGCTCAGCGAAATCTGGGCCCATGGGGATATAAAAGGAAAGCAAGACAGGGAGCTTCCAAGCCTGCGCTGTGAGCAAACATGGTGCCCGGTAGACAGGGACCTCTCTGTACTCCCAGCTCCTGAACCTGCAGAGTGATGCCTTCACATGAAAATGACCTTGTGAGTGAAAAATCAGGCTGACGTGTACAACCCACACACAGCGCTGCGGCGTGGAGGATGGCTGGTGAGGCCTCTGCCCGTCGACAAGGCTTAGAGACGTCACATGTGCTTTTGTTGTTGTTGTTTTAAATGAATTATTCTTTTAAGGCTTCCTTAAGTGTGTTCCATTTCCTGAGAGTCCCAGACAGGCTCTCGCTTCCCTCTGCTCAGGATGTTTCATTCTCAAGTCTACAGGCCTTTATTTTCTTGTAAAACCAGGTGAGCCGTGTGCGAGGGTAGGGCGTGTCTATTTTTCCATTGAAAACCTTTTTTGTGCAGTCAGGTAAAGAGAAAGTTTCAAGGTTTCAGGACCCTAAGAGAGGCTGGAGTCCTGGACAACCTTGCACAGGGCAACCTCTGCTGGGCTCCAGAAAGATGGGGCGGCCTGCGGTGGGGTGGGGGGCGGCCAGGACACACTCGCCAATCCCGGGCTGGAGGTGGGAGAGTTTAATCTTCCTCAGGAAATCCTCAGAGTGTAAAAAGTCGGGCCCGATATTATAAAAACCCTGCTGAGAGGTTTTAATGGGAGCGGACATATATCGGGAGCATTCTCTACCTCCAATTTTCTCATTATAAAAGTGACCAAAGTATAAAAAACACCCAACACACATTTAATATCTCTAATATGTGGCCGCCTTTTAGCCTCCGGAGAAGGACAGGTATTCATTTTCATAAATTACTTTTTAACTATTTTTTTTCAAAGGGGGGGTGGTGAAAGAAAACAGAGACAAAACAGATGCCTTGAGCCCTTTGATCAACCTCGCTGCAGACAAGCAGGCTGCCCGCTAGCACGTCTTTAACTACGGCTTGCCAGGAAGAAAATGAATGGTTTTAACTCTGCAATTACAGTGCCTGCTGAAGGCCTGTCATCGCAGCCAGGGGGACCTGATCCCAACCAGCTCGGCTGTCCCCAGAATTACAACCAGCGGGGCAGGACGTTAAATACCCCCTATGGCCGGCAGCTTCCACAGGCCCAGAAGCCCCAGGCCCCCTGCCCGAGTCCCCCCACCTCCGTCGCTATAAATATAGAAAACTAAGACCATATATGCTGGTGCGGCTGGGCCAGACAGAAGGGAAAGGAGCAGGAGACAGCGGCCTTATCTCACGCCCAGGACTCGGGAATGCAGCTGGAAGGGAGGGGAGAATGGAAGAAGCAGACAGTCAGATTTCTAGAGCATCCTGTGCAGAACTAAGGCCCTATCGGGCTAGAGCCTGTTGCAGAGTCAGCAGAGAGCACACAGCTGTCCTTTGGGACGTTAAGCATCAAATATCTATGGACTCTCCTCAAAGGGAGAGGAGGAGACGGTAATACTGACCCAGGCCCCTCCCTAGCCTCAGGCCCTGTCCCTGGCCATTTATACGTGACGTCCCATTATATTTGGCCAGCCTCTTCACGCCTGGCCTTGTGCCGGGCACATGGTGGAACCCTGAACAATGAGGGACTGCTGATTTTTTAGAAGAGAAATTTGAGATTCGTAGAAGTTCAGTGATCTGCCCAAGGTCGCTCAGGTGGGGATGCTGGAGACAGGATGGGATCCCGGTGGGCCTCCCCAATGGGCAGTTCTCCCCGAAGCGTGTGCTACCTGAGAAAGGGCGGTACACTCCCCAAAGAGGGACGCGGGTCCAAGGCTATCCCCTAACTCTCAGGGCCGGCACTGGGGTGAGGCAGAATTTAAGGAGATATGAAAAAAAACCTCAGTGGTCAAGATAAATAATATTCTAATTCAATATTTCCGACACCAAAGTTAATGCAAAAAAATCCACGATGAACAAAATGCCAAATTTACCGTAAAAACTGGGTCAACTTGACTGATCTCACCTTTTACTTCAGGCTCTAACCTGACTTGGCAAGGTGCTTCTGACTTTAAATTGCTGTGTGACCTTGAGCATCCATTTTCCCTCTCTGGGCCTCAGTTTCCTGGCTTGCTCAAAGCGAGCCGACGGGAGGCTCCTGGGGCCCCTTCTGACTCTGACACACTGGTGTTGAGGTTCGAACCTCAGCTGGCCCCTGGCAGTTTCTGGTGTGGGTGTGTGGGTGTGGGTGTGGGTGTGGGCCCGGCCGAGGCGCCTGCAGGTCTGCAGCTATGAAGGTGGGGAAGGCAGGCCCCTCCCAGACCATGCTCACCCTTCTGTCCTTTTGCGGCATCTGGGTTGAGTTTTACAAGGGCCTCCCCAAGAATGAGCAGGAAGGCGCTGGAAACCGAGGTCAACTGCAGACATGACGTTGGTACATTTTTGGCTCGGCAGGGCTGAGGTGGCTCGAGGGGAGCTCTGCTGGCTTTTCGTGGTGGTGGCGATGGCGATGACAGCCTATCGCGAAGTCATCAGTGGCTCTAGCCTGTCCTCCTGGGGTGCAAGCTCTCAGGGTCACTGCTGTTTATTCATGTGGCTTTTTAATTTATCCTCACCCCTCTCCCCCAATAGCAGAAATTCTTTTATTTTAAAAACAATGAGAGGGACCCTGGGGGACCATCGCCATTCTTTGCAAAAATTCTTCTGACATTTGCTCATTGCTTTGTAATTGCATTTCTGATTCTGTCCTCTGCCACATATTAGGGCAACAGATCAGTTCCAGCCATTCATTAGGCTGTTCGTTCATTCATTCATTCACATAAATACAGTTACTACTACCTCCCGAGGGGACTGACACTCATTGAGTGTCTTCTTTTGCAATGTACCATGTGGCGCAATCATCCATTGATCCATCCCTGATCCATCCAGTCCCAACACGTACCGCATACCTACTATGTGCCTGGTGCGCATACATTCTAGATTTACACTGTGGAGCAAACCAGCCACATTGCTAGTCTTGCAGAGCTGAGGCCAGGCTGGGGAACACGGACAGGAACCAAAAAACAGTAATAAGCAAACTGTTGCTACCCGCTCTGTGATGGTTGATGGAATGTGTCAACTTGACCTGGCCACGGGGAGCCCAGATATTTGGTTAAGCTTTATTTCTAGGTGTGTCTGTGAAGGTCTTTCCAGATGAGATTAGCATTTGAATGGTTAGACTCAGTAAAGCAGATTGCTGTCTCCCACGCGGGTGGGCCTCACCCAATCAGTTGAGGGCCTGAATTCAATAAAGTGGCAGAGGAAGGGGAGGGTTTGCTCTTTTTCTGCCTGACTGCTAAAACATCGATCTTCTCCTGTCCTCACTGGGACTTACGCCGTTCGTTCCTCTGGTTCTTAGGCCTCCGGACTCGGACAGGAACGACACCACTGGCTTTGCTGGGCCTCCAGCTTGCAGATGGCAGATGTGGGACTTCATAATCGTGTGAGCCAATTCCTTACAACAAATCTTTTTATGTATATAAATAGGGTGGTGTGTGTGTGTGTGTGTGTGTGTTCTGTTTCTGTTGGTTCTGCTCTCCAGGATAATACCGCCCCTGAGAAAAGCCAGGAAGAAAGCATATGGTGGGAGGACCCAGCCAGGTCCAGGGGGTCAGGGCGGCTTCTCCCAGGAAGTGCTAACGAGCTGGGGTATTAGAGATGGCCAGCAGTTAACTAGGTGTAGAGGGGGTGCACCTGGTACACACAATAGCATGTGCAAAGGCACTGAGGTAAGGAGATAGGTGAGTCTGAGATATTGGAACCAGTCCTGGGGTGGCTGGAGTGCAGAGATCCATGGGACTTGGTGTGGAATGAGGCTGGAGAGAAACATGGAGGCCAGATCACACCGGGCCTCACAGGCTGTGTTGAGTTGGGTCTTGACATCGTTATCCTGACTGCACTGGTTATTACTTACTGTTGTTACCACAGCTTTTCAGCTGAAGACAGTAAGGCTGAGAGAGGTTCATTCATTCCTCCATCAAACATTTACTGAGCATCTACTCTGTGTCAGGTGCTGAACTGAGTGCTGGGGAGGCAGCTGTGCACAGGACAGGCTGGGCCTCGCTGCTGGGAAGTTTCCATCACATGAGTGATAGAAGCAGGATGGGGAGATGGTTCTGCCTGTCCCAAAGGCTTCGCTGCTCGCCCATGTCAGCTTCCTGGGCCCAGCCCTGGGATGGAAGGTGCCCAGAGTCGTCCCCCACAAGTGCTCAGGGTCTGAGGGTGAACTAGGGGACCACATGCTTTGCCTCTGGGGCTTGTTCACTGGGGCCAGCCCCAGCACCCCAACCCCTAAGACGTGTCACAGCCACACCCCAAGTCTTCAAAGGAGGCTGAAATTGAGGAGTGGGGGTGTGGCCCTGGCCAGGAAAGAGACGGAGGAAAGGTCCTTAGGACGTTCAGCTGTCAGGCCAAACCTTAACCGCCCCTTCCCTGATCTCATTTCTGCTTTTGTGGATTAAAAATGGTCACAAACTCTTTGATGCTCTTTCCTTCAAGAAGCAGAGGCTGCTTCCCCCATTTCACCTTCCGGGCTGTTCTTGTGACTTACTTTGAGCAATGCAATCGATGTGGCAGCAGTGACAGGCACCAGCCTTGCCCTCCATGCTCTGGGGAGCAGCACCCTAAAGTGAAGACGCTCCGGCCAGCTGCAGAGCGATGGAAGAGTAAGTGGCGGGGGGCGGGGGGGACGACGACGACGACGACAAGGGGACAAAGTAGGTGGAGGCCCCCAGGGAGCGGGCCAGGCTGGCTGGATTCAATTCCACGAGCAACCCAAGGCGAGCCCAGCAGAGAAAATGCCCCGTGAACCCTCAGCCTTATGAGACAGAATAGGTCACTGTTTTACGCCACTGCATTTTGGGGTGGCTTGTTGTCCATCAAGAGATAACCAAAATACCACCAGGTGTGTCTGGGGGAGAAATGTAAGGAGGATCGATGGACAGGCAACATGCTGTTCTCCCCGAGCCCCCAGTTCCCTTTCTTCTGCTAAGTGCACCCCACTTTATATGTAGCTGGTTCATTGCTGAAGAGAGAGAAGGAATGAAAACAAGACCTCGCCAAATGCTATTTACGTCACTGCGCCCTTGCGCTTGTTTCTGTGTATGGTGCACAGGGCATCACCACAAGAGTTACAACATTTTCAATGCACACCAAACCCTTGATCCCAGTGCTGTCACTGCCCCTTGTGTCCCCCAGGACTCCCCCTGGCATTATGTGGCAGAGGCACCTGGCTTTTTCAAACAGACCACAATGAGTGTTTTAACTGCATTCTCGGAAAGGAAAGGGATTTCGCAGAAAAAGTCATCCCCCTCAGGCCAGAAAATTACCTCACATTGCTGAATTTACTCCTGGAAATGACAAATAAGCCAGCCCATTGCTACAGCCCTTTGAAGCGGATACTCAGATTTCCCAGGCCCTGCCCAGGGCAGTGGCTGCATTTCAGCTGTTCTGCCTCCACAGTGTTCGCCAGCCCCCTCCAGGCACGCACACACTTCTAGGAGCCCTGACGGTCCCATGAGAACTCCCATACAGTCCTCTTGCCTTCTGCTCTAGCTGCCTCTCAAGGCCCACTGTCACTAAGTCGCTCTGTGCCCTGGTCCCACACCAGCTCTCCGGGGGCTTCGGTCCAGCTGAGGGAGCCCCTGGCCAGAGCCGTCCCCTAGCTCCGTCACCAGCCCCTTGCTGCACAGGGCTCAGGCAAGGGTGCTGAGCTGAACTGGCAGGATAATATTCAAGACAGACCCGGGGGAACCATCCCAAGACTCAGCGTGCAAAACCCACTTCCTCATTCTCCTTCAGTCACAGCCAACCAACCAAAAACCTCACAGAATTGACTCCCAGAGGGCCTGCCTGGGCCTTTCCCAAACAGGCCCAAGCTTGTCTGAATTCCAGAGTGGGCTCAGCTAGAATCCTCGCCCTCCAATTTGGTTCAGGAAATAATTTCCTACCTGCTCTCACGTGAGCTTCAGGACAATCCCATGAGGTTGGCAGGAAACGTGGTATTTTCTCCTGTGCATGTGGTGTGGCCGAAGCTCAGGAGGTCACACGGTGGGGGTGGGGGCACAGGGTTGAACCCCAGCTGGGAGAGCATGGCTCCTGCTCCAACTGTGCAGCCCTCCCCTCCAGTCCCTTCTTGTGGGCTGGTGGTGGCCAGCATGGGTCTGGGGTCTGAGGTCTGAGAACCCTGGCTTCTTAGCAACTTCCTGGACTTCCCTCAGCCTATTGTTTTCACCTGTAAATCGGGTAGAAACCCTTCCTGCCTCGCACGGCTGCCGCGAGGATTAAATGGGACAATGCCTGCCAAGAACCTTGCCGGGCCCCTGACGCAGAGAACGGCTCGATGGCCGCCCACTGCCCTCACAGATGGGCCAGAGACAACCTCTCCCCCAGAACACAAGGCTTTGATCGGCCATTCATCCTTCATTGGAGGAAACGCTCCATGGCCCAACTCGACACTTTGGCATTACAACGGATATAAAAATACATTTTATTCCACGGGGTTCTTGTAATGATTAAACAACAACAAAAGTGACGGCTAATCGCTCATGACTGTCATCACTGTCCCAGCACCTTCCTTGCGTGGGTTCTTACGGAACGTTCTCCCAAGTGCAGAGTAAAAAACGGAGATGTGCCCACGGCGGAGCCCCCAGAGTGGGGCAAGCACATTCGTGACACCAGCTCCGCCAGGCCTCGGATGGAAACTTTCCCTTTTTACCGATGAGGAAACTGAGGCTCAGAGGCATCACTCAACGTGCCCAGGGTTGCATGACAGGTGAGTGGAGAACCAGGGACTCAAAGCCCCTCCCTCGGACTCTCCCATTCCAAAAGATCCTGGAGAAAACGGTCAACACGGTTGTTGGGAGCAGAGAAACAGCCTCTCTGCTCATTGTCCTCGGGGACTTTTATTAAAAACCGAGCTGTGGGTTGGTAAGAGGTCAAAGGAACAAATGGCACAGAGGTGGCCTTGTTAGAAAAAGTCCTGAAATGGGAGGCCAGGCAGAGGCTCCCGGGATGGGGCTGTGCTGGTAAGGAGGGTAGTGACAGGTCTGAGGCCTTTCAAGCTGAATTGAAACCTGGGGCCCAGAGGGGCCCCTACTCCTATCCCCCGTTCCGCCCCAGTGCCCCCAGGCCAGGCGCAGAAACCTGATCTCAGATGTGTCACTAACTGAGCGACCGCCTTGCGGGGCTGCCGCTGTCAGACAATGGCGCCCTCTGCTGGCAGCATGGCGCAACAGCTGCCAGTCGCAGAAAGCGGAACGGCAGCCTGGAAAGTGCCAAACGTCATTCCATTCATAGTGCTTAGGCCTTAAGCCTCATCCCTGAAAATTATCGCTTTTATTATTTTACGTGTTATTTATTAGTTCTTACTCATCTATCGTTTTAATTATTATTGTTGTTTAATGTGGGCTAAATGTCGATACATTTATACACTACTTATTTTAACTCATTTTTAAGCCCATTACCTTTAACATAACATGGTTTTATGAAAAATAATTGTACTTTCGAAACAAAAACTATTTAGTGGAAGAGTGGCATCGGTTTGTGAGACTCTCGTTACTGTCTGGCTTAATAGAAGACAGCTGTATTCTCATACTGCCCTGCCTTCAATCTGTTGAGGTGGATCAGCGGCAGAATGTAAAGACACTTTGGCCTCTCACACATGAAGTTGGAGAAGGGAGGAGGGTTTTGAAATCCCTTTTTCAGATAATTGTGAATATTCTTTCCTGACATTATGCCCCAAATTGACAAACGGTGCTTTCTCAAAGGTCAGCTGGAACCTGGAACCTGAAACCATATCATTGAATGTTATAATCCTCTGTGACATTAAAACCTACTGTTCTCTCTTGGGTGGCTCTTTACTCATGCCTGGCTGTGTAACATCGTGTGCTCATCATTTGGAAAACATTTGATTCACCCGGTTGTGCAGAGCTTCCAAATCTTGGCACAATTTCATTTAAAAATATCAAAAGACCACCCTTGCTAACATTGCCAGATGTCGTATCAGAAGAGTGTTTAATGATTGGAAAACTGTCAGCCTCATGGTGGTGGATATCAATTTTCCCCAATTCTAATTTTTACTTGCAAGATCAAATTTCATCATGGGTAACAAATATTATCATTTTTTCCCCCCTCAAGGTGACAAGTTCATTCCATTTACTTTCAAGAAAATGTCTACCAAAAAGTGAAATCTGAGGTTTGTCAGCTGTGCTTTCAAGTGAAATGATTGTCAACAAAAAAGTGGCTAGTTTAGCTAAAAAAATTACATAAATGCTCCTCCTCAACGCGGCTATGCCTGAGCAGGTGACAAAAGTGTTTCATGCATACGTCCCATTTTGTCACACAGAATATTAAAAAGTTGTCTATGCAAGGGCTGAGACTTAATAAAATTAATAATTTACACAGCTTCATCCAGGACATTCTTTGGTGAGACTGTTTTTTGTTTTGTTTTAACCATGAGCGCACGGTGGTGAATGACAGGACAGCAGCTCGGTGCCACTCCCTTTCAGTCCTGCCAAAGCTCCAGCAGCTTCATCGTCTATTGCTTTTGCACCCCTGGTAAAATTGTAAACACAGTGGAACAGGAAAATGATACCTTAGTATTATCACGCAGAGAGTTTTAACTTTGCAGTCCCTTGAAAGGAAGTTGGGGGGGGGGCTTGGGTCTGCAGGGCACACTTCCAGAACTGCTTTATTACACCAATGAAAGGGAGTCAAAAAGTGGGGCCAGCAGGAGAGTAGGGGTGGAGAAGGCTTCCCGTCTGTCTTCCTGGCAGCATGGAGGGGTGTAAGAGAATGGAAAATATATATTGGTCTCTGCCTCTGGTTCCTGGCACAGAGCCCCTAAAACCCTTGTGATTTCCTCAGTGATAAGAGCACCATGTGCATCTCTTGTTCACATATTGATCTTTGATCCCAGTTCCTGACACAGTTCCTGGAACCCTTGTAATTTCCTGGGTGACAGGAATGTCTTTTTTCTAATGAAGTGACTCCGGGTGGGCTCCTTGATGGGGCCTGGTCATCAGAAAGACCAAGCTGTGATGAGAAGTTTGTAACTGTTAGCCCCTCCCCCCATTCTCTTGAGCATGGAGAAGGGCTGAACATGGAATTAATGATCGGTCATGCCTACAGTGATGAAGCCTCCATAAAAATCCCAAAACTATGGGGTTCAGAGAGCTTCTGGGTCTGTGACCATGTGGAGTGCTGGGAGAGTGGTGTCTTGGAGGGGTCATGGAAGCTCCGTGCCCCTTCCCGCATACCTTCTCTATGCGTCTCTTCCATCTGGCTGTTTATCTGCATCCTTTATTATACCATTTAATAAACTGGCAAATGTACGTAAGTGTTTCACTGAGTTCTGTGAGCTGCTCAGCAAATTGATCAAACCCACGAAGGAGGTCGTGGGAACCTCTGATTTATAGCTGGTAGGTTAGAAGCACTGGTGACAACCTAGACTTTTGACTGGCATCTGAAGTGGGGGCAGTCTCAATAAAAACGAAAACTGGGCTACATTAATCACAGAACTTTTTCTTTTTTAAAAAAGATTCAAAGTGAATGAAGAACCTAAATGTAAAAAACAAAGTGAAAATAATGGGGACATTTTAGGAAAATAACGTTGGATGGAGGTGATCTTCATAAGCAAGGCAGGAGACCCAGACATCTTAAAATGCAAGGGAAACAGAGCTGGCTTCACAAAATACTTAAATTTTTGTACAGCAGATGCCATATGTAAAGTCAAAAGGTTTAGGAAAAACAGCATGTATGACAGAGAGTCAGTTTCCCCCTGTATATAAAGAACTGCTATAAATTGATAAATTAAAAGCAAACAACACAATCTGAAAGTGAGCCGGAGAGATCCAAGATGGCAGAGTAGACAAACACTGCGCCTGCACCCACCCGTGACCACGTTAAAATTACAACGAAATTACAGAACAATCGACCTGGAGAACCAGCTGAACTCTAGCCAAACGTAAGTTCTATCACTAAAATTATAAAAGAAGCCACATCGAGACTGGTAGGAGGGGTGGAGACGCGGAATGGGTCCCAAACCTCCATAGTGGTTGAGAACCAGGATTATCTCAGCCACAGGGGCTCCCCCAAGAGGAGCAGCAGACCCCAGCCCCCCACACCGGCCTCCCCAGCCCAGAGTACTGGTGCTAGGAAGGGGAGCCCCACAACATCTGGCTGTGGCAAACAGTGGGGATTCTTGACCACCTGGGTGGGACGGAAGATTGCAAGAAACCCAGACATCCTTTTAAACAGCCGCTCACAGACTTGTCTCGCTCGCAGGCACTCATCTTGTGCTCCAGCGGAGGGATGGTATCTCCAGGGTGTCAGAGGCATACGGGAGGCAGACTGAGGTGTGTGTCTTTGATGCAAGAGCTAGAGGACAGTCACCATTTTCCCTGTGAGGGGTTCTCTTCCCTCCAGTGCAGCCGGCAGGTGGGCGCCATCTTTCCTGTGATGAGCACTTCCCTCCAAATCTGAATCTGAATGGCCTGGTGAGCTCCGCTGGGACCCCACCCCACCCAACTCACCCAACGCTCCAGAGGCACTTTCTCGAAAGCAGCCAGCCCCGCCCACACTGCACTGTTTCTTGGAAAACTATCAGAGTCCACCAGACCCAGATGGGCAGTGACTGGCCTCAGTGTGCTCTGAGACTTGGGTATTGCTCCAGGCTCAGCACTGGCACCAAACCAGAGTCTACATCAGCCTGGTGACCACAACTCTTCCCACTCTAGTGACGACCTGAGACCCTGCCTCACCTAGCTCCCATACCGCACGAGGCTTTATCAGTGGCTGAACCTTAAGGGAGCCAGCAGGTGGCAGCAGGCCTCAGGGTGTCCTGGCTTTTTGCAGTGCTACCCCAGGCCCAGTACTGGTGGCAGGTGTCCTCAGTTCACAGCATGGCCTCTAAGTAGAAACTGGTTGTTACAAAATAGTCTGGGGATGTAAAGTAAAGCATAGGGAATATAGTCAATGATAGGGTAATATGTATAGTGCCAGGTAGGTACTAGACTAGTCAGGGGGATCACTTCTTAAATGATATAAATGTCTAACCACTATGCTATACACCTGAAATTAATATAAAATAATATTCAATGTCAATTGTAATTGAAAATTTTAAAAAGGGGGTAAAAAGTGAAGGGGAATAAGAGGTCCAAATTTCCAGGTATAAACAAATAAGCCATGGGGATGTAACGTACAGCATGGGGAATATAGTCAATAATATTGTGATACCATGGTATGGTGTCAGATGGTTGCTGGACTTATCATGGTGATCACTTCTTTAGGCAAATAAATGTTGAAAAACTATGGTGAGCCCCTGAAACTAATGTAATATTGTATGTTAGCTATATTTTTAATAAAAATCTTAAAATAAAAATGAAAGTGAGTCAAGGATATGCAAACACAAATCCATCTTTTCCCATCAGGGAAAGGCAAAATATTGGGTTGTTGGAAAAGTCATGACGCATGTTTGCAACACAGGCACTAGTTCGTTTTTGGAAGTACTAGAGTCATTCACATCTATGTTATTGCTATGTCATTTGACAGCTGACAGTTCTAGCTTCATTCTAAAAAAAAATTGAGTGATTTGGTTGAGTTTTCGAGATTTTACAAGTTGAAGATGGAAGACCAAACTGTGCATTTTTGCCATATTTTACTGTTTTACTTCCATTAAGGGAAGAACACGCGTCAAGCTTGTGAAAAGTTGCAAAGTTTACGGTGACAATGCTCTACAAGAACGTCAGTGCCACCAATAGTTCACAAAATTCCGTGCTGGTGATTTTGATCTCAACGACGCTCCTTAGTCAGGGAGGCCCACCGAGGTTGATGACGACAAAATAAAGGCATTAATCGAGTCAAACCCACGTTACATGAGAGATTGCAGAAACATTGAACATCCATCATTCAAGTGTTCACGACAAGCTCTATATTTGGGTTCTGCATGAACTCAAAGAAGCTCATTTGACAACGCGTATAAACATCTGCAATATGCTCATTAAACATGAGAAAAATGATCCTTTTTTGAAGCGACTGATAACTGGTGATGAGAAGTGGATTGTTTACAACAATGTGGTGCACAACGGTCTTGGTCCTGACATGATGATTCGCCTCAAACGACATCAAAAGCAGACATTCATCAGAGGAAGGTTATGCTCTCAGTGTGGTGAAATTTTAAAGGTGTCATGTTTTTTGAGCTTCTATCAAGGAACCAAACAATCGATTCAAATGTGTACTGTCGGCAATTGGACAGTTTGAATGAATCCATCATCCAGAAACGTCCAGAGCTTGTTAATTGTAAAG
This sequence comes from Hipposideros armiger, assembly GCF_001890085.2. Lineage (NCBI taxonomy): Eukaryota > Metazoa > Chordata > Mammalia > Chiroptera > Hipposideridae > Hipposideros > Hipposideros armiger. Next base: position 5,553,392 of record NW_017731383.1, read on the forward strand.
GAGCTGTGTTCCATCACGACAACGTGAGACCACACACAAGTTTGATCACCCATCAAAAATTATTGGAGCTTGAATGGGATGTGTTGCCACACCCACCATACTCGCCTGACCTTGTGCCATTAGACATCCACTTGTTTCGCTCTCTTCAAAACTCCTTGTGTGGTATAACGTTCAATTCAGATGAGGCTGTAAATCAGCACCTTGTTCAGTTTTTCACAAATAAAGACAGGTCCTTCTATGAATGAGGAATTATGAAGCTCACTGAAAGATGGCAAAAGGTTATCGAACAAAACGGGCAATATATCATTGGTTGGCCTTTGTTCTTTATATAAATAAATGACCTTTGAAAAACATAGACAAAATATGTCATGACTTTTCCGACAACCCAGTAAAATAAAATGCAATATCGTTTTCACCCATTAGATTTGCAATGCTCAGAAAGAGTGGTAAATCCGATTCTGAGGTGGGCAACGTTGGTGTGGGGGCATTAATTGCTACAGCCACTTGGAGGGAGTTCTGGAAATATTTATTATAGGTTCATGAACATTTACTTTTTGGCCCAGTAACCCCACTCGTGAAAATCTGTCCTCTAGATCATAAAAACACAAGTATGAAGGTGGAGACGGGCGAGAAGGGAGCCACCTGGGTGTTCCTGGGTTGGGGGACTAAGCCGAGGTAGTCCTGTCAGTGATGTGCTGTGACCTGTCATGGGCAGATGACGGGCCCATCTGCACCCACCTGGAGAGATGGCTGTGATACTTAAGGGGACATAACAAGGTGAAGAGACATGTGTGAGGCACCATCTCAGTTATTTGTCCAACAAAACCCCCCAAGAGATGTGAAAGTATGTGTTACGGACTGAGTATTTAGTGTCCCCCCCAAAAGTCATATGTTGAAGCCCTGGCCCCCAATGCGATGATGTGAGGAGGTGGGGCCTTTGGGAGGTAATCAGGATTTGATGACGTCATGAGGGTGGGGTCCCCATGATGGGACTGGCACCCTAATAAAAGTCATGAGAGAGCTTGCTTCCTCTCTCTGCTGTCCCTCATGTGAGGCGACAAGGAGCAGCCTGTGACCCGGAAGAGCGTCCTCACCAGTATCCGCCCCTGCTGGCAAACCGGCCTCAGACATCCAGCCTCCAAAACTGTGAGAAATAAATGTCTGGTTTCTATGTTCCCCAGTTTGGGTTCTTTGTTATGGCAGCGTGAACAGACTACGGCGGTATGTATGAGCACAGAGAGATGTTGAGGAAGCCCTCTCCCACCTGAAGACGCCACAGCCCCCAAAATGAGGAACCGGTCCCCAAACACAAGGGACCCTTCCTTGAGCTTCTCACTCAGGGGTGGCCATGCTGGTAGCATTTCCACCCCTGAAACTGGCAAATGGTGCACATTACGGTTCTATCCGCCGAAAGCCAGTTGTCAATCCTTTACCAGCATGTCACTGCCACAAGGGGCTGAAAAGGGCCGCAAGGCACTGTCTCCAGGGGCCCCCATTCGAAGACCTGATTATTCCTCACACCGGGAAACGCATGCACGAGGACTAATTTTATAGCACGCCGGAGACCTTCCAGCTGCCATTATCTGGGAGTCTCTGCCTCCTCCCACGGAACATCATCCTTTCCGAAGGATTCTGCCGTCCACGCAACCTGAGCCAGTGCACGAGGGGCTATGCCGCATCCTTGCCACTGGGGGGCAGTGTTGCCACAGCCAGGGTGCCCGCTCAGCCTGGAGGAGCCTGGATGGAGCTCCCACCTCTGCATTCAGCAGGCAGCATCTCAGCCCCTCAAGCCTCCCAGAACCCTTCCCTGGGGCTGGAGGAGGCGAGGGGGAAGAGGACTCAAACTTCAGTGTCCTTAATGAGTATTGATTTCAAGATTGGGGAATAACTATAATAGCCACTTAGCACATTACCTTGTGGTTCCACTTACAAGCTGTGTGACAAGTCACTGCATTATTGTGAGCTTCACTTTCCTCAACTGCAAAACAAGGAGGATAACAGTATTGACTTCAGAGGGCTTCGTGATACTAAATGACATGATCTATAAAGAGCTCAGACTGGTGCCTGGCAGGCGCCGTGGGCACCGTGGGGAGCCCTCAGTAACCTCAGCAACTGTTATTGTTACAGTTTCCAGTGTGTTGATGGTCTTACCCTATTCTGGAGCTCAGCCTCTGAGGTATCGACCATTGTTTTGCATTTTTCGAATATAACACTGAGAGACACAGAAGGGAAGTGACTGTCCCAAGGTTACACAGTGAGTGGGGGACCACAGGGACTCGACTCTGGTCTACACGAAGCCACAAAGCTCTCCTCCCTAACTCAGCACAGCAGCGGCGACAGGGAGAAGAGGGTCTGCAGCCTGCTTCTCCAGGGCCCCCCTGAGCCCTCCCTCTGCCCCCAACTCCTGCCCCCACCTTGGTGGGCTACCTGGGGTTCAGCGTTCCCCTGTGAGCCCGATTCCTTCCTTGGAATATGAGACTTGCAATCACAGAATTATTGGCAGACTCAGGTGACAGGGATTGTGGAGTGCTCCAAGACAAAGAAGCCATTAGCTCATCTCTTCATTCAATGCATGTTTATTGTGATCCAAATATTTGCAAGTCCCCAGGCAACAGTGTAGGATAACCCCCGCAGGCTTTGCTCAAATGGGCTGACAGTCTGGGAAGAGAGGGTGGATGGAGCGTGTTTCCTCCTCTGGGCACACGCATCGCTACCTGGAAGAGCGCAGCATTTAAGGGGATAGGCAGGCACCTTTCAACACGCCCTCCTTCCGGCCTTCCCATCACATGCACACAAGCATACACATGCACACATGCACGCGCATGCACATGTATGGAAGTCCTAACCCTCAATACCTCAGAATGTGACTGTATTTGGAGACGGGGTCTTTAAAGAGGCAATTAAGTTAAACCAGGTCATTAGGGTGGGCCCCAATCCAATATGATGGGTCTTCTTACAAGAAGAGGAAATTAGGATACACACACACACACAGAAAGACGGCCATGTGAACACAGACGAAGAGAACAGCCATCTGCGAGCCAAAGAGAGAGGCCTCAGGAGAAAACAGACCCGCCGACATCTTGACCCAGGATCTCCAGCCAGCCTAGGCAGGAGCTGGGACAGGAAAACAAAGGGGTCTCCCGGGTGCTGGCTGCGCGGGTGCAGCTCACCACCAGGGGGCAGCATGCGCTCGTGGAGGTGTGGGGCGCCTTTGTCCCGCTCCCCTCCACAGGGCCTGGGGGCGGACCCAGCTCACCTGACAGGCCCCCACGCCGCCCTGCGAGCCCCCGCAGACCGTCCTCCACACACACCTCTCTCCCTCCTGTCCACCAGCGAATTGGATTGCTTTTCATCTTACAGAGCCTGGCTCAAAGACCTTGCAGCCGGCTCCCCTTTCATGGAGTCTCCCTGCATCTTCGGCGCACAGATGGATGCTTCGCAGCCGCAGCCATGCCCGCCCTCCTCCAGCCACCACTCTGGGAACCGTGCTGTGCGAATGTAGATTCCAGCAACCCCGTTCTGGCTACAGGGAGTCCAGAAGCCGGTCTTCCGCAGAAATCTGGGGGGGCCCCAAGGTCTCCCGGGATGGGAGAGCAGCCAGGGAGTGTGTCTGTCACTCACTCGGGACTGGGAAGTTCTTTTCAGGTCCGGGGACCTCGCTACCCAGGCCAACGTCTGCGTCCTCCCTGTGCTCCAAGCCCAGCTTGGTTCCTGATAATCGGGAGCCCCTGTGTGTGGGTTCTGGGGGTGCCCTGGCTCCTGGAGGCCCCCACGGGCATGCCTACTCGCCTGCAGCTGACATTTGCCTTGATCGGGGGTTGTGTGCCTGGGCTGGGAGTCCTTTCAGACCCCAGGTGAGCCCTACACTGGGGAAGATTACTTGGCAATCAACGGAGCAGGTATCTCAACCCAGGCAGGCTGTCTCCAAGGGCTGTTCCAATTTGGAACCCACCACCACCCTCAACCCTCGCCCCCACACACAAGCCTCTCTAACTCACTCCAAACCGAGCACTTCCTCTGTGCTGGAAAACGTCCTTCACGTGCATCTCTTCATCTCACCTTCAGACAGCCTTGCAGAGTACAGTGCTGCCTCACCCATTCCACAGATGAGGACACTGAGGCTGAGAGCAGGGGCGGGGCCTCCACAAGCTCTGCCTCCACCTAGGGGCCTTCACAGAGCTGTGCCCTGCTCCTGGAACCTGCCCACCCCGTGTCTTCTGCCTTAGCCTCGAATTCTCCGGTATCCTCCTGTTCTCTCCTGTGGGTCCCCATCCTGTTGCTTCAGAGAAGTTGGAGTTCCCCACTTTCTCATGGGACTGCTGTTGCCTGTCTCCCCTCTCAGCTGAGTTTCATCAGACAGGAACTGTGTTAATTTTGTTCACCCCACACATAGTACTTTGCCTGACATACAGTAGGTTTTCAATGAAACGTGTTGAATGAATGAATGAAAATTCAGAACAACCTTATTAGGGAGCATGTGACATCACCCCCACCATCCCCACACTACAGACGAGGACTCTCAGGCTCAGAATGTGGGCTAGTATAGACAAGAAGGAATGCTTCTGATGTACGTGAAGAAGAAGTCTATCAAAGTGCATTTGATTAGTTTATAAACACAAATGACATGTATTTGTTTTGCAAATACTTGGTGTGTTTTAATAACAGAAATCCAATAGTAAAATGCATCTTGGTGTGTGAACCACATGAAGACGACGATGACAGAGCCAGGGGGCTTTGGAGTGTTTCTCTCACTGTTACCATAGCTGTGGAATGAGCCAAGGACGCAGCTGGACTCGGACCCGGGGGCACCTAGGATCAGCCTGAGGCTGCAGAGTCCACGCACCGGGCAGGCTGCCCTGGTCACGAACCCCCTCCTCCTGCTAATGAGATTATGAAAATAAAAATGCAAGCTAAGGGCAAATAAAGTAAGCAGTGGGGCTGAGCCAGCTGTGGCCTTGCTAGCTGCACCCCAGGGGGAAATTGGGGGGTTTGCAGGGAACTTGGGTTGTTAATGAAATGACTGCACTGACCAGTGGGTTTGGAGGTCATAGGATGCTGTCTTGTCAGGACGAGTTGGGGTCACCCTTCTTGTCTGGCTTGAAGAAAGTGGTGGGGCCAAGTCATGGGGCCATTGAATGCTGGGCACTGAACTTGGATTTTATCCCAGGGGCCATGGCGGGTTTGGACAGAAGTGCTCAGATTTGCATTTAGGAAAGTGTGAGGCATGTGGAGGGGAGGGGTGAGACGTGGAGGGGAGGGGTGAGACTGGAGGCCAGGTGTGGGGAGATATCCAGGTGTCCGCCTGGTCAAGGACCAAAGAGCTGCCCTGTTTCCTTAGGTTCCCATGACGGGTCACATGGCGCTCTGCCACTGAAGACCCACGTCCCTACTTCCTGCAATTTTTACTCAAATCCTTGCTTTTACCCAAATGCTGGCTCCTGTCCCTTTCTGCCCATTTCTCTAAAACTTCAGGATTTAAACATTTTCTGTTAAGGCAGTAAATTCATGGGAAATTGTTACACCCCCCCATAGGAGACTAATACGTTCCTTCCGCTGTCTGGGCTCTGCTTCTCCACTGAGGCTGTGGACCCGGGGAAGCTTCCTGCACAGGTATGAGCACAGGTATGAGTGAGTGGCGGACGGGCTGGGTGGGTAGAAGGCAGGCTTTCCCAGGGAGGCTTGGTCTGCCCCTGTGTTCACCATGGCTCACCATGGACAAGGCAGAGGGGAGTCTCAGATTCCTGCCCCCGGGTCCTGGAAATGGGTGAGGGGGGCAGGTGAGAGGGGCAATAGGGGCTGGTGGGGTCTGTAGGAAACACAGAATGAAGGCCTTGGCTACAGGGCCAGCCCCACCATGGTGCCAGGTGGGGCGGTGGCCCAGGGTGGTAGCATCATCCAGCTCTGCTTAAAGAAGTCAGGATGATGGATTTTTATGTGAAATCTCTCAATCCCTAGATGTTGCCAACCAATTAGAAAAGAATTAGACATGGAGCGAGCCAAACCAAACACATCTGCAGGCCAACCTGGCCTCCAGTCGGCGGCACTGCTGCCTCCAGCTTGATCCTGCAAACTCTGGGCTTCGGGGGCAGCCAGGTTTGGGCTGGGAGGCTGGCCCGGCCACAGCCAGGTCACCTGGGCAACTTGCCTGACCGCTTTGAGCCTCAGTTTCCTCGTCTGTAATAAAGGGGTTAGAATGTTGAGCTGACTGGGTTTGGGGGAAGAGGAGGCAATGCGTGCGTGTGAAGTATTCTGAGCAGGGCCTGGCAGGGAATAAGCTAGCTCTTCAATGCTTGCTGTTATTGTTATTACTATTATATTACTGTGTGAGCCAGAAGACCGCTTTCCATCTCTCGGTGCCCTGGGCTGGTCCTGTAGGAAGGGCCTCTGTGTCAACCCGTGATGGCAGCTTAGAGCCTGAACCCCACAGAGACAAGAGCCTGACGAAGCCCGTTGCCTCTGAGGTCACACGTGTGGCGTGTGTGAAGTGTTGTGAATTTCGGAGCCTGACGCAGGAACAAGACGCAGGAAGGTGCTACACACACAAGCTCGTTCACAACCGCCTCCCCGTCGCCACCTCACTATGTCAGCGTCCCATCCTGTCCCTTTATAAAACAGCATTTGCCAACCTCAGGTCGCCATGCCCCACACACTAGACTGAGGTCCAGCTTGCAGCGGCCACATCCCCCACACCCTAAAGAAATTTAGGGGACTCGGTGTTCCCGGAACTTTTCGTTCCTTACACTACAGCCAGTATCTTCTACTATATTCGCATAATGTGTTTCTTTAAGTTGACTCACTTTTTTACACTTCTATAAATGTAGCTTCATCTTAGGAACATTAAACATAAAACAATGGCTTTGATGAGCTAATTATTTTTTCATACATGTTAAGAAAAAAGTGTTGCTGTTAAAAATTTTAAAACTCATCAGTGTGATGATGGCAAATGATCCTGCCTGCTCTTGTGATGGTTGGGTACCCCTTTGGGGTTGGGCTGAGGTAAAGGGCAGGTGTGTTCCGTCTTTGGTTCCCCTGCCTTGGGGACATGCAGACATGGGAGGCAAAGGTGAAGAGAAGAGTCAGGGGAAACGGGGACTGCTCCTTCGGACATCATTATCAACTCTTGATTTTTTAAAAAATGGATTTTACAGTGTGTTTGAGTAATTTGTTCATGCCTTCTGCCTGGAAAATGGTTGTCAGTCCTTTCGCTGAAATTCAGTGTGTGAACTAATCATGGGGCCCCTGCAGCTCCCCATTTTCTGTAGGAACAAGTTCAAACTCTGGACATAGCCTTCATTTTTGTGGGCCCCTAAGTATATCTGCTACCCCTGCCACCCCCCTGCATTTCACCTGTCCTCCTGATCCCCACCTGCACAGGTCCTGGGCTCTGTCAGGGGCTCTGATGTCAGCGCAGGGAGGAGGGGTCAGCCATGCCAACTGGACTTCAGGGTGTGCAAGTCAGCCCTGACCGCAGGCCTCTTACTCACTCAGTGTATGTGGAATACCTGCCATTGCTAGTAGTGATATATTTGTTGGTGCTAAAGAGTTCTCAAGTGTTGTCTTGGTATAATGGGTTCAATAGTGTCCTCCAAAACCTCATGTTCACATGAAACCTCAGAATGTGGTTTTATTTGGAAATAGGGTCATTGCAGATGTAATTAGCGAAAGACCTCAAGATGAAATCACCCTGGCTCAATTCAATGACTGATGCTCTTATGAAAGGAGAGGATGCAGAGACTCAGGGAGAAGAAGGTGCTATGAAGATGGAGGTAAACATTGGAGTGACGTATCTGTAAACCAAGGAATGCCAATGATCGCCAGCAGCACTTAACCCGGCAGCCACAAGAAGCCAGGAGAGAGGCGTAGGACGGTGCCTCCCTCAGAGCCTCCAGGAGAAACCAACCCTGCTGACACCATGACTTCCAACATCTGGCTTGATCTGTGTGAGAACACATTTCTGTTGCTTTAAGCCACCCAGATTGTGGTGATGTGTTCTGGCAGCCTGAGGACCCAGATATACTCTGCCCATCCACTCAGCAGCCCCGCCCCTGAAGAAGGCACTCTTATTGTCCTCCAATTTAGATATCAGGACAATAAGGTCCGAAAGGTCCGGCAGCTTGCCCAGAGTTGCCAGGTCCCTCAGACTCCGGCCATAAGAGGCTCAGCACACAGGGCCGTGGGGCATGGACAAGACGGAGAGGAGGTCTGGGAGTCCGGGGGAGACAGGCTAGGACGTGAGACAGGGCACTGCCACGGAGGAGAAGCTGCATTCAGCATCCACTGACACTGATAATTAGAAGCATCACAGAGCCACCTGGGAAATGCTTACATGTGACCTCGAAGAAGAAACAATGTGAAAGCAAAACTGATTCTGCGCCAAGACCTTAGCTATGCAAAAACAGAGCTGCCTGTGGACCAAGGCTGCAAAACAGGCAGTTTTTGCACTTCTAGGGTGCTGGATTTGTGGGAATTTTTCCCCCATCTATTTTCTAAAATTTCCCTGATGCTATTTTTTATTTATTTATTTTTTGATAGGGAAAACACACAGAAGAACCCTTCCCCTCCCTCTCTTACTAAAAGCAACAAAAACTGGAAAGCAAAGAAAATCGAAGCCCACTGCTCCCCGCACGCAGCTCCCTCCACTTGCTCCATAGGTTCTGCTCCCCCGTGGCCCTCCCAGGTTCTGCACTGCAGGAGCCACAGCCCTCCTGGGTATGCAATATCAGCGGGGGCTGGCTGGTCAGGGAAAGGATAAAAGAAGAGCCTTCATGCCCCCTGCCGACTGGCTGCCAGCACCCAGGACCGCTCGCTGTGAGGGAGGGGTGGGGGTGGGACAGGCATTGCAGGGTGAGGTGAGAGGAGCAGAGATTGCCCTGGGTCCTCACTGTTGAGATGCTGCGTTTGCACAATAAGCTGTATTTTTCCAGCGTGCCTGTCACTTATTAATTAGTTATCCCTTCAACTCGCCAGACAAGCTCACCTGCCAGGCATTGGGAGTACGTGACGGAGGCCCTGAGCCGGGCAGCTGAACACTTTGGGGTCAGAGGCCCCAGCTGAGGGATGGGGCCTTCAAGGCTGTGCCGATTCCTTTCAGAGGGCACGAACACACATTCATTTCTCCATTCCATCATTCATCTCGCTCTATTGACAACTATATATGAAGCCACCGCTGGGCCCCACACAGTTCTGGGTCCAGAGGTCAAATGGTAGACAAGATATGTGAGCCTTCTGCTCTTGAGCAGCTCACAGGCCAATATGAGTGACGACCATCATTATTATCCCACAAATGATATTCAGTTCCAAGTGATGAAAAGGAAGGGGATGTGAGAAGTAACTCTGGGGCCCTGTCAGGCCAGCTTCTCTGTGAAAGGGAAGTGTGAGCTGAGAGATGAGAGATGAGGAAGCACTGGGTGAAGAGTGAAAGAAGGCAGGTGGCTGGGCAGGAATAACATCCACGCATAAGGAGTAGCACGTGCAAAGGCCCTGAGGCAAGCGGGAACATAGCACATTCAAGGAAAAGCAAAGCAGTACAGCTGGGGCAGAGAAAGTGATTAAAGAGGGAGGTGGGAGGTGGGGCTCCGAGGAAGAGGGGTCAGAGCAGAGGAGTCGAGCCTCGCAGGGCCTGGTAGGATCAGCAATCGTTTGGGTCTCTGGCCTAAAACAATGGGAAACACTGAAGAAGTTTAAACAGCTGAGTGACATGGTCTGATTTTAACCAGACCGGGGACCTACAAGCTGAGATCCCCAAAGTCATTGCATTGCTCCAAGGTTATTTTCCTCTTGTAAAGTGGGAGTCAAAAGGACCAGCTCGCTGGGCCATTACCATTTAATTGGGTGCTTACTTCATGCCATGTGGGTATAACCTTCCTTGCTGTGGATGAGGAAACTGAGGCACAGAGAGGTGAAGTGACTTGCCCAGGGACACCCAGCAGTAAAGTGGCAGAGGTTGGTATGACCCTGAGAACTCTGTCTCTATCCAAACCTTTATCATGACATGGCCCTGGAATGTGGCTAGGCTAAGATAAGCAATGGGAGTAGGCAGGATGGGGCGAGGAACTCACACACTGTACACCAGGTGCATCTCCTTCAAATCCAGCCCTGTCAGATGCACAGAGGAAAAGGCCAGTGAGGCAAGGGAGAGAGTGCAAATGCTATTTTGGGCCCTGGTCATGCATCACAAAGCGCATATGTTAATGTCTTGCATTCACAGGCAGAGGTCTTTCTGGGCCAGAGTTAGAGCAGAGCTAGGGAAGCTGTTGCCCTTGGTGATGGCAGGCCCTTGTGGCATTGGACCAAGGGGGTGAGTTAGGGGCTGTTCTTAGAAAGACCCCTGGACACGGGGCCTCCCCCTCCTCTAGCACCTGCATGTCTCTCCACCTGCCACCTTCTGTCCTCACCCGGGCCTTTCCCTGGGGTCTCCTAGGCTCTGGAGGCCACGGGTCCTTGCACTCTCTTTAGGATGTCATGAAGTTTCCTGGAACAGCCATTCAAAACAGGCAGCTGTGCAATGAACCCCGTTTAGAGATGAGCTTTGTTTGGCCTGCACTGTTATTTAAAAAACACGAACTGACGGGCCGGCCGAGTGGATCAGTTGGTTAAGAGCTCGCTCAAGAATTTGAGCTCTGAGCAACAGCGGTTCGATTCCCAGCCCGAGCTGAGCAGCCGCTGAGCTGCCAACAGGTAGCAGGATGGCTCAGCTTATTAAAAAAACCAAAAACACGAGCTGATACTATGAATACAGAAGGTTTTGTGTGGGACACACAGGTTTGTGCTGAGCCCTGAGCTAAATGCCGTGAGCACAATGAGAAGAGGGCAGAGGCCTCGGGGGACCGATGGCGAGCGCGTGTGTATGCACGGCAGTGACATTAGTGGATGGCGCAGGGGAACCAGCAAGATGGTGGAGGTGCTATGGCAAACGGGACGGTCAGGGGGTCTTCACGGTTGAAGAGGAGGCAGCCAGGTGAAGAAGACGGAGCACTTGGCAGAGGGAGTACTGGCCCCAAGGGAGAGACGAGAGTGCTCGGGGTCGGCTGGGCTGGAGCTCAGCCACAGGTGGCCCAGGTCCCAGGCAGGCGGCAAGACGGGCAGGTCAGAGGACCTGGGCCTCGCAGGTCACAGACTTTGTCATGAGGCCCGGGGGTCAACAAGGTGGGGAGAAGGTACTGGTATCAGTAAAACCCTCATCGTCACTGGCTGGTTGTTGTAGCTGCTACATCGAACAAGAACGACTGGCAGAGGTGGTCAAAAAACAACAAACAGAAAACAACCAGCTTTTTCTCTCCTGCATTAGAAGGGAGGTCTCCATGCCTCTCCTTCTCCTCCCTTCTCTCCTAAGTCACTTATGTCCCCAGCCATGGCTGTTCAGGAACTAAGTGTCCACCTGTCCACGCACCTACTAGCTACCCCGTCGTTCCACACCAGGGGCTAAAGTGGGGAGAGGAAAGGGGACGTGACAATCCTGACTTGACAAGGTGGCTGTGCATCCTCTGGCTGCGCAGGGGGTTAGAGCTGACCCTTCCCACCAGTCTGTACCTATGGGCTCTCTGGGGGCTCCCATGCTGGGCACTCTGGCCAGAACCGCTGTGACGGTAATGCCTCTCATTTAGATGGCCTCTGTTTCCTCCCTCTGCTTCCTTGGTCATCCCTCCACACAATGCTAGCTGCCCCTTCCAGGTGATTCTCTCGGCAGAACAGAAAGCCGCTCCAAGCTGCCTTCTCTGCAGCTGGGACCACATCTGTTCCAAGAAACACTCACATAGTCCCTGGCCTGCCTTGAGGTTAAGTCAGTTACATCATCAAGATCACTGTTACCATTGTCATTACTGTCACCATCATCATCGTCATCACCATCATTGTCATCATCACCATAACCACCATCCATCGATGTCATCACCACCATCATTATCACTGTCACTGTCATATTTGTCATCACCTTTTTCATCTCTTTCATCACCATCATCATCACCATCATCATCATCACCATCATCATCATTGGTCTAAACCTGGAGTTAGCAAACGTTATCTTAAAGGACCAGAGAGTAAATATCTTAGGATCATTGGGCCATGTGGTCCCTGTCTTTGAAACTCTGCTTTGAGGCCACAGACAATATGCAATGAAGGAGATGGCCATGATCTGAGAAAACTCTATGTACAAAAGTAAGCAGGCTGTAGTTTGCTGATGCCTGATGTAAACCAAATTCAGAAATAATATTTCCCTGACGGCACGAGACTCCAACAGCCAAGCCGCCCTCCACCGCAGGTCACCAACCCACCTCGCTATGGAACCTCAGCCGGTGCAAATGTTCCCACACATGCAAAAGCAGAGACCAACAGTGATTCCATGTGCCCATCCCCTCACTTCCACAGCGGCTGCCTTTCTGCCATTTTTAAGGCCATCCTCAGAGAAAACATTGAGCGGCAGTGGTAGGGGCGAGGAGGTAGCCCACTAGGATGTAAGATTAAAAAGAGAAAAGAGACTCCAAGGAACATTTCTGCTGGAGAAGAAGCTTGTTGCCGTCTCTTTAAGTCATTTCAGAGGCCCTGAAGGTTTGAGGTTAGAGAATGCTTAGATCTTCAAACCTCAAGGCAGAGATATTTTCTGACACAGCTGCCCCAGCCTTGTTTGACTTCCTAGAATAGCTGAGAAGAGCTGCCAGGGTGAGTCTTCTTTGTAAGTTAAGTGGCTTCGGGGATTCTTGCCGACGATGGCACTTTGGGGCCGTGGCAGGTCCAGGGGCAGCTGTGAGTTTGGACATGAGACTCGCCATCTGCTTGACTTTCGGCAGCCACTTCACCCCTGGAGCCTGTATTCCCACTGGCGCATGGATGGAGAACACCTGCCCCCAGAGGGGGTCTGCGAGGATTCCATGAAATAAATAAATGTCATATTTTCTTAACTATTCTGAACTCCAGGGGAGAAACGTGAAACTTGTTTTTCTCCATGTCTGCTTTTGGCTGTGTGTCGCTGGAACTCGCTTTTCCGTCCTTCGTCAACATCTCAGGCACGTGATGGATACTTACGAGTGTCTGTTCCCTGGATCCAACCCAGCTTTTCTCCTTTGATTTCTCTTCCTTGTAAAGCCACTGAGTGTCCTCATTTATTCATTCAACACATATGCGCGGCATCTGCTCCGTGCCATGTGGCATAGCGATGAAGTGGGCAGGTTCACCACCATCTCGGATCTCAGGGTCCGGGAGGGCAGTTACACAAGGTCAGCCGACCGAGGCCTCGGACAGACAAGGTTAGACAGCCCTGGAGGGATGGCTGAGAAGGGCAGAACTGGTACCGCAAAACTGCCTCGAGGCTCCCCGGGGCCGCAGGAGAGGGCGAGCGAGAGGCGGCCTCCAGAACCTTGAGCCTTCAGCCAAGGGCCTCGGTGAGGGGCTTCATCCCGCCCCTCCTCCAGGACCCAACCATCTGCCCATTTCGGAGGTGTTCCAGCACCTTCCACACAGAGGACATCGAAGCCCCATCAGGGTTGGCCAGAGAAGCAGTGGTGATGGCAAGACTGAGGAGGACAAGTGTCCTCTTCCTCTCCCTCTTCATTCTTGACCCTTGAAGGGGGGCCACACAGGACGTGCCCAGAGACAGATGGCGACAGCTCACTGTCCTACAAGATCAGGGAATGGAGAAGGAACCACGGAGCAGACTACACCGTCTCCCAAACTCCAAGTCCCCCAAGACCCCAGCCTGGCTGGTGATAAGGGCACTGGAACTTCAATCGGAGAAGAAGTTGTAGTTTTATGAACAGTGGACACTGGGCTTCTAATGGCCGATAGCATCTAGAAAGCTCTGAGCATCAGCTGAGCACTTTATAGATGGTGCCCATTTCAAACCTCACCACAGACTCACAGGTGAGTCAGGGGTTAATTTGGTGGCTGGTTAAGCACAGCTGCCGCCAACTATGGTCAGCAGAAAAAGGATTCAGTGCTCCCAGAGCTGGGGCAGAATAATGGGCTAGCTCTTGAAGGAGGAGCAGCAGGGAGCCAAACCCTTCCTCCAGCTTTCCATCTATCTCTTTCCACCGTTCATGTCTCCCTCTGTGTCTCCCTGCATGATTGTTTGTGCCTATGTCTATGCCTATCTATCTATCATCTATCTATCATCTATATCTCTCTATCCAACAGCGCTAGGCAGCCACTTGGATGTCCACGCTACTTTCCAATTGCTACTGTAACAAACTGCCACAAACTTGGTGCCTTCAAATAACACACATTTATCCTCTTACAGTTCTGGAAGTCAGAAGTCCAAAATGCACCTCACTGGGCTAAAATCAAGGTGTTGGTGGGGCTACCTCCCTCTGGAGACGCTAGAGAAGAATCTTTCCCTGCTTTTCCCAGCTTCTAGGGGCCCCTGCTGTGCTCAGCTCATGGCCCCGTTCCTCCATCTTCAAAGCCCAACGGCCAGTTGAGTCCTCACATGATATCACCCTGACACTGACTTTTCTGCCTCTTGCTTCCAGTTGTAAAGACCCTTGTAATGACAGAGCACCCACCCGGATAAGCCAGGATAATTTCCCAATTTTAAGGTCAGCAATTAGCAACCTTAATAATTCCCCTTTGTCATGTAAGGTGACATATTCACAGGTTCTGGGGGTTAGGATGTGGACAGCTTCAGGGGCCATTACTCTGCCTGCCACACATCTAACAGGCCAGAAGAGGACTTGACTTAGGTGTGAGAATGGGTTTGTTAAAAAACCCCTGAACTGAACTGACTCACCCAAACTTCAGGCAGAGCTCTGCTGAGATGGCCAAGCAAGAAGATGCAAAGATTCCCTTCCTGAAGGCAGCAGATATGAAGGAGAGAGAGGGCACGGGTCTGAGCCAGCATCCCCTCCCTGACTGCCCACCTGGAGGAGAGAGTAAAGGTGGGGAGAGGGCCCATGAGGGTCCTGGGGCTGTCTCCCCACGGGAAACCAGTACAAATGGGGAATGTTCCTTCTCCATTCCTACCTATGTTTTGGTCTGAGGGGATTAGTTTTCACGGCTCAGAGAGACCCTTATTTCTACGTCTGGATTTGCCTAGGGAGGGGGTGGGTATGGACTGTGGAGGCATGGGCGCCAGAGGATGCTGTGGAGAGCTGACACTCTGTACTACATGCCTAGGTGTGGGGGGCATTTCTGATGTGGCTTCCATGATGCCCATTCCCTGGTGGTCATGTCCTGGTGTATCTCCTCCCGGGAATGTGGGCGGACACTAGTGGCTTGCTTCTAATGAATAGAACATAGCAAAAGTGATGAAATGTCACTTCTAAGATAAGATTACACAAGACTGTGATAACACTCTCTCTCTCTCTCTCTCTCTCTCTCTCTCTCTCTCTCTCTCTCTCTCTCCCCCCCCCTCTCTCTCCCTCTTGATGCCTTTTATCTCATGTTTCACCTGATGAAGCAAGTATTATGTGGAGGAAGCCCCCCTGTCAAGAAACAAAGGGTGACCACTAGTCAACAGCCGGTGAAGAATTGAGCTCCCAGTCCAACGACCCATGAGGAATTGCATCCTGTCAACAACCACGTGAGTCAGCTTTGAGAGCAACCTTCCCCAGCTGAGCCTTGGGGCGTCGACAGACCTTGCCTGGAGCCTATGAGAGACCTGAAGCAGAGGCTGCTCCTCTAAGCCATGCCCAGATTCCCGACCCACAGAAACTGAGGTAATAAATTCTGTTGTTATGAGTCATTATGTTTTGTAGTAATTTGTCACCTGGCACTGGCTAACTAATACATAATTTCTTAGACAGTTGCTGGGCATGTAAATGCTTATAAAACGGATACTATTTTTTGCTCTAACTCCAAAACCATTTCCCCAGCTATCTCTCAAGATTCGCTGAGAGATACTTTCAAGGTTAGAGGTGTTTTCCAAATATCTTACTTCCTGTTCTCAGCTGTCCCTGAGTCTCAGAAAATTAAGGAGCAGACAGTAAATAAGTGTTCCGCTTCCTTCTAGCTGGGGAGGCACCTAGAGACGGAAGGGAGCTGATTTGTTTCTCCCCCTACTTGTGATTCGCTGGCCCTGAATGTGCCCCTCACCCCATGAATTTAGTTGCAGCTCAAATTCCACCCTCGCTGAATAGCTCTAAAGTGGTGTCAGCTAGAAACAGCACGGCCCACATAGAAACAAGCCTCCCATTCTCACAGTTGCCATAGAAATAAGGGAAAAGGTGAACTAATAAGAAAGCCGCGCCTGGATCCTGGTAAACGGGCCCAGCC
Source organism: Hipposideros armiger (assembly GCF_001890085.2). NCBI lineage: Eukaryota > Metazoa > Chordata > Mammalia > Chiroptera > Hipposideridae > Hipposideros > Hipposideros armiger. Next base: position 5,569,592 of record NW_017731383.1, read on the forward strand.
GTGATGCCCGGGGGCTTGCTCACGCACAAGCTTCCCTGGAGTTTTATTCAGATGAACAGCTCCGAGGAAGCTGGCTCTCCTGGGTCCCGGGAATGTCGCGCATGAACTCATAAGGCAAATCATGCTCTAGAGCAGTGGTTCTCAACCTGGGGGTCGCGACCCCTTTGGGGGTTGAACGACCCTTTCACAGGGGTCGCCGGGGACTTGTATGTGGGCGTATCTGCATGTGGGCCTGGAGACGGATAGAGGAGAGGTGTCTCGGTTCCTAAGACCATCGAAAATATGTGTTTTCCGATGGTCTTAGGCGACCCCTGTGAAAGGTTGAGAACCGCTGCTCTAGAGGTATCTATGAGGTGATCTCCTATGTCTGCCTTGAGGAGACACCCCATTCCATCCTGGGTTGTACCAGTGAGTGCTTCCAGATGGGCACGTGGCCCAAGCCAGCCAGAGAGGCTACGTTCTGGGACCCTGCTGGAACCTATTGGAAAGGAGAAGCATTTCTAAAACAGCAGCCACAGAATGTAAGCAGGGGATTGCTTGTAGGCACCATATCAAGATAACCTCCTTAAACTAAAGGGGGTACACACAGAGAAACAAACTGGAAAGAGACAGAGGGAGAGGTCGGCAGAGTCCCCGCAGTATTGTTTGAACATTTAGGTCCATGTATTTCTGACCAGATTTCAACTCTAGACTTGTTGGTTGCTTGAGCCAGCCAATTTCATTTTCACTTGGGTCTACCTGGGCTGGGTTTCAGCCCTTTACAAAGAAAAGAGACCTATTAGGGATTGAATTGTGCCTTCCCCGCCCCACCCCCCAAATACATGTTGAAATCCCAACCCAGTACCTTGGAGTGGGACCTTATTTGGAAATAGGGCCATGTAGATATTATTAGTTAAGATGAGTTACACTGGAGTAGGGTGGGTTCCTTGTGCAATATAGCTGGTGTCCTTGTACGAAGATGACACGAGGACATAGGAGGAGAAGGCCATGTGATGACAAGAGGCCATGTGACGCAGCTGTGAGCCAAGGCGCACACGCCGAAGGTTATTGGGCACCACCGGGAGCTGGCAGAGGTGAGGAAGGAGTGTGCCCAGAGTCTCAGAGGGAGCACGGTCTTGCTGCCACCTTGATTTTGGACTTCTGGCCCCCAGAGCTGGGAGAGAACGGATTTCTGTGGTTTTAAGTCACCTAGTGTGTGGTACTCTGTTAATACAGCAGTGCTGGGGAACTCCCCCACCAGCTGGTGGGAACACCGTGAGTGGAAGCCATCGCCTGACACCAGCATCTGAGATGTGGCGCATTGCCCTCTTTCTCGAGCTGTGTGGCTCTGGGCAGGTCCCCCCCACCCCACCCTTAGTTGCTTTGTCTATGAAATGATGAGCATGTGCCTTTGCAGGGCTGTGGGCATTTACTCAGGATAATGTCACCTAGCAGTGCCTATTACTCAGTGACCCTTTGCTGAAAGAAAATGGAAGCCGGAAGGGCACGTGCTGAAGGGTTTTAGTTTTAAACTTGACGTCTCACTTGGTATTTGTCTCCTTTTTCTTTCCCTTTTGGTGGAAGCTTAGATTTCTTCAGCCATCTGTTTTTGACTTAGTTTCGGTGTTAGAGGGGCTCCTGGTTGGGACTTTTATATGAAGTTCCTGCTTCGCCTCCCAGCCAAGTTAGTTTCTGTCATTCCCCGGAGCTCAGCCTTCCTGAGTTGACAATAACGAACCTGTCAGACTGAAGGACTTTGGGAAGAAATGAAGAGATTCGGTTCCCAGCGGCAGGCCTTGATTTCCACAGGCAAGTAACTTATCCAGGGCGAGAGAAGGAAGAGGGAGACACACCTTTTGGCATTTTGTCCACCTGTTTACCTATCTGCACCCCCTCATTGTTCTGAGTGGAGGGGGGTGGTTCAGCTGATTGAACCTCCTTGCTCTAAAGTCTTGGGGGGAATCAGGAAGGAGGCATGCTTCTTCAGGAGCTGGTATCATGGGATAGGGTGGCAATGGGCCTCTTGTGGGAGGATGGGGGCAAGGAAAAAGAAAGGACCCTGCACAACACAAGTAAAACCTCTAGATTATGGCTTTTAAAATATGGTGGTTCCAGAGGCATTATGTTCTGAGCAAAATTCCTATGAAGGCCTAGTCACATGCTTTCAATGTGAACCACGCTTGAAAAAAATGTATTACACTGAATCATAGCATTCTTCCCTGGCCGTCCTTTCCCCATATCCTCAACATTTTGCAAGGGGAACAGCCCACATGTAAAGGACATTGTCAGACTCTAACCACGGTCATGCATCTTTTTTTTTTTTTAATCAAACTGATCCATATAGATTTCATCATTTTCCCTCCACTTCAAACTATCACCATGTTCTGAAACCAAGTCTGTCTTCTGTTGTGCAACCACATGACAGGTAGCCTGTGGGAACCATTTGCTAGCAATCGCACCTGTGCATGTGTTGTATTTCACCTGCCATGTGTGTGTGTGTGTGTGTGTGTGTGTGTGTGCGCGCGCGCGTGTGTGTGAGATTACTGTTCTCAGTATAACTCAGGTCAGTCAGTAATCCTGAGATCTATAGGTCAGACTGTCATGAGCCACCATCCCATGGCTTTGCAAAGACTGGGCTCTTCCATTAGATGTCTGCCAGTTTGGGGGGGCTTCTGTACGCATGACTCCCTCTGCATCAGGTCCTACAACAACCTAAACCTAAACACAAGATAGTCCCAGCAATGGTGTCTAGAGGAAACGCATCTAGATAAACCGTTTTGAGAATCTAGGTGTTTAACTCCAGTTCTCAGTGAAGATGCGTGGGTCATGGAGTGTGGAAGAAGGGTGACATTTGCCTGCTCTCCTATCTGTACTGAGGATCAAAACACATTTCTGGACTTTTTTCATTCATTGCAGTTAAGACCTAAATATGCTGGGGTTCATGGGCCTCATCCTCCACTCCAAGTGGCTCAAGGTCTCCATCTTTTTTTTTTTTTTTTAACATTAGTAAATATGTCCCTGTATTGGTTTGCTAGAGGTGGTGTAACAAAATATCAGGTGACTTAAACAACATAAACGTACTGTCTCACAGTTCTGGAATCTAGAAGTCCATGATCAAGGTGTTAGTATGTCTGGTTCCTCCTCAAGGTTGTGGTCCAGGCCTGTCCTTGATTTGTAGATGATGGTCTTCGTGTCCCTATGGCATCCTTCTTATATGTGTGTCTGTCTCCAAAGGTCCCCTTTGTATAAGACCCAGTCGTATTGGATCAGGAACCACCCTAATGACCTCACTTTAATTTGATTACCTCTGTAAAGAACCTATCTTCAAATAAGGTGACATTCTAAGGTGCTGGGGATTAAGACTTCAACATATGGGTCTTCTGTGAAGGCCTCACCCAGATGAGACTCTCGCCACAAGTATGGCTGCCTTGCCAAAGCTTATCTGGGGAGCCAGAATGCCAGCTTTCACCTTTTGAGTTATTATTGTTGGACAAATCATTAAAATCTGGCTCTTTAAAATTTAAGTAATTAACACCTTTGGTGATTGTCTCCAAAGATATCAACTTGACTGAATGTGATGGACTTTTAATTAACTCCTATTGTTGGCAGCACAGGATTTCTCCTGTTAGGGTGGGCTTACAGAGAGGTGTTCCATTATGATGCTAAATTTGCTGTCACTTTGCTAATCTACGGTGAATCCGCACTCTTACCCTGAAATGCAGAGAGCAGCTATAACTCCAGATGGCTAGGAGGAGGGATCTCAATGCAGACTGAGTCTGTGCTATAGAGACTATGAGATTGAGGAGTGTGCTAGGTCCTTTGACATCACCTAGCTAAGCCCATGTCATTTCCTGGGTGGAAGTAAGTCAGAATTTATATTTGGTGTGTGAAGGTGAGGAATAGACCCAATTATAATAAAATATGGGATGTATTATTAGCTATCTTTGACAGAAAGAACAGCTCAGCCTCAGAGAAGTTCAGAAACTTCCTGTAGGTCACGTGACTTCATGCAACTGAGCCAGAATTTCAACTTAGATTTGATGTCCCCCAATTTTTTTTTCAATTACAGTTGACAGTCAATATTATTTTATATTAGTTTCAGGTATACAGCATAGTAGTCAGACATTTATATAATTTAAGAAGTGATGCCCTGATAAGTCTAGTACCCACCTGGCACCATACATAGTTATTACAATATTCCTTGTGACATATTCCTGTGGCTATTTTGTAACTACCAATTCTTAATCCTTTTACTTATTTCACCCAGCCCCCCCCCCCCCCCCCCCCCCCCCGCCCTCCCATCTGGCAACCATCAGCTTGTTCTTTGTATCCATGAGTCTTTTCACAAAAGTTTTTTTGACTGTATAATATATGTCCAGCCCTGTAGTGGTCATCTGTTTCATTAGCCCTGGGTTTTCTTTTGAGAATCATTATTCCTTCACTCTCAGGTCATTTTTTCCAAGTGAGGCTAACCTCACCTATTTCACTACAAGATTGGGGGTTGGACACATGACCAGGCCTGGCCAATTAGAGTCATGACAGTTGGTCCAGGAATGGGCATGTGACTCAATCCAAACCAGTGAAATCTAAGGGAGGGGCTCTCGCCAGGTGTTGAATTCAGAGCTGCCGGTGGCCATTCTCACCTATACTTGGGAAGAATCTGCCTGACAATGAAAGACTCACAAAAGAAAATAGTCATAGTTAAAGTCAGAGCTACCCCTAGACTTTTCATTTAAATGAACCAATACATATTTTGTTTTTTGCTTCAATTTGTTTGAATTGAGTTTTTGATATTTGTGCTCAAAAAAGTAGAGGTTAATGTTTTGGGGATTACCTTTACCTTATTATCTTCACATAATGCCTCCGGTCACCTTTTATTTTATTTTATTTTATTTACTTTTTTTCTTTAGACAATGTCTGTTGGCTCCGTACTCGAGTTCAGCTGCAGCTATCGTTGAGATGAGGCGTGTGGCGTTTTCTCTGCTGGTTGGTCTGTGGATTTCCAGGTGATATGGGAAGTTTGAAACCCAGGGTGGTCATCATTATCCCCCAGGAACCCACACATTCAGAAAGCTGGGAAATTAGATCAATCTACTGATGGGTTCCATGCTCTGACGCCATCATGGCCACTTCTGCCAAACCACTGCTGAACCCAAGCATCCTGCCGACCAGTCCATCCAACGATCACTCTCAGGTGGGTGGGCTCAGGAATTTCCCAGGCATTCTTGTCTTCCCAGGAGCTGTGTTAAGTACTTTTATGCCTCCATGCCTCTGCTTATGCTGTTGCTTCTGCCTCAGGTACCCTCTGCCTACTTTCCCCCATCACCACCAACTTACTCGGCTGTGTTAGTGCATTTCTGCTTCTGCTGGGTTACTGCACCTCTTGGCTGAGCCCCCCATGCTGTAATCTTATTCAACTGGACCTAACTTTCATTCTCTGTCTTTCCAAAGCCAGAGGGCTTCAAGGTCAGAGAAAGTGCCTGGTTTGTCTTTGCATCCCAAGAATCCAGCATGGTGCTTGGTATAGGGTAGCTGCTCTTAACCTTTATTGAATGAATGAGCAAGTAGCTAAACAGCTCGTGCCAGGCTTGCCTCTAAGACAGTGCCATGGCATAGAGAGCAGCCTCACAAAGCACTTCTCACAATTCACAAAGGCACAGCTGACATCGCAGGCTCCAGCCTCCAGATAGGAAGTGCTCCGGCTCTTGTATCCTGCTTATTATTTTTTTTAAAAACAGAAAACAATATGATACTTCCTTAGTGCTCCCCAAAGCACACCAATCAGCATACTAATCACCCCTAAGTGTCATCTGAAGCTGCCAATTTCATAAATTTGCATATTTTCCAATCAGTCCCTTCCCCCCTTCATTAGCTATTCTTGGAAGAGCTGCACTCCCTCCATATTGCTCAAACTGACTTCATTTTTATTTCGCTTTGTAAAGACAGATTTGTGAGATGATGAATTAGTCATTGCCAATTTCATGCGTCTACGCTCCCTGCGTTTACACCTTATATTTATTCAGCCTCATTCTCCCCTTCTGGCTCCAGATGGTGTGGCAATATAGCCTCGGTGAGGAAGAGAGGAAGCTCTCCCTCCTCCCGCCCTCCCGCCCTCCTTCCCTCCTTCACTCCCTCCTTCCCTCCCTCCCTTCTCCCGGTGCTTTCAGCGCCAGCCTCACTGTGCCAGGTTTGAATGGCACCCTCTGACACACTCGGCTCCTCCTGCAGCATTCCAGGCCTCTTAGGAACCAGGAAACGTGAGCGAGACAACGAGGACCATTAGATCCAGACTCTCACTCCATTCCCCCAAATAAAACCACAGTGGGATGATATTTTGACATATTCACAGAATGTGTTTTTTTCTAAAGGCTTCCTCTATTCAGGCAGAGGCCACAAGTGTATCAAGAGGGGGCTGACACAATGGAACCGTGGAACAAAAGAGTCACATCTTTAGATTTTCAAAGCCTAAAGTCCTGGGGACAGATGAAAAGATTTGGGAGCACATGTGACTGGGCTAAAGCAGCAGCATTTCTTGGCTTCTTACGCCTGAAATGCGAGTCTAGATAAATATGTGACATGAGGATGAGGGTGGTGGGAAAAGGGTCAGAGGCAGAGACGGTGGTGGCCCTTGAAGAAGCACCCTGCCCCTGCCCACCCCCAAAGCTGAGCCCCCGGGAGGGAACAGGCCCCTGGGCATGGAAATCCCAGGTGAACACTGGGGCCATGTGAGAGTGGACGAGATCTGTGCCGTGCTTTCCGGAGGGAGCCCAGGGAGGTGGCAAGTTTGTTTAGCTCCTCGTCCCCCAGAGTAGAAATGGTGTTGTGTTTATCACACACAGATAAAGGACGATGGAGGCCGGAGACAAGCACTCAGCATCTCTTGGGATCAGAAACTTTCCCACCCCCAAGAGACGATGGGGACAAGAGCAGGCAATGGGGTGGGACCTGGAGAGAACGAGGAGTCAGGAGTGAGTGAGGCCACCACTGACACACACAGGGGAGGGCAGCCAAGGATGCTATGGCGGGGTGTGGACACTCAGATCACACCAGCACAGACATAGGACACCCAGGAACAGATGGCCCACTCCCATGATGCCATGGCCCTACATAAACCCTTGAGAGCTCAGACAGTAGGGGCATTGGGGAGCCACGAAGCCCCTGACTTGCTCGTTGACACCCTAAATTGATTGAGGTCATCTGGAATCCACTGAGATGACCCCAAATGGACAGGAGAATGGAGGCTGGAGATAGACATTAAGGCTAGTCTCAGGGCAAGTGGAAGAGAATTCAGTCGGGCACATCTGTTTGGGCCAGGGATTTAGGAATACCGTATGTCCTATTGAGCAAAAGGACCTGAGCTGACTTCCAAGTTCGCGTGACTCTTGGGTTCCTCGAGGCAAATGTGGAGCTCGTCAGGGCAATCACATATTTTATGGATCTAGACATTTTATGCACAGAGTTCGGGAAGTCCCAGAACCACTGAGAAGGAGAGCTGGATCTCCCTGACCTACAACTTTCCAACACCTCCAAAAGCCACTGAGCGCATCCCAAAAGCTAATTATGGTTCTCAGCACAGGTGTCCACACAAAAACATTTTACAGGGATATTTTCAAACATCTGTGGAGTGTGTGTGTGTGTGTGTGTGTGTGTGTGTGTGTGTTTATGCAGAAAGTGAAAGGAATAAATGGCAAAAAGCTTCTGGGAGCAGAGGGTCTTAAAGGTGATTAGATGTTGGGGTCCCTCAGGTTGTGGGGGGCTCCTCACAGAGCATCATGAAGAAGGGATGTCTGGACCAGGACTGACATTGTTGGCAGAAATATGACCAGTCATTTCATGTTGCTTGTAAAGCTTAAATATTGTTAGTTTGCAGGCAATGAAATATAATGAGTTATAAAAAGAACGGTCAAATTCAGCCCAATCGGCTTTTCCCAAGTTTTCTCATTAATTTTGATTTGCTGTGTTTGCATCCCATATGTTACTTGTGCACAATCTCAGTAAAAATTGGCATGAAGGGTAAGCAGAAAACTCTGTGGATGAGGCGCGTTGTCCCCAGTCCACGTTTGCCTTTCTTCATTCAGGCTCGTTAGCAGTGTGGCCCCTGAGTCACCCGACTTTGAGATCCCCAGTACAATCCATCCCAGCCCAGGGCTTAACCTACAGTGGGCCCTCCACCAATGAGGACTCAGAATAATAATAACAGGTCATTATTATTATCCCCTGGTTCCCTCCACTGACCGTCTCCCGTGTTAGGCCCCAACAGTTCTGAGTAACTTCCTGTGCTCCTGAGAAGCTGATGTCCCCTCAGGGTTTCACTCAAGCATCACAGACACAAGTGAAATATCTGAGAAGGCCCCAGTCTGCAGGGACAGAGCCCCTGAAGGACTTGTATTCGAGTTGCCACAGAGGGGGGGCACATGGGGACAGCTTCACTGCGGAACTACAGGCACTTGTCCCATGAGTCCCCAGCAAAGAGATCCTAGTAGGGAGATGACCGCTATGAAGTAAACGGGGTGACAGCACAGCCCCACTTCACATGGCAGCAGGCAGAGTGGGAACACAGCTCCAACACAGCTGGCACCTAATTTGTAGCAAGTGAGTACATTTCTAATGGGGCCCACTATGGCTCCTTGCTTAGGTCCCATCTCTCCAAACACCCGTTTTGCTCCATCTTTTCCCGCTAATCAGCGTCCCTGGGGAGCAGCTCAGCAATTATGATTCCACCACCACACTGGGGCTTTTATTCCTCCTTACTGCAGTCCTCTCTCTGGGCTTTTGTCTGTATCCACAAAGCTTCCAATAGCTGCTTCACTACTGTTTTATGGCTGTCAACATGGGTGGTGCAACTTTTCCCTAAGTACTCTGGCGGTGCTGTGCAGAATGATTTCAGAGGGTACATGGATGAACACTTGTAGACTCAAACTCATTTAATGTGTGTTATGGACCAACCTGTCTCCCCCTCAAATTCATATGTTGAAGCCCTAACCCTCCCTGTGACTGTATTTGGAGAAAGGGCCTTCAAGGAAGTGATTAAGGTTAAATGAGATCAGTCGGGTGGGGCCCTCATCCGATAGGACCGGGCTAGTTATAGACAGACACCAGGGATGTGCACCCTGAGGGAAGGGAAGATGGCAGCGTGCAAGCCAAAGAGAGGGTCCTCCCTAGAAACCAACCTTGCCAACACCTCGCTTTTGGACTTGCAGCCCCCATAACCATGAGAAAATGAACTTCTGTTACTGAAGCCACCCTGTCTGTGGTACTTGCTTATGGAAGCCGTACAGACTGACATAATATGTACCAGGAACAAACAGATCATTGGAACACCAAAATCTCAATCTCACAGATGATTACAACTCAGGGTGAGGCTTCATTTTCTGAGACAAAAGAAAAAAATGTTAAATAATAGAGCTTGGAGGTATAAGAAATGGCAAAAATAATAGTAAAGGTGTCCATCAACTAATTGAAGATTAGGTGACACTGGCTAAGCGGAGAGGTGGCTTTGGAACAAGGCAGCCCCGAATCTGCATTTCAGCTTTGCCCCTTGTTGTCTGTGTGAGTTTGGGGAAGTCATCCTCTCTGAAGTCGGGTGCCCATTGGATAAAAACAGGCAATAGAACTTCGTGTTTCAATTTTCATTTAGTGTGTCTATCAGTTCCATGGGTCGTGGGCACCTCCAGGACCATGTCCGGATCTGTGTCACATCCACGTTCCTGGGGCCCAGCCCAGGACCTGCCACTAGTGGGGTGGCAAGTGGGGGGGAAGACCACGCTGTGCACCCTTGGGAAAATTATTCAGTCTCTCTGAAACTCGAGTCCTCATCTCTAAAATGGAGATGACAATAACATCTATGTCAGGGTCTGGTTCTGGGAATTAAATGAAGCAACCCCTGGGAAGTACTTAGCACAGTACCTGACATAGCATAAGAGCTAAAAACATGTTTATCATTTTATTAGCTCTGAGTGAATGATAGTAGAATAATAGAGTGAATGTTTAGTCAAATGGATAGATGAGTAGTTAGTGCATGAGTGAGTGGGTGGGTGGGTGG
>NW_017731383.1:5580032-5603636 GCF_001890085.2 Hipposideros armiger
AGGGCAGTGTCACTGGCCCTCATATGTGGGATCCGAACCGGGGCCCTCTGGCGTCCCAAGCGAGCTCTTAACCAACGCGCCACTCGGATGGTTGTTTTTAAATCAATGAGTTATATATGTATGTATTTGTAAGTGAATGAGTTGGCAGGTGAGTGGATGGATGGATGGATGAACTTTTTGAATGGAGAGTGGGTAAGTAGGATGTGTGGGTAGACGGACAGATGGATAGACTATGTCTGATCCATGTGAACCGTCACCTGCTTTTTGCATAGCAAAAAAAATGGTCAGAAAATTAAAGCTAGAGAGTGAAGGTGGCCTTGGGAATAGGAGTTTTAGTTAACTGCTAAGTGTCAGCTTGAGACTGTTCTCCCTTTTAAATGGTAAAGCCTGATTATGAGATCATTGAGATCACAGTCTTCTTTTCTTTTTTAAATATTCTGTTTTTCAATTACAATTGACGTACAATACTACATTAGTTTCAGGACTACAACACAGTGATTAGACTTTATGTAACTTATGAAGTGATCGCCCTGATAAATCCAGTACCCATCTGACACCATAGTAATTCCAATACTGACTATATTCCCCATGGCTATTTTGTAACTACCAATTTTTACCTCTTAAATCGCCTCCCCCAATTCACACATTCCCCCAATTTACCCCTCTCCCCTGCAACCCGGCAACCATCACAGTGCTGTCTGTATCTATGAGCTCGTTTGTGTTTTGACTGTTCGTTTATCCTGTTCTCTACATTCCACATATAAGTGAAATCATATGGCATTTATCTTTCTCTGTCTGACTTACTCCACGCAGCACAATTCCCTTCAGGTCCATCCAGGTTGTTACAGATGGCAGATTACATTCTTTTTTTATGGCTGTCTTCTTCGTAAAGACTCAGAAGAGGGAGGGTTGTTTTCTGTCAGGAGCTTTGTCATCTCCAGGGTTCTTAGCCATTTCACTTCCTCTCTCAGAAGCCCATTTGCTCCTAACCTGATTAGCAGAAACTCTTTGAGCAGCAATCAGACCTGGCCTCCAGGTACAGCATTATTTGCAGACAGACCCAGGGTGATCTATCACACCATTTTAATTACCAAGTACCATCTTAGAGACAATGAGCCTTTCTGTGCAGTCAGGGAGGTTCCAAGTCAGGCAGGCAAACCGCCAAGAAAGCACTTGCCACAGGAGTTTCAGCACAGGCTCTAATTTCTTTAAAATAATCCAGCAATTGTCTCGGAGTCTCCAAAAGGGCCAGGTTCTCGGGGCAGCCAGATGTGTGTGGCTTCATCCAAACAGCCTTGCTAGAGTGTCAGGACGTCCAATGGGGGCAGTGTTACAGAGCAGCTCTCATGAGCCCAGAGAGTTAAAATCAAAATGGGGGCCATTACACACACCCGTTCTCTCTCTCTCTCTCCTTCCTTTTTTTCCCTTTTTCTTATTTCCCCCATTTCAGTGATAATTCATGCAGCTGAGGCTTTGGTGCTCTCTTTGGAGGCCCCCATTTCTCAGTCCTCTCTGTTTTCCCCTGTGTCAGAGGTTACGACAGACCCTGCCCAGGAGGGGTCTTGGATGCAGGCCCAGCAGGCTTCCAGTTCTTAGAGACCTGGGCTAGTTACTTAACACTCCTGAATCTCTGTTTCCTTGTCTCTAAAATGGGACCAATAAACTTTTGCTCATAATCCTGCTTTAAGACTACAGTGAAATTATATAAACCTTACTTGCTTCTTTGTTCATATTAAAAACTTGCAAACATGTTTAATGGCACGGTGCCATTCATTCAATATTTTTTAAACACCAACCACATGTAAAGAACTGTGCTAGGCATGGGAGATGCAAATGGCGTCCCTTCCCCATTGTCTTCCTTCTGTGAACCTGGGCATGATACCCAGACAAGTGGCTACTGTGCTAAGAAGCGATGAGCCAACAAGCTATGATGCAAAATGGTCTTTTATGATATGGTCAGGCCACAGCCCCATGCCTGCCCTGCCCGCCTCCAGTCTTTTTATCTGAGAAAAATCAATCCCATATACACTTAAACTCCTGCTAGCCAGGTACTATGACTGGCATCACATCACTTTCTTAAGCCATACATCCACTAACGCCAATACTAAGGGATGCTTTTAAGCACAGTGGGACGCCGCCAGCTAAGAGTAGGCCACAAAAAGCAGCCTCAGGCAAGATGGAAGCTACACACTGGGCAGAGCTGACATAGAGACTCTGGGCTTCGTCCTACATTTACATCTCGTGATGAATGTGCACCTGATTCCCACATTTGGCTCTTTCTTTGCTTAATAGTCAAGACTGTTTGGGACCTTGTTCTAATTAGTCGGGATCCCAGCAGGCTACAGATGGCAAACTCAAGGGTTTACCTGGAGAGGCTATTTACAGGGGGGCGGGCAGGGGTAACAGAGCCCACAGGGGCTGATCCCACTCCTCTGACCTGCACCCTCCCAGGCCCATGGATGCGAGAGACAGGGAGGGTGTTCGTAGGGCCTGGAGACAGTGGTGGATGCCAAGAAGGGCCGTGGGACAGGAGCCGAGGCAGTGGACACAGCCGAACAGCGGTGAGGTAGGAAGCACATGAGGAGGGAAGCGAATACCCAACCTCTCCTCCCTCTGGCCAGAGCCTCCCACGACTGACCCCCCAGGAAGCCAAGGACCAGGGAGCCAGGTGTGGTGTGAGCTCTGAGCAGGGAGGGGAGGGGGGCCCGGGGTGGGAACAAGCAGAGAATGACTAGCACGATGGCCTTTGGTATTTTCACTTTACCCAGCCTCCCAATCCTGCCACGCTAAGAACACTGCTGCCACCAACAGGACAAATATAATAATTAGCACCTGCTGTGTGCCAGGCTGCAAACCACGGCTGTGGTACTGCTTATCTCAGTCCTCACCACAGCCCTGTGTGGCAGGCGCTCTTAGTCTCCCTGTTACAGACAAGAAACCATGCCTCCATGGTTCCCATTTCTGCCCTGCTACAACTCATAGAGGTCCCCCCAAAAAGAATGCACAGTTAAGATTCAGGGAGGGGGGACGCAGAGTGTCCCTGGCACCCTTGCTGCACAGATAGCCCAAGGCATGACATTGTGCTGTATGGAGGAGATATACCCCATCACTGTGGCCCAAACCCCTGAGGACAGCAAAGCGTCTCGAGTGTTCAAGCCACTACTGATTTAAAATCTTGCCAAGCGCCTGAGTTTCACAAAAGCGTTGACATTTGGCCCACACGAGTGGCTGCCGTGTGGGCGTCCAACGCCTTTCTTCTCCAGGAGCGCCACGACCTGAGATGAGACGCTCCCAGAGGAAGCCGGCCCCCGGCCCCCGGATGACAGCTCCTTTAGGCTTTTTGGGGGTATTGTTTGTCGCTTTATCTATTTACTTATTTTTGACAAACACATTTACGACTTCCTTTTACCTGACTTTAAAGAGCTATTTTCTGTTCCTTAATAACCTGCGGGGAAGCTAATTAGTAACTCATAAAGAAAATGAAATTGTGTGAAATTAGGCAGAGCGAATTATTTATGGCTGTGTTTTGTGCTGTCACCTTCCAATGGCATCTCCATTGGAGGGGGAGAGAAAACAATACAAGCCCATTCACTAGAGTGGCAACTGCAGTGGTAGCCCAGCAAAATAATGATTACGGTAATTGCTGTCATCACACAGCCAGCGGGGCTGGGTTTGGTTTGGTTTCTTTAGTAAAAAGAATATAAGGTGGTAAGACTTCGCCCAACCTACCGTTCTCTATTTATTGGAAAATTGCTTACTGAGAATCCTACTGTGTGGCAGCTGCCAATGGTCCTGCAAGACTTGGCCCAGCCAGGCCACATCAGCTCGAGGAGGCCTCTCCCAACCTAAGCTACGTACCACACAGCCTGCAATTTACCTGCTGTTCCCCCCACAGAACCGCAAGCTTCCTGATGGCCAGGGTAGCATCTCATCCACCCACTCTGCCCTCCAGGGCCTGGCTTCTTTCTCAGCACCCACAAGGGCTTGAAAACCCGATAAGGAATAAACAGGTGAATAACAGTGATACAAGAAATTGAACGTAAGCTTCATGATTGATTCATTCAATAAATAGCTATTGAGCCTACGACATGCCAGGATTTCCTCTAGGTGCTTGGGTTATGTCACGGAGCGAGACAGAAAAAAAAAAAATCTCCGCCTTCTTGAAGCTCACAGTCTAGTCAGAAGAAACAGAAAGTAAACCCAGTGAAAAAGGAGACTGCGGAGTATGTTAGACAGTGATAAGAACCATGAAAAAACCCCGCAGTTCAGGGAGGAAGGGCTTAGGAGTGATGGGGGTGGGGTGGGGACTGCAGTGTAAATGGGATGGGCGTGCGGGCCTCCCGGTGAGCAAGGCAGGTCTCAAGGCCTGGAGAGCTTCCCCTATGTGAGGACAGTGCCCATCACAACATGAAACTATAGAAGGCCAGTGAGAGGGTATGGCAAGCCACAAAACCGCAAATAATTGTTATATAGGTCTCTGTTTCTGTAGGAAAATGTTCACTTGAAGTAAAATAATAAAAAGATACCAAATGACTTACACGGACACATTCCCACTTTTTTTCTCAAAGGATGGATGGATGGATGGATGGATGGATAGATGGCAAAACTATGTGAAAAAATTATACCAAAATATTAACAATGGTTATTTCTGAATGGCAAGGGTATGTGTTTTAATTTTTTAACATTGTTTTTCACATTTAAATCTTTTATCCATCCAGAATTGATTTTTATGTGAAGAAGGGTTTTTATTTCATTTTTCCCATAGGGATAAAATCGTCGCAGCACTAATTATTGAATTATTCCACAATGCCATCTTTGTCCTGTATCAAGTCATGAGTCATGCACGTGTAGGAGATCTCTGGGTATCCACTTCCTGTCTTCTTTTCCACTGGTCTGTTAGTCTGTCGCTTTGCAACATCACACTGTGCTGAGATTTGGTAGGGCAAGTCCCTCCACCTTCTTATTCTTCAGAAATTACTTTGCCATTTTTTTTGCCCTTTGCTTTTTTCACTTTAGAATCAGCTTGTCAATGTCCATGAAAAATTATATTGGTATTTTGATGGGTAAAACATCAAATCTAGATCAATTTGGGGAAAATTGATATCTTTAAAACATCCTGAATAAAGTATAATTGTCTACATATTTTTTACACGAAGATCTGGCATACCCTTTTATAAATTTTAGACTTTTGTAAGCGTCAGTTTTTAAATTTAAAAGTTCTAACTGTTGCTGGTATATATTGATGCAATTGATTCTATATTTTGGTGGTATATCCCACATTCTTGCTAAACATTTTCATTAATAATTTGTACATAAATTCTTTTGAATTTTCTAAGTGGACATTTATGTACATCAGCTATGGATATTGAATTTTTTTCTTTTTTATTCCTCACAACTCTTATCTTTTTCTTCAGCATAAAACTGAGTATTAGTGGAGATAGCAGTCTTCCTTGTTTTATTCCAGATAAAAAAGGAATGCTTTTAACATTTCACCTTGAAGTAGAACATTTTCAGTCATTTTTTTATTGTTCCTGTTTAGTTTTGTTTATTTTGATTTACATAAACTTTATCAGGCTTCCATAAAAGCTTTGTTTTGTATTTAATCATGAGCAGTGGCTAAAGTTTTTCAATTTCTTCTCCTGTATCTAATATGATCAGATGATTTTTTCTCCTTTAATCTGTCAATTTGATAATTTACATAAATAAGTTTTCTACTATTGAATCAACCTTGCTTTCCTGAAACAAAACTAACCTAATCATGGTATATTATCTTTTTTATCCATTATTGAATTCAGTTTTCTAACATTAGGTTTAGGAATTTTTCAGTTACATTCTTGAATTAGATTGGTCCATACTTTGTTTTTTAATGTTGTTCTTGTCTGGCATTGAGTTTGTAATAACTTCAAAAGTGAGTTGGGCAGTGTTTCCTCTTTTTTTTCCTGAATTTGTATGAAGTTTGGAATTATCTCTTCTATCAATGTTAAGAAGAATTTGTTGTTTTATTTATGAGAAAAAATTTAATTTTACCATCAACTCCCATAATAATTAAACCATTCAGGTTGTTTTTTTTTTCTTGAGTCAGTTTTAATATTTTATATTTTGCTAGTATTTGTCCATTATGCCTGCTTTTACATTTAATTAAGATAAAATTATTCATAGGTTAGTTCTCTTACTATTTTTTATTTTTAAAAATCTCTGCTGAATCTGCATTTTGGTCTATTTTCCAATTTTTAATACTTTTTAAAATTTGAGTCACTGTCTTGTTTGAGATTTGTCAATATTACTAGAAGTTAATATTTTTAGAGTTTGCAAAAAAAAAACTCTAGGTTTTATTACACCTTTTCATCTTTGTTTTCTCTCTTATTTTATTTTTGCTTTTATTTTTATATGCCATTTCTAATTGCTTTTTCTTAACTTCTTAAATTGGACACTTGACTCATTTTTTCCCCTTCTCTTTTACTTCTTTTCTAATATAATCATTTAAGGCTATAAAATTCCTTCTAAAAAGCAATTTAATTGCATCCTCACATTTTGTTATATAGCATTTTTATTATCACTCAGTTCTAAGTATTTTTTAAATTGTCTTTATGAGTTCGTCTTTAAGCCGTGAGTTATTCAGAAGTTTGTTTTTAAATTCCAAATGTTCATGGGTTTTATTCTGTAGGCCAGGAATGTCAAGTTCTGGGACATCTGCTGTCACTCTCCCCTACCACAACTATCTGTGAGCTGACAATTGAACCCGGCCTCTGTCCCACTGGGCCCAGCAACCTTCGCCACACAGCACTCCCGGCAGCCACAGCCAGTGCGAGAGGAAACGCTTCGATGGCTACCACTGACCAGCCTGCTGCAGGCTGGGGAGACTGTCCTCGTGGACAGGAGCTGCCAGGTTCATATTTGTGCTTAAGGAAAATTACTCTGATCTCGAGACAATCAAGAATACCAACTTTTCTCAGCCCCAGGACATTTTATTTTCAAGTAAATGCATCGATTTAACTCAAGGGCATTTATTGAGCACTTATTATGTTTAAAGCAGTGGGCTCTAAATAACAACCAGGACTGCTGTGCTGTTCTCCGGCCGTTTCTGGTTAGCCAGGTATAACATAATACAAAGCTTTTCGCTCCAAAAGCCTAATGGGGGCATTCCTCGTGCCTGGCACGGCTTCCTGTGTGCGATCTCATTTCTCAACGACTCTGGTAGCTGACTGGTGTTACCCCCACTTCCCAGATAATGAAACCAGGCTTAGAGAAATGAGGTAGCTTGCCCAAGGCTGCCCAGCCAGTATCAGAGCTGAAACCCAAAGCCACTTCCACGTGGCTTCCTTGGAACAGATTACAAGGTTTTATTATTTTTTTTTCTCTCCCATTTTATCCACATGCTCCACAATTGGAGAGTGGGACAAGAATTGATGGCTGTGCAGTCAATTGGCTTCTCTGCTTCGGAAAGCACTTCCAATCTTCGAGCTGCCCTAGGTTACATGATGGTTAGTTGCTTCCAGAAGCTTGCTATAGGGGCCTGTCGTCTGTTTTCCTTATCTCTTCAGGAGGCTTAGGCCAACCAAGCAGAATACTTATCTTGCAGCTTTAGGGCTTTGAAAAAAATGTCTTCTTGTTATGCTGTGTCCTTCCCTGGGGGCCTGTGTGACACGTAACCATGTCTTCCCTACCGACCTGTTTCTCTCTAAATCATACCGCCCAAGGCAGACAAGCCGCCAGAAGCCTGGTCTGTGCCAGCAATGAGGCCTTTAGAGCTGTAGTCTGGTCTGTGCTCGAGCAAAGCCATTAGAGCTGTACACTTGCATGTTACCCCACAGTTCTCACGGCCCGGACACCGGCTATATGTAAGTCACATACACGACTGACACCTATTATCCCATTTCATCTTTAATGATTTGATCAAGGGTTATTGTTTCCATTGGACCAACAAGGATGGGAGACTCAGGGAGTAGACACAACTTACCCAAGATCACACAGCCGTTAACGGGCAGAACTCAGAGTGACACCTTGGGCTATCTGACTCTGTCTTAAAGTAAAGGCACGTGGTCATACGGCATATGCTACTTCCGTTTCTGCAGACATATGGGGAAATAGCAGGGAGATCATGGTACCCAATAGGTGTGTCCTCATACATGGATGGGTTTGTCCTAGCTGGAGAAACAAATTTGCTATACAGTCACTGCTCTACCTACGCTAAGATTTATTCCCAATCTTATTAATCAAAGCATGGCCTTCAGACCAGTAGCCTCTGCTTTACCTGGGAGCTTGTTACAAATGCAAATTCTCCATTGCATACCTACTGCATTTTTACAACAGCCCCAGTTGAGGTGTAGGTACACTAAATTTTAACCTCACTACAAGACACCGGAAAGCCATTAAATGAATTTTTTTCCTTATATATCCAGCTCTTTACTTGTGTGTCAACACAGGCAGTAGGGCTAACCCATGTCTCCATTTCACAAACCCCAGGCCCCAGGACAAACGGCCCAGCCTGGACTTGGGACCAACACTACCTTCATTTCAGCCAGTCTTCAGGTGCCAAAGCAGAGGGGCTCTCTGCGCCTCCCCACCAGCATATATTTATCAGCTGCAATGGCTTTGCATTCTCCTAGCTAAATTGGATTTCTTTCAGGAAACCTGGGGAGGCAGATAAAAGTGATTTTATGGCCATCCAATTTGGGCCAGTAAAACTGGATGTCTTTCAGCTTTCCCTTTTAAACCCTGGAGGAAGCACTTGGAGGCTGAGTCCAATTCATCAGGCTTCAGGAGGCTTTTCTTATTAGTCACTCACAGCCCACGCTTTTCCCCCTTACAGATGGTTAGCTGTTGCCACAAACCTCTCCATCTAGGCTCACTGCCGGGCCGAGACTTGGAAGGCGAGGGGCAACGGAAGTGGGGGCATCTCACCCCAAAGGCAACCAGGGAGAGTCAAATAAGGAAGGGAGGCTGTGTAACAAATGGAGCCTGAACAACCGGACGTCCATGTGTGAGAAATAAACGTAACACTCAGTCCACACCTTAGGCAAAAGTCAACGCAAAATTGATAGTGGATTTAAATTTAAAGCTGAAAACTATAAAACGTCTAGAAGAGAACTGGAAAGAGTTTCTGTGACATTGGTTTAGGCAAAGATTTTTATAGCTAGGACACAAAAAGCAAAAGCCATTAAAAAAAAAAAGAACTGATAAAATGGTCTTCGTTAAAATGAAAAACTTCCACTCTTCAGAAAATGCTGTTAAGGAACTGAAAAGACAAAACACGGAATGGGGGAATGTATCTGTGAAACATATATCTGATCAAGAACTTGCATCCAAAATGTATAAAATGAACTCTTATAACTCATGATGAGAAGATCAACACCATGCAAAAATGGACAAAAAAATGTGACCAGACATGCAAAGTAAAGACACAAATGGCAAATAAGCACATGAAAAACATGGTCAGTCGTTAGCCTTTTGGTAACTGCAAATTCGAACCATAATTTGATACCTCTGCACACCCGTTGGAATGGCAAAAGCAAAGAAAAATCATCAATACTGCTTTAGTCTGAAAGTCTGTGTCCCCCCTCCCCCAAATTCATATGTTGAAATCCTAATCCCCAAGGTGATGGTTTTAGGAGGTGGGGCGTTTGTGGGGTGATTAGGTCACGAGGGTGGGGGCCCTCCTGAATGGGATTAGTGTTCTTACAGACAGGATCCCACAGAGGTCCCTAACCCTTCCGCCATGTGAAGACACAACCAGAAGCCTGCACCTCAGAAGAGGGCCCTTGCCCGACCATGTTGGCACCCTGGTCACAGACTTCCAGCCTCCAGAGCTGCGAGCGACACATTTCTGTTATTTATGCATCACCCAATGTGTGGTGCTGTGTTAACGCAGCCTGAACAGACGAAGATAAACACCGTCCAAGGCTGCAGAGCAGCTGGTGCTCTTGTGCGAGGCTGGCAGGGGTGCAAAATGGTCCATCCCGCACGTTGGAAGAACAGTTTGGTGATTTTTTTTTATCTACAGTAGTTACACAACCACTACATGATCCAGCAATCCTGCTCTAGATATTTACCGAAAAGAAATGAAAATGTATGTCCACAAAAGACCTGTGTGCGAATGTTCATAGCAGTTTCATTCATAATCGTCAAAAACTTGAAACAACCCAAATACCTCTTAACTGATGTATACATTATATATCATTTCATAATTTCTAATTACAAATGTTAGTAAGCTATAAAAAAGGATCAGCCCCTGAGAGATGCAACAACATGAATGAGTCTCAGCAAACATTTGAAAGAAGCCAGACACAAAGGCTACACATGGTATGATTTGATTTCTATGATAATCTGGAGAAAGAACAAAACCAGGACAGAAATCAGCCCAGTGGGCTGGGAGTGAGGGCCAGGAGGGCACTGACCACAAAGGGGCATGAAGGAACTTTCTAGGGTGTTGGAAGTGTTCTGTATCTGGACTGTGGTGGTGGTCCCGTGACTCTCAACCTTTGTTAAAATGCATCAAATCACACACCTGAGAAGGAAAAATTTTACTCTGTAAATTTTATCTCAATAAACCTGATTTTGAACAAAAAGTGTGAAAATTCAAATCCTACTCTTCCCGTCAGTAATAATAGATGGAAGTGGTAGTGGAGATGAAAATATCACACAACTACTCCAATTATAGAAATTTATCCTGCAGCCCATGGATTTACTACCAGGCATCACAGACCTATATTCTCCAGAGCACAAAGCCTGTGACACTGGATTATCTTTTCCTTATCTTCTGTTTCTATCACCCAAAAAAGGGACTTTCATTTCCCAAAATGTCCCTTTTCTAGAAAAAGATAATATTTTATTTTTGTATACTCTGTTTCAATCCACAAAGGAATAGCGGCAGCTTACATGAATGCTTTCAATAAAGTCGAGGCTACAAATAAAAAATCAGGGCCAAGGACAATAAACATCACATGAGAAAGTCAAGAACAGGGAGGAAGTGGGGGTGTGGATGGACATACAGATCACGAGTTTCCACACACTTAGTCATTTAGCCATGAGTCTCCTGATGGCCAAATGGAGGGAGGTGGAAAAATCAATTAGTTGAATACTTTACAGAGCACATAACCAGAAACTCTCGGTGAGAGAAAATGATATCAAGGCAACTCGAACCAACAATGGCACCTCAGCAGTGTCCCCCATTTCTAACTGGCTTTGGTCTGGGGGAATGTTAACTCAGCTGGGAAACCCAGGGGCAAATACGGCCTCCGCTTTCCCAGCTCTGGTCCCTGCCCCTGTGTCACCGCATTGCTGTTCAGGTGGCCTCCTTCCCTCCGGCCAGATTATGTCTAAGAGAGAAGCAGCTTGGACTCCAGAAAATGCCCTGGACAAGGAGCAGATGGGGTTCCAGGCTTCCGTCCTCACCTGGACGCTGACTGGGTTACCGCGTGGCTCTGCACAGGCCTCCGTGTCCTCATCTGTAAGGTGAGCACACGTCACTTAGGAGCCCCCACCCCCAGGGTTGTTGCAAGAATTAGGTTAACAGACACGAAAGTACTTTGCAAGCGGTGCAAGAAATGCAAGGATGGAGTTCTTCTCCCAGGAAGGAGCACACAGCAGGCTGCACTTAACTTTTCCGGGCTCCAGAAAAATAAGAGATTGAGGTTCAAGACAGAATACTCTTAGCATGCGACCCAACCCACGAGAGATGCGTGGGAATTCCCCTCTTCCTTGAGGTTGAAACGCCCTGTCTTTGATCCAGACTCATCTTTGAGAGTAGGAGATGGGGTGGGAGGGGGACGTCCTCTTAGAACTGACGGAGTTGTGAGCGTTGTTTATGGCTGTAAACTTGTCATAACATGCTTTCTAATGGCCACATCGAGTAGAGATAACATTTCACTAAATTGTTCCCTTATAGCCACCCTCCCAGATCCTACTGTCACAAAACATGCTGCAGCCAGCATCTTCACGCACACAGCTTCTCTCGGGGCATTTCATTAGGTGACCAGACACACCCAAAAAATAAGGCGATAGCTCCTATTATGGGTTGAACTGTGTCGCACCCCCTTCTCTCAAAATGTTGAAGTCCTAACCCCAGTACCTGTGAATGTGACCTTATTTGGAAATAGGCTCTTTGCCGATGATCAAGTTAAGATGAGGCCATTAGGGTGAGTCCTAATCCAACATGACTGGTGACCTTATAAAAAGGAGATATTTGGGCACAGTGACAGACACACATAGGAGAAGGATGATTGAAGACACAGGGAGATCGCCATCTGCAAGCCAAGGAACGCCTAAGGCCACCGGAAGCTAGGAGAGAGACACGGGACAGAGTCTTCCTCACAGACCTTAGAGGGAGCCAACCCTGCCAACACCTTGATTTTGGATTTCTAGGCTCCAGCGCTGGGAGACACTACATCGACTAGGCTAATCATCTATTGACCACAGTGAACGGTTGTCACAGGCATATGGCACATCACTGGCCATTGGGACGGGAAGGAGTGTCTTCCATGGAATTTTGCAAAAAGAGGCGCACAGAAGGCAGGGTCCCTTTTCTTCTCTGAATGCGGTGGGGTCTTGCCATGTCGGGAAGTGCCGCACCGTGTCATGAGCGCCTGGGGAGCCGACGTAAGAACAAAGTTCACTGACTGAGTTCACTGCGCGGAGGATGGAAAAATAAAGTTCTTTCACAGGACAACGGAGCTGCTTAGCGCATGAGATAACTAGTCAGCCCAGAGAGCTGCCTCATTTCCAGCATGCTTGCCATGTGAGATAATAAATTTCCTTATTGTTTAAGATGATTTGAAGTGGAGCTAGAAGTATGCTGAGTCACCTCCTGTCCGAGGACCTAGTAATCCTTAACCAAACCTGCTTTTCCTCCAACAACAGAAAAAGAGGAACTGTCAATATGATACATAGAAGCTTCTGTTAGATTTGGGGTCAGGGTCCGCATTTGCATAACCAATTGGAGACAAATTGAACTCACCAAAACCCCTCCCGCGTGATAGTTGTCTTAAAACAATTGTTTGTAAATGTTAGAGGTCCCAGCCAAGAATGTGAAGCCCTTGAGCTTGAGCAAAACAGAGGCGATAGGAGGGCATGAAACGGTGGAGTAAGAGAGGAAAAGAGAAGGATGGGGCCAAGAGACGGCAGAGAGCTAGAAACTGCATGTGTCACCTCCCACTGGACACTCCCCCCTTCTCCTCACACCTCCCAACTCCAATCCAACGTACAAAAGTCACAACATGCTAATAAAAATGGACCGCTTGTAGAAACCAGTGACAGAGCTGATTTGGGCCTCTAGGGGACTGCAGGGTCAAGTAATAGCACACAAGAAAGCAAGCATATGAAGACAGAAAAAAACCACAACAAGTAATGTCTCATGAATTGCTCCCAAATCAAGAAGACACATTTGGTTTTCATGAGAACTTAGTTCTGGTGCCTGAGCAACAGGGACCCCCGAGTTGTATCTGGGTTACATGACTAATTATGTTACCATTCCTAGCTGTGTTTCTGTACCACAAATTGCACTGGGTTTGCAGGCCTGACCTGGCCCAAAATTTGGACCCCGAGGCCATCGGTGATTTTCGCTTTGAGCACTGTCGCTTTGTGTTCGTCCGCCCGGCTCTGTGGCAATACAAGCCAGGCGCGCCAGCCCCTCGGGGAAAGCAAAGCCCCGGTATTCACATCCGCCCACTGGAGCTGTGCTCTTTCTCCCTTGCTCGCTGCTCTTTCTTTTATGTACCCACGGCAGCATCACTCCTAGACTTAGCAGCGTTTTGAGGGTTGGAATAAAGCCTTTCCCAAGGAAATGCCTTTCTAGCAGAATTTCCCATCATGGGCAATCAGGAATTTGCATAAGTAAGCAGTCATTTGTACAGACGAAATGAGCAGTCACATATGTACCGATAGGTCCTAATAGGTACCGTATGCTTCAATTACCCATTTTCCCAGCCCCCTGGACTCATTGGTTATTAATGTAACAGATGGAGCGGTTTAGCACTAGCAAACTCCCCAAATGCCACCCTTCCCCTCCTCTTCCCAGACCCATGAGCTTCTCCTGGCATTCTCCACGTCTTTGTCACTGCAGAATGAATGCCACCGAGCAGAATCCGACACATGCCCTTAGTTCTGCTGACAGTTAAATTGCATTTCTTTAATGAACATGCCCCTTGGGAAACCCAACAGGCCTTCCTGGTCAAGGACACCCTCGACCAACCAAAGCTGGGTTTCTAAATTGTAACCTCTGTGAAAGCTGCCTGTTTGGAGTTCTGTCAGCCGGAAGTCTGCGAAGTGTCTGAAGTTCCGGGGTAACTGAGCTGCGCTAAGATGACCCCAAGTTCTGATGAGACCTTGGGTGCCTTGTGCATCATAATGGACATGTGGGTGATGCTCACCACCCTCGCGTCAGACCACCAGAGACTCAGAAATCTTTAGAGATGGAAGCAAACAGGAAATTGTTGAGACCAGCAGGTTTCAGCTGATCTCCTAGGAACCCTGGGGCTCCATGGAGGTACCTATGGGTGGGGGAGGCCTGAGTGTGGGGACCCTGCCCTCTACAACCCTTCTTTAACCAGACCTGTGCCATTTTTACCTTTCAGGCTCTATTATTTATTGGACTTTATTTATTTATTCATATGAATGAAAGATCCCACAGCTAAAATAAGGTGAAAAACCAAACAGGTTATTGGTTTTGGACCTGGCCCTCCAAAGCCTTTGGCGTTCTTGAAGTGATGGGGGTAAAGGAGGTGGTGGAACAAAAGCTATTTTTAACTACCTCTCCAAGCTTAACAGAGCCTTCCCATTTACTGAAGGCTCCTGAATGTCAGAGAATGATCTCATCCACCCCCAGCTCCAGCTCCCACCTTCACAGCGATGACTCACAGCCTTTGTGCCTCCAGCACAGACCCTTTTTCTGGAATCCAGATCAGAACTGACACTTGTCCAAACCACACCTCCTCTTGTAACTGTCAAGGCCCCTCAAGCTCAGCGTGTTCCAGCCCAAAGGCCAAATGTCCTCCCTGTCTTCCGCTGCCCCCACACGCGGTTCCGACTCTGGGATCCCCAGCTCAGCACTGGCAGTTCCCTTTACGAAACAAAACCCTGCAAATCACCCTTGACAGTGATCTCTGCCTTTCCCTGTGTATCTGGACCCTCACGAGGGCCCATTGATTCTCCCTTCTTAACACCTTCATCAGCCACTTGTTCTCTCCATCTTCTCTGATGTCACCCTCCTCCAAGAGTGACCTTAAGAGGCGTTGGAAAGTTTCATACCTGGTCTCTGCTTACATTCTTCTCTGTCAGCGCCAAAACCCTCCTCACATTGCAACTAAAGTAAATGTGACCGTGTCACTCCTCCACTTAAATTACGTCAATGTTTTCACGTCTTATTCGACGAAGAACACAATCTCCACCAGGGCCCTACGTCTTATAAGACCTGGCGCCTTTTCCCCTGAGCCCCAGCCACTCTGGCTTTGCCAGCTTCATGTCTGTGTCAGGCCGTCCCCACCAAATGGCTTTTATCCATGCTGTTCCCTCTGTCTGGAATGCTTTTCCTCCCCGTCTCTGTCTACTCAACTCCTACTCACCCTTCAGAGCCCAGCCCAAGCTCTGCTACCCCTGACACTCACCCACGTCTCTGGCTTCTCTTCCCTCCTGATTCCTAAGGCCTTCCTGCGCAGCATTTGTGACAATCTGGCTTATGGACTTTTTGATGAATAGGTAACTCTGGTCTGGACAGTAAGTGCCATGCGAACAGGGACCACATCTGCTTTTGTTCGTGGCTGTGTCCTGAGCACCCAGCACAGTGCCAGCACACAGTAGGTGCTCAATAATATCTGTGAGAGGAAGGGAAGAGGGAGGAAGATGCTTTTGCTGAGGCCTGGATATAGCCTAGGTCGTCTGGGATGTCTCATTATGCTAATGAGGAACCCCAGAAGTATCTTGGTCTAATGAGGCAATGATCACTCCTGTTAAGTGGGTTCCTTTGGCAGGTGGAATCTTTCAAAATAAAAGGGTAAAAACCCAGAAAGAATCGTGGATGAAGAATTCAAAGCCCTGGTGTCACCAAACCCCTTTATTTTTCCATATTGACCGAACATCTACGGTTTCTTCAGGCTTTTGCGTGTATTATCTTGGGTGACCCTCTCAGCAACTGCACAGGTCGGTATATTACCTATTTTTTTAATAAGAGGAAACTGAGGCTCAGAGAAATTAAGTAATATGCTCAAAGTCTCACAGCAAGAAGGTGGAAAAGCCAGGATTTGAACCCATGTCTGTCTCACCTGCAAGCCAAATTCTTTCTATGCTTCCTACCGACAGTTCCCTCACCACCCTACAGGTGCGCAGAGGTGACTCGCCCAAGGTCATGCAGCGAATAAATGACAGAGGAGGCAGGATGGAACCCTAACTCCTTCACCACTCTGTTCTTTCCACGGTCATGTGTGTTTTACCATGTTCTAATCTCACGAAAGTATGGAAACCATCAGCACTCTAGAGGAGCTATGAACCAGCCTGAGGATATTCAGTTAGAAAAGAAAGGTTCAATCTGCAATAGTCACCTAGGTCCCCAAGAAAGCAGGGCCTGAGGGAAAACTGGGTGCTAACACTTTATGAGGCGTGGGGGGGGGGACTCCAGCGTCAACAAAGCACAATGAGGGAAAATGACAGAGAGGCAGAGAAAGAGGGAAAGTCAACGTATGCTGGTGAAGTTGGTGAAGTTGGTGCATTTCCCAGAAGGCCACTGCTTCACGACAGAATACGCCCATTGCTCGGTCACTTGGAACATTCCAGAAAGGCTGTGTGGGACCACTGCATCTCAGAAGGTTGCATCAAGTGTTGGGAGAGTGACTCAGTTCAACAGCCCATCTTCACCCCTCACTGGGCTCTAACTCCCCACTTCTATTAATAGATGGAGTCACGGGGCCTCTGTATCCTCCGTGAGTCTGGGCTGCTAGCACCAGGTGCACCCCTCAACCATGGGCACGGCAGGCGTGATGGCGGGAGGCTAAGGCCACAGCCAGCGTAGATGCTGAGTCACCCACCAGAGACTCTGGACGTGGTGACGCTGCCTCCAGCCCTGGCCTCACCGAGCTCCATGCTGAGACATCCCAATGTTTAGGAAACAAAGCCACCGCAACCTACGAAACACAGCCCTGAAGGGATCACCTTCCCTCCCCCTCCGCCACTTGCCCCTCTCATGGCGGGTGTAGTGGCATCACCACCTAGAGTGAGTAGATTTGGTTTGGACGTGAGCAAAAATCCTGAGACTTTCTATACCTACTGCATCTCAGCTGGTGAGAGAGGAAGTTCCTCTTTCTCTCTTGGTGAAGAAGGAAGGTGCAACTGGATGGCCGCCATCTTGCAACCCCTAATGAAATAATGAATTTGGGCATTAATGATGAAAGGCCACTAACCTCAGGAAATGAGACCATCGGATCCCAGCTGATCCCTGAGCACAGCACCACACAAGTGGTGGGGCTGCCAAAGCAACAAACCCAAGTTTGCGGAGCCAACCGCCAACTTACAGGAAATACAGAAGACAAAGGAACTTATTACGTGCCCCTAAGGGGCTGCAATTAGCGAAGTCAAGGCTGCGGGAACAGAGGAACAGAGGACAAATGACTCAGTTCCTTCCCCAGGAACAAACTGCAAGATGATAGGAAAAGAATTTCTAGATTTAAAAAAGTCTGAGGAGACACATTTACTGATCACAGGGTAAATTTTGTTTGGGTCCAAACTTAAAAAAAATGTATAATACAATTGGGACATATAAAGACAGACTCGATGTTGAACAATTTAAGAAATTGCTATTGATTATTTTGAGCTGTGATGATGGTATTGTGATTCTATTTTAAAAGAGTTCTTTTTTTTTTTTTTTGCTTCCCCTCATAGAAACAGAAAGTAGGATGGTGGTTGCCAGAGGCTGGAGAGAGGGGGAAATGGGGAGGTACTGATCAAAGGGTTTCAGTTACACAAAATGAATACATTCCAGAGATCTAATGCGCAGCATGGTGACGATAGCTAACAGTACTGCCTTGTATACTTGAAAGTTGCTAACAGTACAGATCTTAAATTAAATCTTTTCAACACACACAGATGATGATTATGTAGAGGTGGTATATAGGTTAATTAGTTGGATTGTGGTGATTATTCACACTGTATGTGCATATCAAGTTGTACACCTTAAATCTACACGTCTTATACGTCAACAGTATTTCAGTAAAGCTGTTAAAATAAGGCAAAAATGGGAGTTTTACTTTTAGAGATCCATCCTGAAATATTTGCAGATGAAGTGATAGGATGTTTGGGATTCACTTCAAAGCCATCTGGGGTGCAGATGGATGGGGGTGTAGATGACAAAAGGTTGTTCACAGTTGACAGTTGTCAGTTGGGTGATGGCTATATCGGAGTTCAATGCGCTATTCTCTCCACTATTTGTGTGCATTTGAAATATACCACAATTCTGTAAAACTTTGAAAAATAATGTCTTCAACAAGACTCATTAACAAATATTTTTTCAGCACCTACTATACATTGGGCACTGTTTTAGGTGCTTAAAATACACTAGTAACAAAACAAAGATTCCTGCCTTTCTGGAGTTCACATTGAGGTGGGGGAAGACAGACTCTGAATAATAAATAATAAGCCTAGTAAAAAGGCAAATTATATAGTATGTGAAAAACGCTACAGGAAGAACTGTGAACAGACTAAGAGGGGTTGGGGGTTGGGGGAGTGGGTTGTAATTTTAAACTGGGTGCGAGGGACATTTGTGCAGAGACCTGGTGGAGATGAGGGAGTGGCCACTGAGAAGCTGCGGCGAGGGCGAGCCTGGGAGGGGACGGCCAGTGCAAAGGCCACAAGGCAGGAACGTGCCTGCCAAGTTCTGGAGCAACAGCAAGGAGACCAGTGTGGCTGGGGTGGAGTGAGTTGGAAAAGGAAAAACGTAGTTCAGAAGAAGGACCAGAGGTCAGGGGACCGAGACAAGATCATGGAAGGCCCTGCAGACCCTCGTCAGGAGGCTGGCTTTTACCCTGAACAGGATGGGGAGCCATGCAGAGCTCTGAGCAGGGGAGGGGTGTAATCTGACTGCCTTTAGAAAGCATCACTGCGGCTGCGGTGCTGAGGATAGGCTGTGGGGGTCAGGGGTGGTAGCAGGAAGCCCTCTAGGATTTGCCTGTGAGAAGGGGGCTGGTGGGGAAGGCCAAGGTGACAGCAGTGGAGGCGGGTGGAAGTGCGTGGATACTGGCTTGCGTGTGGGATGGGAGAAAACGAGAGGAGGCAAGGATGACCCTGAGGCCGACAGCCACAGCAACGGGAAGGAGGGCACACCGGCCCTGGTGGCTTATTCTGGCCTTGCTGTGCACCAGAAAAACACGAGTGCTAGGTCAACTCCCTCAGCTGAGACGGCGTAACATACAACGTCCAGAACCTAGCCACATTCCACGTCAATGTCCTGGGAGGCCAGGACATACAGCCACTGTTCCAGATACCCAATGAATTACTGAAGACAACAGTGAGAATGGCCGTTCGGGTAACCACATGCAGCCTCTGCGCTACCCGCCCATCCAATTGCCCAAAGGGGAACCTCAGCCCTTCTCAGCTGCTCATCCTCAAGCAGTGTCAACTTTACCTCCTCAACAGAACAGCACTCTGCTTGTCGGCCGGGGCTTTGGAGTCAAACAAACCTGAACTTAAATCCCTGTTCTGTCGTTTAATAGCCATGTGACCTTACACTTCTACTCTGTGATCCTTTGCACAAGCTTCCCGCAGGCACGGAGCGCCACTTTTCCTCACTCTTCCTGTAACACACTCCAAGTCACACCTCGATACCCAATCCAAATGGCCCTGCTTTGGGGAAGCCTTCCTTGACTTTGTCAGAGTTCTATCTCCCCACCTTCCTTACTGAAGGATTCTTCCTTAAGTGCTAGGCCTAATCCATTTTGGTATGCCCAGCCCACACGCAACATACAGAAAATGTTTCTTGTATTTCAGTTATTTCCAAATATTTAAATGTTTGCATTTAGTGAGAATAAATGGTAGCTATTGTATCATTGTGGTTATTATTATAATTATTTTGCTGCCGTATGCATAAAATGTATGTGATTGCCTGGTTCTTAGTCCATATATTTGCAAAGGAACTCAACAGAGCGAAAATTCACCAAAGAAAATCCAGACAGGGAAAGGTCTTTGGAAAGTGGCCACAACAAAAAAGGGGTGTTTTTATTGGGGGCTGGCCGCCCTGTCACGGCTAAATGCACCTTCATTTGCTGTGTGTGGAGCCCCGAGCATAATCCAGGCACATTTGATAAAACTACTCTCTTCTTTCCAAAGCCTTAAATCAAAGAGAAATTTGCTTACAGCATCAATTCTATGTCTTAGAAAAAAACCCCATCAACAATGGGATTAATTAGGCTTCCCTGGAAACGGTTCAAACAAAGGATTTTGCAGTTCTCCAGGAAGGTCAGGCTTTTCATTCAACAGTTATCGCCTCGTGCAGGCCCAGCTCTGCAGCACGCAGGGCGCCTTCAGCCCAGGCTCTGGGCTCTGACGTCACCCCACACCACTGGTTCCCAGGGGAGGGGTCTGCGTGGCCAGGCTTTCTCCCAGGGGCAGCAGAGGTCCTGCGTCCTGGGACTGGGGGCTAAAGGAAGTCCAGCACAAGCCCTGCCATCACCACTCTGGGCTTCACTGTCCTCCTCTGCAAAATGGTAGTGATAATCTCCACAGAGGAGCAAGGCTGCCAGGAAGGTTAAAACTTTCCGTCTCTGGCACATGCGGTTCTTATCCAATCTCGCCCCGATGCTACACCTCTTTGGCTATCCATTACTTAATATTTTCTTTAAATCAGTACATTTTAGAAGAAAAGGCTATCGTCTTACTTTAAGTAGAAAAAAAAACCCCAAGATTTTAAAATTCATTGCCAAAAACCATTAACAGATTTTAAAAATTTGTGTACCATGAAAAATCACCCCGTTAATCAGCAAGGTATTATGTGAGCGAAGCATTGCGAGAGAGAGAGTGGTGTCACCTGTGTAAGAGGAAGCCCCCCCCCCCGGGACACAGATGGCTGGGTCTTTGTGTGGTTTGGCACTTCTCCCCGACCCCACCGCCTCTCACTTGTTCCCACCCAGCGTCTCATCACTGTCTCTGGGCAGAATGGTCTCCTCGCCATCTTAAAAGTTCCGTACAGCCTGGTAAGCTGATGTTCATGTACACTAAACGGGTGAAATGGAGGGAGACAGATCCCCTCGTGCCTGGGTCACGACACATCATGGGACCCACGCCACAGCTGTGGTTCTGCCTTGTGCAGCTCTGTCCCGTGAGACTCAGGAGCCCTGAAGGAAGCCAGACTGGTTTCTTTTTCCCAATGTTATTCCAAGTGGACCACCGTATTTCTTCCTTTGGAATTTCTATAGTTAGCCTATTGCAACACTATTTTGTTTCTAAACCAATGTATCACCAGTTGGAGCCTTTTTGATGCAAGTGACAGAGAAAAAAAACAAAAACGCTTTCTGGATGCACTTAAAAAAATAATAGGAATTTATCAGCTCACATACTAAACAGCCCAGAGGATTCAGGCAAGGCTTGATCCAGGCTAAAAAATCAGGTGACTAGGATGGGTTTCCCTGTCCATGTATTAGCCCTGTTTTCTTCTATGCGGTCTTCCTTCCCTGCAAGTTCTTCCCCTGTGGTCACAAATGACTCATCTGAGCTCCCAGGGCTCACGTGTCTAGATTCAAAGCCAACAGGAATATGTAAGCAAATCCTGGAGTCTGTTTTTAGTAGAAATGTTCGGGCACATGCTTACACCCGAATCAATCAATCGCTGTCACAAAGGGTTATGGCACTTGACTCAATCCTGGGTCAGTCAACTCCAGAAACACACAGGCTGAAAGTTGAGAGGAGGCGGCCCCACAGAGGGAAACTGGGGGTGGTTACAAGGAGAGTGAATGGATGTTGGGGGCAGAAGTCACACGTGTTCGGGCTATCAACATTATGTTCAGCTGTTTGTAACAGAAAAGCAAAGGGCGGGGGACTTTAAAAAGATAGAAATGCAGTTCTTTCACACATAGAAGAAATATGGGGGTGGATATTGCAAAGCTAGTGTGACATCATTAAGAACTTGCATGTAGCTTCTATTCTCAGTTACATCCTGGTCTTAGATGGGCTATCCTGGTCTTAGATGGTCTATCCTGGTCTTGGGTGGTCTATCCTGATCTTAGATGGTCTATCCTGGTCTTAGATGGGCTATCCTGGTCTTAGATGGGCTATCCTGGTCTTAGATGGTCTATCCTGGTCTTAGATGGGCTATCCTGATCTTAGGTGGATGCTGTAAATATAGCCTGTTACCCTGAATTGGCAGTAGGAGGCAGTAGATATGTGGGGAAAGGGAAACCAAATGAGCCCCCTCCAAACTGAGTTAACACCCACTCACGCCTCCTAGCCATACCTAGTTCCTAGGTATGAAAGGCTGAAAAAATGTCATCTTTTCCCCAAGAAACTGAAAATCAGGATTCTCTTACTTACTGAAATCATTTTAAATATGTGACCTCTGGCTTCAGCTTAGCATCTGAAATAGGTTTCAGTCTTGCTTCATTTGCTCTTTTTTGTTGAAAGCAATAGCCAAGACCATCTGCGTGCCACCTATGCCTTTATCTTATGTGATGCCTACAGAGCCTGGGGGCGGGCATTCCTGCTCCCACACAGTACAGGTGAGAAAGCCAAGTTCAAAGCGGTGATGTAACTTGTGCCCATCACACTAATGGTAAGTACCAGATCTGAGATTTAAACTCCCATCTCCACATTCCACTAGTTCTGATATCCCCTCACTGCAGCTAGCGCCTCCGAACCAGGATGAATTAGAACCACCCACCCCAGGATGCAGCCTTGAGTTTCCATAAATGTCTGCTGAGGCCTGCCCGGGCAACGGCAGGTTCGAGGCAGAGAGAATGGAAGAGGCAATGGTTGTTATCTGAATATGAATGAATGCACACACTAATAGATTCTCCTGAACAATTAATTCTTAAATCAGAAATTGTGCATCAGAGGATCCAAGATGGCAGAGTAGATAAATGCTGTGCTTGCCTCATCCCATGAACACATCAAAATTGGAACGAAATTATTGAACAATCAACCTGGGAGAACCATCTGAAGTCTAGCTGAACAGAAGTTTTATAACTAAGGATACAAAGAAGCCACGTCGAGACTGGTGGGGATGAGCAGAGGCGCGAAACGGGCCCCACACCTTTGTGTGGCAGTTGAGAACCAGGAGGGATATCTCCGCCGTGGAGGTTCCCCACAAAAAGTGGGGGACCCCAGCACCACACCGGCCTCCCCAGCCCAGAGTACTGGTGCCAGAGAGAGGAGCCCCACAACATCTGGCTGTGACAAACAATGGGGATTCCAACCTTCTGGGTGAGACAGAAGGCTGCAGGAAACCCAGGCATCCTCTGAAACGATACACGCACAGACTCACTAGCTTGCAGGCACTCACCTTGGGCTCCAGCGGAGGGACAGTGACTCGAGAGGTGTCATAGACATACGAGGAACAGACTGAAGTGTGTGGCTTTCGTTGGAAGCTAGTCCCCATTTTCCCTGTGTGGGATCCTTTTTCTACGCAGCCTGCAAGCAGGCGCC
>NW_017731383.1:5604031-5605739 GCF_001890085.2 Hipposideros armiger
CGAGGAACAGACTGAAGTGTGTGGCTTTCGTTGGAAGCTAGTCCCCATTTTCCCTGTGTGGGATCCTTTTTCTACGCAGCCTGCAAGCAGGCGCCATCTTTCCTGTACTGAGCCCGCCTCCTCACGGACAAATCTGAATCTGATCGGCCTGGTGAGCTCTGCATCTCCGCCCTGTCGACTCAGCTGGGACCCTGCCTCATCCAACTCCATACTGCACCTTTATCAGCAGCTGAACCTTATGAGAGTCGGCAGGTGGAAGTAGGCCTTGGAGTGTCCTGGCTTTTTGCAGAGCTACCCCAGGCCTGGTATTGGTGGCAGCCAACCTCGGTTCACAGCGTGGCCTCTCCCACATGCCTCCAGGTCCAGCAAAGGCAAAGACCAACAGTGGATTGCTCTGTAGCTCCTACTAGGTAGCCCCTGGCCACTCACAGGCAGTGGGTGACCTGGGCCTGCACTGGAGCCCCTTCTAAAAGGCCCCAGAGCCAATACACTTGGAGGTTGGTTTCAAACCACAGCAAAGCACTGCCCAATTAGCCCCCCAAGTGGCACACACAAAGGGTGTTCTCAACAGGCACCAGAGCCCATGTGACGCTGGGGTCCTTCACTTCTCTGGGAGGAACCTCCGCTGCCAAGATGTCCCTACTGATTCTCAACAGCCACATGAAGGTTTGGAGCTAGGCCATTTCGTGTCTCAGCCCCTCCTATCAGTCTCGACATGGCTTCTTCTTTATATTCTGAGTTATAAAACTTTTGTTCAGCTACACTTTAGATGGTTCTCCAGGTTGATTGTTCTATAATCTATGTGTAATTTCAATGTGTTTACAGAAAAAAAGGGGGCACAGTATTTATCTACTCCACCATCTTGGAGCTCCAAAAAGTGAACTGATTCACCTCTGGCCTGTCTCCTTCTATCAGCTCCCCTCCC
Source organism: Hipposideros armiger (assembly GCF_001890085.2). Lineage (NCBI taxonomy): Eukaryota > Metazoa > Chordata > Mammalia > Chiroptera > Hipposideridae > Hipposideros > Hipposideros armiger. The sequence goes on from NW_017731383.1 coordinate 5,604,957, forward strand.
TAAAAATCTGTCCAAATTTCCCCTTTTGTAAGGACACCGGTCATACTGGATTAGGACCCACCCTAACCTACCAACAGCTGTCTCTAGCTGCAGCGTCTCCAAAGTCTCACGTCAAACAATAGAGAAACCCACAGAAAAAGCAGCTCAGATAGCTATGAAACAGGGGAAAACATCCTAGGTCTTACGGATAGTAAGGAAAAGTGTAACTGCTTGGAAAAGCGATTTTTCACCAGAGTGACGCAGATCAAGATAACGTGCTGTGCTGATGGGGCTGCGGACAAATAGGCACACGTGTGTGTTGCTGGTGGGAGTATAAACGGACGCACCCTGGGGAAGGAAAGGAGGCTGTTCCTTCAAAATCACAAACGCACACCCCGCATGCGCCCAGAACGCGCACTCCTAAGTGCTTACCGCGCAGCTCTGCCACCATGCTTGTGCAAAACGCTGTGGGTGCCGAGTTCTGTATTTCAGTATCGTGATATCAAAAGATTCATCTAAACACCCTAAGTGTCCATTCATAGGAGATTGCTCAAATAAATTGTGGTAGGAGCCATAGAATGGAATACAATTTTTACAAAGAAATGATTTATGAACTGATGTGAACAAAAAAGTAGAAAAAAATGTGCCATGTAGGACCGAGTGCAAATGGAGCACGTGTGGATTGTCACACGGAAAAAATGGCACTAGCGGTTGCTTTCTGGGGAGAAAGCAGGGTGGCCAGGGAGGGGTGTGGAGCAGGGAATGGGGCAAGGCACAGCTCAAAGTCTGTTCGACATGAAGGAA
>NW_017731383.1:5607072-5609639 GCF_001890085.2 Hipposideros armiger
CACACACATGCACACTCGCTCACACACATGCACACACGTGCACACTCGCTCACACACAAGCACACTTGCTCACACACATGCACACTCACTCACACACCCTCACGCAGCTACTCCCTTCCTTTCCTGCTCTGTTTTCCTTCTCTGCACTGACTGGCAATCTGTAGACACACTTGCCTCATGTACGTAAATATTTTTTTTCTTTTAATTATTTTTTATTATGAAATACACATTTTTTAGAATTAGTTTCAGCTCTATAACAGTGCAATAGTTATACTTTTTACCCCTCGAAGTGACAACCCCCTCCCCCAATCCGCTGCCCCACTTCCCCCCAATATCATAAATATCTATTACAAATCCCTTGCCTCCACTCCCACACTATACTCCATGTCCCATGACAATCTATCTATCTATCTATCTATCTATCTATCTATCTATCTATCTATCTATCTATTCACTTATAGTTGACCTACAATATTATCCAACATCAGCTTCAGGTGTACAGTGCAGTGATCGTAAACATTTTTTTTCATAATAACAATTGCCCTCTATGGGTAACTCACAATGTTCCAGGCTCTTCACCAAGCACCTCATTACAGATTCTTCTTCGTGACAATCTTAGGAGGCCGTTGCCACCACTGGCTTAGCTACGCATCGCTGGGTAGCCTACAGTTCTGTAGGGCAGCAGCCTGGCCCCAGCCTGGCTGCATCTTCTTCTCAGGGTCTCACCCGGCTGAAACGCAAAGTGTCAGCTGGGGTCTTACCAGAGGCTTGTGGTTGGTAGTAGAATTTATTTCCTTGTGACTCTAGGACCGAGGTCCCCATTTTCTTGCTGGCTGGTGGCAGGGCTGCTTGCAGCTCCTAGAGGACGTTGCTTCACTCTGGACTTCGTTCCCACACTCTGTGTTTGTGTGTGTGTGTGGGGGGGCACATAGCAGCCCCTTCCCTCCAAGCTGGCTCTGTAAGGCTCTTCAGGTAAGGTGTGGGGACTTCCTGGCACACGGCTGGCATCTGAGAAACAAATCATTCCTGCCCATTTCAGGTGGAGGGAGTTTCTGGGCTTTACCTCATTCCTGCCGGGACCCCCTGGTTTGATACTTGAAGCAATTTGCCTCCTTCTAAACTTCTCTCACCTGCGGAGGCTCTGCATTAACCATTTACTACCCCACACACCTTCCCCCATGCTCCCTGCGGCCCCTCTCTCTACCCTGGAGACTGTGAACGATTGTACGTCAGACCTCAGGACCAGGGGTCACTTCTGCTTTCCCAGGCACGGCCCCTCTGAGCCTCCACGTCTGCATCTGTAAAATGGACACAAGGCCCGTGCCTCCCTTTGAGAGGCTGTTGCAAGAAGCTGAGGNAGCAGAATACCCTCTAGGGAAAACGAGTTTTCTTTTCCTGAAGGCATGGCTTAGCTGGTGAAATATAAGTTTAACACAACTGGCGGCTACATGAGGATGAGCCCAACACAACGAGGAAGCCGTTTCTCATTGAGCTTGCATCGGCACCTGGATCAAGCCATGCCTGAAGGTGGCCCTCTCTTGTTAAGGCCAGTCAGAGTTGGGTGACTTGCGACGGAACGGTTCCTGGCAAATGCCAGACGTGTGAGTCATGACTATCCCACAAAGGAGGAGCACACAGCTTGGGGCTCAGCATGTGAGGACAGGGAAAGCCTCGGAGAAGGAGGAATTTAAGGCGGGTCTTAAGGAATGAGCAGGAGTTCTGGGGCGATGAGAATAACGTGCACAGTGTTGCCACGGGATCGGGCAGGCCCAGTGCTGCTGGAGCTCAGGTGGAGTGAGCAGATACAGAAACGGATCGAGCATGCCCTCACGACGGGCTTTGAACGCCTCCCTAAAGAGTTTGACTTTGTGGTGCAGGCGGTAAGCTCTCATTCAGGAACTTGCCACAGGGGGAGCTGGGTAAAATTCTGGCTCTCCTGGAACCGGTGCTGCTGGCCTCCCCCCTTCACAATCCTGTCCCCTCCTCTTGGGCGGATTAGCAGCCCCCATCCCCACTGCAGCTGCAGCCAAATGGCACTGGCATAATTAAGTCATGCTGGGCAGAATTCCAGAAGACACCCAGCCAAGGCCGAGGAAAACGGTGATTCTATTCGAGTCTTGGATTTCTTTTCCTCTCAGAAACAAGACACAGCCCAGCTGTAACCAGGCTCCACATGGTGTGGGGCGTGGGGCTTACGGGGCTACACTGACCCCTCTGGCAGCGCTGATGGGGCTTGCTCATGGGGTGTCACCTGAATGCTCAAAGAGGGGGTGCCCACCCAGCTGCTCCCCTCTTGACAAAGGAAGACCCTGGACAGAGGAAGAAGCAAGGCATGGGCCTGAGACAGGGAACGAACGAAAGGCCAAGGTCGCCCTCAAAGCCGATGACTGTGTCTCTTTAACATCGTAATTGTGCTAAAAGGCCCCGTCTTGCTTTGGCTTGGGGGTTGGGGGGAGGACATCAGCTGTGACAGTCTCCTCGGAACTGCTGAGGGTGTCGAGATAACCCTACAGACATCCCTTGAGCATAACGTCTGCAGACAGATGCCAGTGCACGACCTGTGAGCA
>NW_017731383.1:5612198-5613875 GCF_001890085.2 Hipposideros armiger
ATTCTCCGATTCTTGCTGGTGCCTGGTTGCCATGGCAACCCAAAGCTCTTCTGTGCCACCTTCAGGAATGTCATTAGGCTGCGAGGGGGAGATGGCAAACAAAGGAAGACTTGTCAGGCTGCCGCAGCTGCTACGAGGGCAGCGCTGTGGGGCAGAACCACTTTTTGTAGCAGCTTTCTTTTCCTTTCCCCCTTAAATAAAATACAGAAACCATTTCATTGCATCACTAGCTAAGGTTTTTCTTTCCTATGGGAAAATCAAAGCCAGTAAAATGTGCCTCAGTGCCCGGTGGGGGAATTGAAAACTAACTATATATTGATGTTTTAACAAGAACAGCAATATATAACAATAAGGACCTCGCATGCCCCATCACACTGAACCCTCCCAATAACCTATCTTACAGATGAGAAGCCTGAGTTTAAGAGCAAAAACAGCCCGTCTTAGGCCACAGGACCAATAAGAGGAGAGGCAGGGATGTAAGCCCATCTCAGAGCCCTGCTCAGAGCCAGGGGTGCCTGCAGCACAACTCTTCTGGGAAACAGTGATCACGGGACCAGTGCCTGATTTAGGAGCCAGGTGCCTGTGGGAGAAGGGAAGGGATGCTGGGTGCCTTCTCTGCTCTCTACCCTCAGGTGTGCTGCTGCAAACCTGGCAACAGCCCAGGGCCCCAGGGTCGCTGGAATCCAATTTCATGCCATCTTCCAGATGGATGACTTGAGCCTCCTCCACCTTGATCTCCTTAACTTCCAGCTCTCCATCCCAGTCCCCCCTTCAGGAGGCCACACCTCTGCCGAGACAGCACACAATGTAGTACAAACACCTTAGCATCAGCCTCTGGGTCCCCTCTGGTGAGTTCACCAATGGCCCTCCTTTATCACACACACACCCCCCCCCGGAAATGAACCCATTGCTCCAGGCAGACTGAGCTCTGTGTGGTTAACCAAACAGCCCCTTCTCATCTCTTTTCCTTTATTGCAGACGATTCCTGTGCCTGGAACAGTGTGCTTCCATAGGAGACACATAAACTCCTGGCTGGACATCCAACTTCAGCCTGTGCCATCTGCCCTGTGAGATCTTCCCTAAGTCTGGTCCCTTCCACCTCCAAGCTGATTTCTTCCCTCCTCTCAGCTCTTAAAACATTTAGACTCACAGCACTTACTTCATTGACTGATATTACTTATCTACTTGTCCCCCCACTAGACTGTGAACACTTTGAGGGCAGGGACTATGTCTGGTTTATTACTGCGATTTGAGCATTGCAGTCGATGCTGAGGAATTTTTAAATGGTTGACTAGGACACACACACACACACACACACACACACAGGTTGACAATGGAAAGAAGAGAGCATGTAAATGTGACTAAAAATTGTTTTCAGCTAAACCAACAATAGATGGTGCTGGGATGAGCTTCGTTCCCAGCTGCAAATCTCTTTGGCGTTGCTGGAACACGATTTGCGTGATATAAACAAGTCTGATTGACGTTGGACCAACGACCGGGCTCATAGTCTGGGTAAAGACATGCTCACAGACTAGCAGCATTTTGTTCTACCTAAAAGATAAACTAAAAGAAGCAATTAAGAAAGATGGCAGCAGAAATTAATAAAGTAGAACACAAACAAAACAAAATCAGTAAATGTGATCAAGGCAACCGAAGATGGTCCTTTGAAAAGACCCA
>NW_017731383.1:5615005-5618499 GCF_001890085.2 Hipposideros armiger
CTCCCTCCGCGCGAGGCCAGAGCTCTGGGCAAGGCGGCCCACGGTGTGGAAAGCAGACAGCCCACGTAGGGAGACGAGACGCGAGGCAGACCCCGTGAAACCTGCGGCAGCGTGCCCTCTCGCCCCTGTGCTGGGCCTGCCTCCTCCCTCTTGCACTTCTGGGGCTGTTACCTGAGACCAGGTGCCCAACAACTGGTTTCCTTCCCCTCTGTGCTTTAGAACCCTGTGCCTAATCCTCTGCTAAGAAATCGAGCCTGTACACAGTTTCTTTGGTAATCATGGGCAAGTGTCCATCCAAAGGCGCGTTTTGAGCAGGGACTTAGTGCTGAGCCCAGGGCCAAAGCAGCTTGGGGGATGAGCAAAAAGCCCAGGTGATGTCGCTGCCTTGGGATCACTGGCCATTTCGTGAGGACTTAAAGGGGACATTTGCCAGGGGTGGATGCCCAATGGAGGCAGCTTTTACTCCAAAACCCTGGGGACAGTGTCCAGTGCTGGCCACTGCCAGCTGTGCCACGCAAACCACTACTTAGCCTCGCGGAACTCGCTTCCCTACCCGGAGAATTCAACTTTTAACATCCACTTCCTGGGGGTGATTGTGAGGATGTTTTAAAAATATAAATAAAATGATGTAGGTAAAACATGTAATATGTGCCAGGCTTGCTTTTATAATTTTATGCCAAACAATCAGGGAATAATTAAGCGTGATGCGGATGACACGCGGTGGAAGCAAATGAAAAACACTGAGGAAGCGTAACTGCTGGTCTTCTTGGCGGACCTTGGCAATCAGCAGGTTTTCCTGTTGCCCCACAGCCCCTCCCAGCCAGGCGGCGGGGCAAGCAGGCGGATGTGTGCTGCGAGTGGGGCACATGTGGGTTCCAAGTCTGGTTTTACGAGTCACCTGCTGTGTGACCACCCCTTGGTGGCTGACCTCCCAGATCTCTATGTCTTCCCTTATCTATAAGGTGGCAATCACGACAATCCCCTCCTTACAGGGTGGTGTCTGGGTGAAATGGTGTAGGATGCACCACACTGGACCATGGCGAGGGTCAGTAGATGTGAGCTAACATCAGGAGAGTCCCCGGTCGTGCCGTTCTCTTGGGATGGATTTTCCTGGGGCTGGTGAGGGGCAGGGAGGAGAGTGGAGGACAGAGGAAGTGACAGAAATGGAGGACATGCCACGTGAAGGGGTCCAGGATGGGTGTCACCATCATACCAGGGAGAGGGAGACTAGAAATGAGGTTTTGTGACCCCCCCAGAGACACCTCAATCCCAGGCAAGCTAGATGGTTGGTCACCTTAAAAACATGATTGAAACAGCTGCAGCACAGGGAGAAGCCAGGCCCAGCAAAGAGGACAGTGCCGGGGGAAAAGGGGGCTGCAGGGGTCCCGGCAAGGACAGCCACACCGAGGGGAGCGCTTCGCAGACCCTGAGCTATCGCTCAGAGCAGAAGCTCAATCTTGGGCATTTGCTTGTGAGGACACCTTGTCAANGAATCCTGCTTGGCCAGCTCCCTTCCTGGGTGTCAGCTTCCTCCGCTATGACAGGCGGGGCCCCGGAGGGCCTCCACGTGCCAACCACCAGATTTGCAGAAGAGTCAGTAACCTCTGTCAGTGTGGGTAGCCCTTCAAGAAAACAGATGTGTTGCTCGCTGCGCACCAGATGTTCAACAAAAGTGATCGCTCTTCGGGAAGCGAATTGTTTGTGCCGTACACAGACAGAAGAACAGATGTGGACCAGTATTGACGGGTATGGCCGTAGACCAGGGCAGGGCAGGCCAGGCGCGGGGCATGGCCCTGGCCTCAGGGGGACCTGGCCGTGAAGTCTTGCTCTGCAGCTACTGTGGCCTGTCGTGGAAGCGGTTCATCTCTCCCAGCCTGTCTTACCTCCCACCACTTTTCTGAGAATTGAAGGAACCAGGCTTGAGACTCTGTCAATAGCACAACGGTTAGTGCCTGCTTTCCGGAGCCCAGTGGCCTGGCCTGGGTTCGGAATCCCTGTCGTAACCTCGCTAGGTGGGGATCTCGGACAAATCGTTCACTGTCGTTTTTCCATAGAGAGGATAAGTAATCATTTTGGGTTTTCAAAATTATAATAAATTTTCATAAATGGGAGCTATTAACATGTAATTGCCTGGCACACAGTAAGTGTGACATACAGCCCTCGGGGAGTTCCCTTGAATAACTGACCTCCTCCTGCCCAATTTCTCAGATTCCTGACTTTTCTCCCTCCGTTACACAGTAATTCACCCTCAGTCCTACTCCTTAACCTTCGAACCCACGCCCATCAGAGGCTCAGCAGCACCAAAAGCCCCCTGCATCATAGAATTCACTGTTCTGCGAGTGTGTGTGTACGTGTGTGTGTGAGTGTGTAAGGAACACCAGTTCACAGCACACCAGCCTGAACCCAAGTCTGCCTGACATCCGCTCGCTCCCTCACCATGGTTACTGTCCCAGGTCGGGCAGGGAAGTCTTGTCCCCACTATATTCCTACCAACGGACGGATGCATTTGTTCTGGCCTCGGCTTGCCACAGCTTCTCTGGGAATCACTCGCGATATCTTCTCTGGGCACAGTGGAAAGCTGTCTTCTCCCCCTCAGCCCTGAACGGCCACGAGCCAGCGGGAGCCCCTCTGTGGCAGGGGCCCTGCGGGGCGGAGGGCCTCTCTCTTTGTTTCCTTTAAAGTGCCTGGGCTCACTCTTGCTGCAAATCCACCCAGGAAAGGAGAAGGGACAGGAGGAGCTGGGGACCCCCTTCTCCACTAGTGATGCCGGAATGTGTCCCAGCCACGGGGGCCGCTCAGCACGGCCTCAGGCGGGCTCCCTCCACAGTGGTTTGAAGGCTCCACAGTGGTTCTGACCACTGTGCACAGCCCCAGCCTGGTCTCGCCCCCTCACCAGCCAACCGACCTCTGCCTTCAAAGCAAGTCCTGCTGGAGGACGCAGGTCCAGCCCTCCCGTCCTCCCTCCTGTCTTGGGCTTGTGGATCACTCAAAAATAACAGCAGCTTTCACAAACCCCTGCCACGTGAACAAGAAAGGGACACGTCTCAGAGCAGACATAGCAGACAGGAAGGAAGAGATGGCGGAGGGTGGGGGAGGGGCCTTGGCCAGCTGGGAGGGGAGGGGCCTCACCCTGATTTGCCATCTTCACAGCATCCTCTGGGGCCTGGGGCCTAGGCTTAGAGGCCAGCTAACTACGGTCCCAACCAGGTTCTCAGAGCCATCAAGGGACGGACCGAGGTGCTGCCCGTGGCCCTGGGTCTCCCACAGCTCATCTGGTTCGAGTTTTTTGGTTTCTGTGAAGAAGGAGATATCACCAGTCCAGCCCAAGCGTGTGATAGGATTGTCCCTCCGTCACCAGCACGCCACCGGGGTGAGGGGCGGAGGAGGGAGCTGGCCACGTCTAGCGTCACTGCGGCTGCTACTCCACAGCGGGCTGGCTGTGCAAAGCATTAGAGTTAACAGAAAAAGAGGTGTTTTAAAAGCATCGTACGGCT
>NW_017731383.1:5621334-5622466 GCF_001890085.2 Hipposideros armiger
TGTGACAGTCTCCTCGGAACTGCTGAGGGTGTCGAGATAACCCTACAGACATCCCTTGAGCATAACGTCTGCAGACAGATGCCAGTGCACGACCTGTGAGCACGCTGATGGCAAGCCTGCCGTAGGGTCATCGTAGGTCACTCTAGTCCCCGCCTACGTGCCTGGCCACCTCTGCTCCCTTCCAGCCCTCGCCCACCAGCTCACAGCATTGCTGCCCCTGCTCTGACTCTACCTGAGGCCCGCACACGGGCTGGATCTGGGGTCCAGGCAGCCACCCAGCCCGGAAAGGAAATTACCCACAATAGCTGAGGACTGCCACAGGGCTGGGGGCTCTGAGATAGTGCAAATGGGCTGGGAGGTAAAATTACCTGACAAACCTGGTGACCCCTATTGTTTTCTTAGTTTTCTGCTCCCTTTGCCCCAAACCACAAATCCATATGCTCTTCCTCGTGACACCCCCATCCATCCTCCTCAGTCAGGTCTTGACTCCAGGGTGCCTTCTCAGTAAAACCTTCCTCAGCCATCCTATTTAAAAGTGAACACCGCCTTCCCTTCATATGCACACACATGCACACTTGCTCACGCACATGCACACACATGCACACTCGCTCACACACACGCACACTCGCTCACACACATGCACACTCGCTCACGCACATGCACACTCGCTCACACACGTGCACACTCACTCGCACACATGCACACACGTGCACACTCGCTCACACACGTGCACACTGGCTCACACACATGCACACACGTGCACACTCGCTCATACACAAGCACTTGCTCACACACATGCACACTCACACACATGCACACATGTGCACACTCGCTCACACACGTGCACACACACATGCACACTCGCTCACACACATGCACATACGTGCACACTCGCTCACACACAAGCACACTTGCTCACACACATGCACACTCACTCACACACTCTCACACAGCTACTCCCTTCCTTTCCTGCTCTGTTTTCCTTCTCTGCACTGACTGGCAATCTGTAGACACACTCGCCTCATGTACATAAATATTTTTTTTCTTTTAATTATTTTTTATTATGAAATACACATTTTTTAGAATTAGTTTCAGCTGTACAACAGTGCAATAGTTATACTTTTTACCCCTC
>NW_017731383.1:5623002-5624965 GCF_001890085.2 Hipposideros armiger
GGGGAAAATAGTCACATCAAGGTTATCGTCACCAGAATAAGCCACGTCAATATCCTGCAACCCTGGTGTGATGCTCTGAGGGGGCACGGTGCCTCTGCCATCTTCCCCAAAAACCACATCCTCAGTGTGTGACCATGGGAAAGCATCGGGGAAACCCAAACCGAGGGACAGTCTACGCCACACCTGACCAGCGCTCTTCAAAAGTGTCAAGGACGAGAAAGACACAGAAAGACTGAAAAACTGTCACAAATTGGAGGAGACTCAGGAGACGACAAAATGCAATATGGGATTCTGGGACAGAAGACGGATCTTTAGTGGAAAGCTGGCAAAATCTGAATAAAATCTATAGTTTAGTTATTATTATTATTATTATTTTTTAATGTATGCAGTTTGATCAAAATTGTTTCAGGAAATGTGATGGAGACCTCAAAGCAATAGTTTAATGTTACCGTTAAAAATGGTATATTTGTGTAACTAAATACAGCCATCAGAACCTGTGGACAGACCTGAGGAAAATGGGGTATGTGTGGCTTTGTGTTAGGGCCTCTGTGGTGATGGTGCAGGGGAGGCCTGGAAGGAAGGGGCGCTGCCGTGAGCTTCCTAAGAGCAGGGCGAGGTGGCCGGTTCCTACGTTATCAGCACTTCCCGGCCACGGCCTTATTTTAAGCTATAGCAACCCCAGGAGGGGCAGCGGTTACTTATAAATAATTCCAATTTACAAATGAGGAAACTGAGGCAGAGTAAGAAGCTTATTCAAGACACAGTAGCTACAATTTGTTGAGTGCCAGCTACAGGTACGTCTTTAGATGTTATTTCATTGAATTCTTGCCAAACAAGGTAGGTACGTACACTCCTTAGTGCCCCAGCCCCCACACACCCAGTGCGGTGCCCACCAGGGACCTCATGCTGAGAGAGAAATTACGTCAAGTCAGCCCACAGCCTCTGGTCAAGTCAGCCCACAGCCTCTGGTCACCGTTCCCTTGGCAGGGATGGACCGGCAGAGATAAAATCAAAGACAGGACAGGAGAGACTGGAGGCGGGAGAGAGGCAGAGGACGTCCGGAGAGGGGGGCGGCCACCTTTAGGGCGGCTTCGACTAAGGAGCTCTGGGCCTGGGTGCTCAGAAACAGATCATTTCTGAGAAAAGGGCAGAGTCAGATAAACACCCCGCTGTGCCAGGCTGAGACTGATTTGCAGGGAATGTTGCCATGGAAACCAGCCCTTTCCCTCAACTGTTTAGGAACACTGTGTTTTTGTGTGTGTGTGTGTGTGTGTGTTTGGGTGTTTTTGTAAAGGATGATGTTGTGTGCTTCTTGGAAAAAATTATTGGGGGTTTGTTTCTTCTTCTTCTACATGACTCCCCAATCAGATTAGAGCACATCATAGGGGTGGGGGTGGCGATAAATTGATTGACAGCAGTTCTGACAGGAGGTCATTCAGTTTTCCAGAAAAACGTATGTCTCCCTAAATATCTTCTGACTTGATCGGTGCTGGGATGAGCCCTGGCGCCATCACTACCTCTTCCCAATCGTCTGGCTACTTGTGTCCCTCCCTCTCCCGCCCAGCCTGGGCGGTGAGCGTCTGGGGAGTGTCGGCAGCTTCCTGTGCCTGTTGAATCTCTGTGCCCAGCATGGCGGATGGCAGGCATTGCAGGAGCATTTGAGGCGCAGCCCTGGGCTGTCTCACCCCCGCCTGTGGTGCTGTCCCCGTGGCCTGGGAGGACGGCTCTGTGCTACCCCCCTGAATTCCTCCCACACAGGGGTAAGGCCAGCTCCTCCAGGGACCCCTGGCTGACACCCACGACACACCCCACCCTCCCCAGAGCTTCTGCCCCCCTATGTCCCCTGCACACCCTTGCATGAGGTTCCCAATGTGGGCAAGTAGACTAAAAAAGTGCAAAAGCCACACACAGAGCTTGTTCTGTGAGCCGAGGAGCTGTTTTCTCCACCCTGTCCTCCTTCTCC
>NW_017731383.1:5628105-5636269 GCF_001890085.2 Hipposideros armiger
ATCCCAGGAGTACAGTGTTGTCTGTGACTGGAGCTTGGCTTAGCCGACGGGGCCCCTCTCCACCCCTCATCTGGCTGCAGTGGGCCTCTAGTGGCCCTGGTTCTTGGGTGGCTTGGGCTCATGGACGACGGCGGCCGCCGACAGCCACGGCCCGATGGCCCGCGCAGAGCTCTGCTTGGCCACGCTGTAGTGGCTGATGACCGTGTAGAAGCGGCTTCTGGAGCTGGGGTCCTGCGACGAGTAGTAAGCATCCAGGGAGGCCGGGATACAGCGCTTGTGCTGGGGAGAGAGGGACAGAGTCAGGGCGGCGCAGAGACTGCTTCCACCCCATTCTGGGACATGGCCACCCCCAGGGAGCAGGTGACAGCACCTGGCCTGGGCCTGGCACAAGCGTTGTCACCATCATCGTCCTCAAGGCTGACACATCCGCAAGGCCGGAGAAATCAGCCTGATGCGACCTCCTGTGCTTCCTGGCTGTGTGGCCACAGTGGACACTGCTCCTCACCTGGCTGGTCTCCCTACTGCTTCCCGGGGCCACTGCCCGCAGCCAGTGGCTGCTTATCTTAGTGCCTTGATTTTATATCTGTTTCTGCTCTCCATCCAAAGCCTCCTCACAATATTGATATAATTGGATATTTGCATCGTCCTACACTGTATACATATCCAGTGCTCACAGAATAACAGCAATAGCATGACTGACGGACTAACTAGTGAACTTTAAGTACTCTCTACAGTTCTCTGTGGCCTGAATATGTCCCCCTGGGGGCGTATGGTCAAGGTCCTGTGTTCTACAGTCATCTGAAATATTCAACATTTTTGTAAGTGTATGTCCCCCGCTTGATAGAGAGCTAGATTCTTTGGGTCATTTGTTTTTAATTTTCAGGAATTACTTCTTATTTAAGATATATCAAATGTTTACAAATGTCAAGGGCAAACATATAGCAAGGGAGCCTGGTTCCCCACCCATCCCCTGGGTTCTGCGCCCCACTCCTCCACCCCAGGAGCCATTTCTCTTCACTGTCTAATTTTTCCTTCCGGAACTTCTTTCTGAAAATATAATCGCATGTGCTGCACGTCCCCCCCTCCACACACACATACACACACACTGTCCTCGCAGGGCCTGTTTCCCTCCGTTTTATCCTCACGGGAGGTACTACACATCCGTAGCTGGATGCCTCCCGCCCTTATTTTCACAGTTGCATGGAGTCCACTGTGTGGACACATCACTGTTTATTCAACTGTCCTCTAGGATAATTGTCACCAACCTTTCAGAACCTCAGCTTTGTACTAAGAACGGCGTCTTAGGAAGTTGCGTAGCAGACCGGAAGGTCACGTGTTTTCAAGGGGGGATGTACCACATTTGATCCCCTCACTTTGGAATGTTACGTGAGGTCTTAACCAAACACGTTCCATCTCCATTTCCTCGGATGTAAAGTGGAAGCAAAGAGATGGATTTTTCAGAATGGGCGTGCAGCTCCCTTGAGGGAATGGCAATGAAAGTGTCTAACAGAGGGTGTGCAATCTGATAGGTTCTCAGTAAAGGGTGATTTATAAATATTAGTGTCACCCGCTTTAGCTCCGAAACAAATTCTAACATCTGCAGAGAGCCCGTTCTCTAAAAGGCCCTTTGCTGACTGCTTCTACTTAAATTCTCTCCGCAAGGTCCCACGAAAGGCTGAGAGTGGGCATTCCCAGCATCCATTTTGCAGGTGAGAAAACTGAGGCTTGGAGGAATGAGACATGCAGACATTTCAGTTCTTCAAAGGAAGGGGCCCTCAGAGTGAGGGTCAGAACTGGGGGAGACCAGCTCAGGGACACCCATTCCCTGTCTTCACATCTCTGTGGGGCCACCGTGGGGAGAAGGAATCAGCTATGAAACCAGGAAGGTGCACACCAAGGCAGAGCTTTCCAAAGATGGAACACAGCGCATCTCGAAAGGGGGTGGCTGTCCCTCACTGCTGATGTGCAGTCCCTCTGGGGAGTGCCACCTTGGAGGTTGAGTCCTTCGGGAAATCTTGAAAACCCCGTGCCAGGCACATATTACATTTGAAACAATCTGCAGGGGGGTTGCCATACCCAGAATTTGGACACCAGTGAGAAGAAGACATTGATAAACTCTCCGACTGAAGTGGACAGTCACCTGGGGCCACTCAGCAGCCGGAAGGTCCTTACCTTATAGACGAACCCCTCTGGGCAGCTGTGGTCGTAGGTGAAGGCTTTGTAAACCACCAGGAACACTATGCAGGCGAGGAAGGCAAGGGCCAGGCTGACGAGGATGGTGACCTGGAGGAAAACAGAACTGAGAGTCACGCAGCCTCAGTTTCCTGCCTCAGTCCACACGCACAGCCTCCAATCCGAGCTGGCGGGAGGCCCGGTGTGTTAGAGAGAGCAGCGGGTACGGGGGTCAAAGAACCGGCCTGTCTCGGCTCTTGTCACTGACGTGCAGTGTGACCTTGAGAAAACCACCTGCACTCTTCAGGCCGATACCTTCTGAAGCGCCTTCTTGTGACTTTCCCCTCATTTACTTTTCCTGTTAACTGTGTGTGTATATGAGGGTGGGGCTGGGAGTGGGGGGAGATGGTCATTAAGCCCATCAGAGCGGCGCTTCCAGAACCCCAGCCTTCTGTCACCTCCACCCCGATGCCAGCACCGAATTCCAATCTCAGATATCAACTGCGTATTCCCCTCCACCTGCNTGAAATGAGGTCACTGTGTGATGACACTGAGCGCAGAGCCTGGCACAGAGCTGGTGCCCAGGGATGCGCACCATCTTCCCTCTCACCAGGCACCTGGGAAGGACGAACGCAACTCAGGATCTAAAATTGTACTCCCTCTGCCTGTCCCACGGCTCCACGTTTGGAATGATTTTTTTTTTCATGCCAAACAGACTGCATTCATTCAATACTAATGAATTTATTCTCTTATTTTGGATTCCGCAGACTCACGCGCATACCTACGGATGGGAGATAACCAGGGAGACCAAAACAAAGACCCGTGAGGCCTTTGTGGGTCTTTCTGGCTGACTCAGAAGAACAGAAATGGTTTCCTTTGGGTTTGATGAAATACTGGGACGAGGCGGAAGCGGCCATCGCGACGGGCCAGAGCTGGTCTGGAGCCAGTGCCAACTCTGAGAACAGAAGGGCCCTCCATTTTCAGCTCCTCCCCCTACTTCCTGCTGACTTGGGACCAGCTCTGTGACGCCTCCAAGCCTCGGTTTCTTCATCTATAAAATGGGCATTACAATGACCTCTAGCTCCCAGAAGCACTAAAAGTTGAACAGGTCACCTGCCTGGCTTTGGTCTGAAGCATGTCCAGTGAGGGAATGTACCAGAACAATTTCTGCCATGGTATTATTATCTCTTGGGTAGAAATTGCCGACCCTAAAATGGCAGGGTAGGTCTGCAGAGTGAGCGTGTGTTTTGTTCACTCCCATATGCTGTTTAATTCCTCAGGTGGGGCCAGTCCCTGGGGGGGGAGTCGGCTTGGTTTGTGGGCCAAGATGACTTCGTTGGAAAGGCTTACGATGCATATTAGGGGTTATTAAGCATGGTGTGGTCGTGTTAACGCTACTTCTCATTCATCCTTTTTAAAACCAGCTCCATAAGGTAGGTCTTTTCATTTTCCCATTTTATAAATGAAGACCCTAAGGCCCAGAGACGTTGAGTCACTTGCTTGAGGAAACTCAAATAATGCAGCATGGAGAAGCAGGATTTGAACTCAGGTGTGGTCCCAAAGGCCGTGTGCACTTTCCACTCACCCGGCTTCCTCTGGAGTGGCTGCCACTAGAGTGGCTGTTTGGAATGCAGAGATGCCCTCCGTCCCCAAACCAGAAAGTTGGCATTATCACGCCGTTGGGTCAGCCCCCCGTGGAAGCCCCTAAAAACCCATTAAAGAAGCCCATTCTCTGGGGCCCGCTCAGTAAATTGCCTTTTGAAAGGAAAAGGAAAAAGGAACATCTGCGGCCTCAGACTTTCTATGAGTAATAATTCAGGAGTCTCTTTCAGAACCCAGAGCAGAAACCCCCCCGCAGGAAGGAAGAGAGAGAAGGAGTGCATGTGACTCTGGCCAAAGCCTGCAATGCCTTAACATGCGTGGAACCCTTGAAAGAGAAAAGGCACAATTTAAATTGGAACATTTCAAAGCAATAACTCCTTGCCCGGTTTAATTTGCTATTGGCATAAGCATTAGAAAGAAGACATGAGGGGTTGGCGGGGGCCTGGCTTCTGAAGGACATAAATCTCGGGCCTCCTGAAGTATTTTTCATTTGGAAAGTTCAAAGCATCGGTCAACTTGAACCAGAGGATATTAAGACCTTTGATAGTGAACCTCTTACGGGATGGGGAAGCCGAGCTTACTTCACAAGGTGGTGTCTTTATAAGCAGATACATCCAAGGCAAAAGCAAAATGGAGACTGGAGCATGTGCAGTGAGGTCTAAATAGGCCGTCAGGCGGGAAGGCACCAACCTTTCCTGGTCAACCGGGGCGTGTGAACACAGAGCAGACGGGCAGCGAAGCCAGAGGAGAGGCCAGGTGTGAGGCAATGGGGTGCGCTGGGGACTGGCGGGAACACGCCCCATCTGCAGGGGGCAGCAGCTGCTGAGCCCCAGACAACGGCGGTCAAGAGCGGGAATGCGGCCCCACGATGGCTGATCTGCTCTTTCAAGAAAAGACGGAGATCCTAAACTGTAAATGAAACTTCCCAATTTTTAAACTGGGAGCTGCAGATACAAAACTATGCTTCTATTTTAAACCTTTCGTCAACCCTGTAGAGATGATCTGTTCTATCCTGTTTTATAGGATATAAGGTTCTCAAAAAGTGGTTGGTTCAAGATGAGACAGCGGCAAAGGCTGAAACCAGGACTTGCCCCCAATCTGGTAGAAGGGAGGTGATGAGGTCCAGGGTAAGTCAGGGAGTGGGGCTGGTCCGGGGCGGAGTGGGCAGCCGGCTCCCAGCTAGCACCCTGAGCACCTGTGACCAATTACAGTCCAGGGCAGGGTGGGGATTAAAGGGGTCAGGAGCAGGTGTCCACGAAACAGCTCCAAAGAGGCCCAGCGCCCTCCACTGTGCAGGAGGGATTTGGGGGTGTGAAGAAGGCCCTAGCACTTACTGAGCAGCTGCTACAAGCCAGGCACCGAGCTTCGCGGGCACTGCCTCACTGGGTGCACACACAGCTGGCTGGTGAACATGTGTTCATCCCCGTCTTACTGTGGGGGCTTCCCAGGGTCACACAGCCAGGCCGGGTTGGGCTTCTTCCTTCTAACGTTTGCTCGGCACACCTGGGCCTTCCTCCTGTCCGAGCTGCTGGGCAAGGAGAGGCCTTGGGGCGTCCACTGCCAGCTTGTCAATCGCCAGCATTTTGTACAAAATGGTCCAGACAGGAAGGCCCTGACAAATCTCACCAGGGAGTTTGCGTGAAGTGAAACTCGGTCAATTCAGACATCACACGAGCCTGGCTGGGTCCACAGGGATTTGTACCTACACATCCACCCCAACACGCAGACTTTGAGCCGCTATGAAATGTATTTACTGCTGCCTTGCCTGTGATATTAATTTATTATTAAGAAAGCAAGAGGCTTCCCAGGGTTGGGGGTAGAGGTGGTGTGGCCATTTCCTTGTGGCTGTGCTGGGACGCAGGGGTTTGAAACGGAAGCAGCGTGAGGTGGGAGAAGAAGCCAGGCTCTTGCACCAGACTGGCCTGGGACCCAGTCTCTGCTCCACCTTTTCCTGGCTGTGTGACCTGAAGTAAGTGGCACCACCTCTCTGAGCCTCTGGTCTCCTTATCTGCAAAAAGGGGATTAAGCATAACACCCCCTTGCAGGCGGGCACCCTGGAGGACTCTCAGGAACCCTGGATGTAAGCGCCCAGCAATGCGGGGTAGCACTATTTTCATTATTATTGAAATGCCTTCCCTAAGCAGTTGCCGAGAGAGCCAATTGTTTGACTTCCTGTCACTAAAATAGCAGGATGCCCAGCTGGACCTCTTCATTTCATCAGAATGATCTGTTGAGCCACAGCCTTAATTAACTTTCCCACGGCTTTCCTGGAGCAGGAACCCGGCCCTCACCTTTCGTCCACTCCCCTTGGCTCCAAATAATGGAAGTGCCTGTCCCTGATAAACAGTTCCAACTCCACAAAGACGAGCAAATCACCCAGCAGACACACAGGGCTGCACACACAGCCAGCCTGCGGGGCCGCGGAAACCTGTCCACAGAGCATGAAAGCAAGGGCTCGGAACCTAATGAAATTACCTCCCCTCAACCAAGTTCCCACAGCGGCTGCAATCTGGGTCCTGGTTTGTGTGCTTATTCAACTGCGACCTCTGGCCGTTCCCTCCCAGCAGCCCCAGCAGGATGCGCTGAGCATCACGACCCAGAGTAAAGAGTCAGCATCCTTTCGTATGTGAAGCTGCTCTTTGCAGGGATTGCAGAAAACCATGGGGGGGGGGAAGGGGGGTCGGAGAGGAAACGGATTCACTTGACACTTGTGTGAGCATGGTTTCTCTGGGCTTGGTAGAGTTTCAAAGCAGACCTTTTTTTTGGGGGGGGGGNCGTCACACTGGATTGGGGTGCGCTGTAATGACCTTGTTTTAACTTGATCACCTCTGTAAAGACCCTATTTCCTAATAAGGTCACGTTCTGAGGTAGTGGGGTTTATACTTCAGCCTATCTTTTTATGGGGGGGGGGACACATTTTAATGCACCACAGTCTAACAGACCTGGATACTTTCTCAGATGACCTTCGCGGCAACCCTGTGAGGCAGGGATTGGCATCCTCACTTAACAGATGAGAAAAGGGAGGCTCCGAGAAGGTAGTGTGACCTGCCCGGAGTCCCACAGGCAGGGCTGGGATTCAGACCCAGGTCTGTCCGACTCCAGGCCCAGGACTCTTCAGATGGCACTGATCTGCTGACGGCTCTTTCATTTTCTCTTTCAAGAGCTCACCGGTCTCAATTGTGGTCCCCCCCCCATTCTAATTAGTTGGACAATTTTTGGATAGAAGGGAATAAATTGCCAACATAAGAGGCACATCCTCTTAATCAAATGTGTGTTTAAAGCTGCAGGGGGAAAGCCACCCTAGTGGAGATGCTGTCGTCCTGCAGGCTAGGGGAGCTGGGATCCTCCAAGCCAGAGGGCAGGGGGCTGCAAGGGGGACGGAGAAGGGTGAGGGGGGGCCCACACGAACTCCACAAGAGGCCGCCACTGCCCGGGCGCTGGAGCAGCAAGGCCGGTTCGAAACCCAACACTTTCCCTCTCTGAGCCTCCATTTCATCATCTACAAACAGAAATAATAATGATGATACCTACCACATATTCTACTGGGTGTATAAACAACTGTAAACCAAGTCATATGCATGTTATCTAAATGACTTTGCATGTCTACAAGACATAAACAAATTAGTACATATATGGTAGATAATAGAGTCATATTTTCCACTGTCAGGAATAGAAGTTACAAGCAAGCAAAGAGGGGATGTTGGAATGAACCCTACCTCATGTTGTTTGATTTTGGCAGATATACAGATTAGATAGGTAGGTAGGTAGGTAGGTAGATAGATAGATAGATAGATAGATAGATAGATAGATAGATAGATGATAGATAGAAAGGTGTTTACGTGCTCCAGTATACAGCCATCATTTTTTAGCTCTGTCCACTGAGAGGCCTGGAAGCAATGACCCTCTTGTAGCAAAGAGCACACCTTACACCTAGGTCTTGTTTCTAAATACCGTTCAATCCTCAGAAAAAGGAACCAAGGCTCCTTGGAGACATGGTTTGGTTGTTTCTAGGACTGGGAAAGGGAGACTGCAAGATGAGCTGGGAGCCTCTCGTGGTACCAGAAAGTGAGGAAATAAATAAAATAAAAGGTGGAAAGTGTCAAAAGATACAGGAGCTAATCCGAAAGCATTCCCAATGAGAAAAGACGCAACAGTTTGAGCAACAAAATGAATAATGATAGTATTTGACTATAACCCAAAGAATAAATAAATATCCATGAGTCCATACTAATATAAATAAATGACTGAAGAAGCAAACAAATGGGAAGAAGGGACAACTCTTCCTTACAAAAGAATTCCAGTGAATAAATATATAAAAAATGGGGGAAATAGAAAATGACTACTGGGACACTGCAGTGGAAATGCTGCAGGGTAGACCCACTGATAAACA
>NW_017731383.1:5638769-5641509 GCF_001890085.2 Hipposideros armiger
AAAATAGTGCTGTTTATGTGCTGGCCGCACGATCAGGCTGCCTCTGGAGTGGAATGCCAACCGAGACCCCGGCCCGGGCCTCCCAGCTCGCCGTGCCCTGCAGAGAGGCTGGAGCCCAGGGCTTTACGGGTACGGGGAAGCTCGCCTCGTGCCCCTGCTTGGCAGCCCGTGCGGCCCAAAGGGCGGGCGCCATGCTCTTTTCCTTCTCCTTCCCGCCAGCCACGCGTGTTCGGCCGCAACCCCGGTGCAGCAGTGGGCTTGGAGCCTCAGCCACGTCAGTCCTGGTCCCTCCCTCGAACGGCCTGCCATCTGAGTTGGAGAAGAGCTGTGAACACAAACTGTCAGCAACCGGGCAGACTGCAGGGATGAGCAGTTAGTGATGAGTGGCACAGCGGTGGAGATGCTGGTACCAAAGCCTGTGGGTTGGTCACAGCTCGGCTGCTTCCTAGCCTCGTGAGTGGTCGCCAGCTGCTGCTCTGCTCGGGGCCTCCATTCCTTCATCTCCAAACAGGGGTGATGGTGAGGACACGATGACAGTGACGTTGATGATGGGGGTGCCTGCCTCCCGGAAGGTATATGAACTGAGAAACACACAGCACTTAGCATGTGGCATGGGCAAGGGGCATTTAAGTGTTTGCTGTGAACCCGAGCATTGAGTCCAGGCTGAGGAAAAGCTCCTTCGCTTTCATGGTTACTGTCACTTGACTTTCTGGGGAGTGAACTACAACCTCAAGGGCATTGCTCGGGGTCTTCCGGAAGCAGTCTGGGGGGCAAAGGAGTCACACACACCTGGGTTTGAATCCCAGCTCATCTGCTACAGCCCTAGGCCACCTCTTCACCTCTGAGTCTAAGTTCCTTCATCCGTCAAATGGGGGTCAATAGCCCCTACCTTCCAAGGAGATAAGAGGCTTTAAATGAGCTGATCCCGAGAAGGCCCCACTCACTGCCCGTCACCTTCCTCCTCAAGCTGTTGGCTAACGGCCTATTGTATTGCATCAGTAGCACCCAGGGCCCCCCTTTTGCATGTCTGTTTCCGCTGGACTCCCCTCTGGACTTCAGGGCAGCGAATGTGCGTCACTTGTTGCTGAATGCCTGTGCTCAGCACAGCCTGGCCCTCAGCAGGTGCTCACTGGAGGACGTTAGGCTTCGGGGCGAATACCGAGGTGCATCTCTGGGCCCTTGCTTCTGACCTCAGCATCATTTCAGGCCCCGCTGCCTGAGGATGGAGGTCCCCGCAACCCGATTCCAGCCCCCGCCTAACAGGACACTGTGTCCCCAGCCTCTTCCTGACGGGCAGAAGATAAAGAAAGTTGCAAAAGGAAGGTCACGACTCTCAGACACATCTATCTTTATTTGTTTCCTGTCAGAAAAATTCAAGAATTACACCAAAAATACTTCAGCCTCTGCTACCTACTGACAAAAATACACCACAAAATTATAAAGCACTCGGCGGGTTGGCTAGGGACAACTTGTTATTCTGCTTCGTCTGACAAATGAATTTACAGGTGACTTGGGGTGATGAGAGGGTTGGGGGGAGGAAAAGTCAGGTGACAGCATTTGGCAGGGTACTTTGAGAAGTGCTCGTCTTATCACCCCATTGTGTGTCTGATGAGTTTGGCAACACAGGAAGCCACACACACACACAAAAAATGCCCTTTAAATGGCCTGTCAGGGCTCCGTGGGACATGGTAGCACATCTCAAATAACCAATTCTCCCAGCCAGTTCTGGCCCTGTTGGGCCTGGAGCTGACACCCACAGAGTAGGCCTTCCCTAAACGTTTGCAGAAGAGTGGCATGGGGGTACTTGATATGGCCCCAGGGCAAGGGGAGGCCTGCCCAGTGCCAGATGCTGCCTCCTTGTCAAGAGCTTCGAGAACCAGATCAGACAGTATGGACAGGCGTCCCCTGTCAACACGCCCGAGTGGGCAAAGCCTCCTTCAGAAATGCGTTGGCTTTGATGCAGCCCCATCTCAGCCTCCCTGGCTCACCCGAGGTTCCTGGTAATGACCTTTAGTGTTCTTCTCATTGTTATTAGCACTTGGGGAAAACAAGCAACCGAACAAATACTTAAACCTTGGGTGCCTGTGCTTAGAGCTTGGCCAGAGGTCACATGCCTGTCTGTCCTTCCTTCTCCGCCCTTCTACCTTTGCTGTCTCTACACAAGAAAAGACAAAGAAAGCCTGCCCGCTTCTCCTTGTTGGCTGACACCGCACCCATCCCCAGGCCTCCATCCCTCGCGCGCTTGCTGGGAGGTCTTCCATACAAACGTCAGCCAACCACGCAAGACGCGCCCCCATGGTGCTTTGCACTTAGCTACTGTGCTTCCTGGGCTTCCAAAGTCAGAATCAGTCCTTGTCTCCGACTCGGCCCTCCGCCCTCCTGTCCTCCTCTCCAACTAAAGAGCGCCCCGCCCCACCCCCACGCGCACGGCGTCAGGTACCTTCAGAAGCCCAGGCTGAAGGGAGTTCCTCACCTAGGAAGCCCAGAGGGCTTTCACTGCCCTCTGCATCTTCCACATGCAGCCAGTTTAATCCTTTTTGTTGTTGTTGTTGTTGCTGTTCTCTGTTTCATTCCTTTTCTGTTTTTAATTTTTACTAACAAATAATAAGCAGCGGCTTCGAAAATATTTTACGTGGGAACGATCAACACGAAACATGCCTTTGTACATGAGCCTGACTCGGGGACGAATCAACAATATCAAAGACGAAAAGAAATACCGATTCAGACAACTCCAGGGCCC
>NW_017731383.1:5645594-5650846 GCF_001890085.2 Hipposideros armiger
GAGAGAGAGAGAGAGAGACAGAGAAAGGTCAGTACAGGCCGGAACCCGCAGCAGAGAGGCCCGAAGACGCATACACGCCCGGAGGGCCCCTGGAGATAGTGTTTGATTAGGGCAGGGAAGGGGACCCCCCCAAGACCACTACGCAATGCTGAGGACCTAGAAACAGATGTTTGGAGTATAGACGTAAAGCATTTTCTATGCCCAGACTTCCCAATGGCCAAAAGGTAGAAACAGCTCAAATTTCCATCACCTGATGAATGAGAAAAGTATGGTAAATTGTGGTCTATGCGTGTGACAGAATATGGCTTGGCCACACAAAGGAGTAAAGCACTGGTAGATGTTACAAATGTGGACGGACCGCAAAAACATGCTCCGTGGAAGAGGCCAGACACAGAAGGCCACGTGTTGTAAGCTGCACTTACATGAAATACCCAGAGGAGGTCTGTCCACAGGGACAGAGTGCAGAATGGTGGCCAGGGGCTGGTGGGGGGGTGTGGTGAGGGACTGCCCAGGTAAACAGTTTCCATCTGGGAGGATGGAAATGTTTGGGAACCAGATGGAGGTGATGGCTGCACAATATGGTGAATGTGCTAAATGCCACTGAACTGTTCACTCTAAAGTAGTTAAGTTTATGTTATGTGAGCTTTACCTCAATTAAAACAAAAAATGCCCAGAGCCCAGGCTGGTTCTTTCTGTCAAAGGGACCTTAAACTCCCGCTAGCATCCCTTCATCAGAGCTGTCCCCGAGGCTGGGACACAGACATGACTACGGGCACAACTGGGCAGCTGCAGACCCCGCACGCGCAACCGAGAGCGTGAGCGCAGCAGCCCGCCTGCCACCATCCTGATGCCGGGGCTGGGAAACCCCAGGAAGCCTCCCAACCTAATGGTCATGTGCAAGGGCCACCCCTGACTGAGCAGAGGCCCCGGCTCTGGGCAGACTCAGGTGCAGGACAAGACCTCCTCGCATGGGCGTTCCCAGGCCAGGCTGGACACGCCCCTCCCCTGGGTCAGCAGCAGGCGGGGAGACGGAGCAGGGCCCAGCAGGCCTGTCCATGGGACATGTTCCCTTATTCCGTCTTTCATGCCTAAGAGCCCCCACGTGGGAGGGGCAGGGCTGACCACCACCGTGCTCCCAAGGCTCCACCAGGGAGCGCAGCACATGGTCTTAGAAAAAGAAAAGGCAGGGAGGAATGGACGGAGGGCGCACGGACCCTAAGGAGTCAGTGCTGATGCCCGGAGGGCCAGCACCCGCGGGGCTGATGCAGTGGGTCCAGGACGTGCGTATTTTTGTAAGCTTTCTGGGTGGGTATATTGTGCAGCCAGCGGTGAAGACCACCATTCACTATGTGGGAGCAGTCCTCCGGCTGGCGGCACAGTCTCAGAACCACTGGGGCGGCGTATGACACAATCCCGGAGCTCAGGTCCTCCACGTCCGATTATTATGCCCACTTTACGGCTCGGCAAACAGGTGCAGAGGCACTTGCTCCTGAGAGGCCTGACCGGGATTCCGGAGTGTCTGAATCTGAGGCCCTTGGACCTAACCACATCTCACCGGCCTTTTGATCCGCATCTACCCATCCCATGGCCGCATTTGCCTGCACTCGTGCGGTGAAGCAAGACACGGCGTACTGTGCACTTCTTGGGGGGCATGTCACTGCAGGCGTGGAAACCCTGGGAGTCAGGAACAGAGAGGAGCCAAACAAAATCCTCCCGCCGTCGGCCAGGCCAGGCCAGGGCGCTGATCCAGGCCCGTTCTGGAGGCAGGAGACGTGGACTTCCCTGTCATTCACGTCCCGCGACACTTCGGCACCACGATACCGGGTAAACCCCGTCCCCCTTTTTCATGAAGAATGCAAGCCCAGAAAACCTCAAAGCAACAGAACCACTCACTTCAGGGAAATTAAACTTTGTAGGGAGATAAAAACAGAGCTGCCCCACAGACATTCACTCTTCGTATGTGACAGCAGGCGCCTCCAGAGACAGGAGGAGGCCACCCAGCACCTTGCTCCTGGCTCGGCCCCAAAGATCCTGACAACAGGGCTCGAATGGGAAGTGCGAGGGGATCGCAGCCACCATAAATCCTGCCCCAGTGACACCCTGGTTTCCCAGCCCTCTGCCTCGCACCCACCACGGAATCGAGGAGAGACTTCGGAGCCAGGCTGTCTGGACTGAAAGTCCAGCTTCGCCACTTCCTTGTGTGTGACCCTGGGCAAGGTGCGTGCCTTTGGATTCTCGACTTGCTTCTGTCTAGAACGGGGGTGACACTGATGGCTGCCCCACACTGGCTGTTGTAAGGCAGAGTGTGGTGGTGCGTGGGGCCCCCAGGATAGGCCTGGCCATGATAATGACTTCAGTGGGCGTCCACGCCCCACAGACATGCGTTACGTCATGTGTGGCCTCAAAACCCTTCAGGGGGCACTGTCACTGTGCCCATTTTGCAGATTCTTTCAGAGGCCGATGGAGTGACTTTACACCTATGGGGGCGGGGTGAGGATTTGAACTCAGGTCCGCAGTCCAGCTGCCTCACTATGTTACACTGCTGGTGAATCTAAAACTACACTAGAGTTCATTTTTTTATTAAAGATGCATTGCATCATTGTTATAAGAACAATAATGGAAATCCAAGAGGAAAAACACACGTTATGATCTTGCCGCCACCTCAAGTCCGCTTTTATGTGCTTGCTATCTGCTCCCGCCACATGCACCCCTGCAGAAATCTTCATTCCTTCTGCTTCTTCCCATTTTACCCACGTGTGGCCCGTCCAGCACTCTAGGATCACGAGGACATTGTCACACACCTAGTCTGGACCACCCCAACTTCACCATGTGCAAAGTGGCTCTACATCATTACACTAATCTACACAAAACTGTCATGAGGTGCAATCAAGACAAAGAATACAAACGGCAGTGCCGTGCAAATGTGAAAGTGACACACTCATGTTTCCTGCTGCCGTCACTGGTACCGTTACACCTGTGCATCCTCAGAGCTGATTTGGTTCAGGCGTTACCATCGGATGTTGCACTGTGTTGCCACCAGCTGTGGCCTGTCCTCCCGGACTGGCAGCCCCTGAGGACAAGGCTGTGCTCTGTGTCTCTGGGCTTCCGAGGGCCTGTGCGTCCTACTGTGTGAAGGGTTTACTGGTGATTTGTGTTGATGGCGCAGGAAAGCACCCCTGGCGTGGGCTGTCTCTTCCCTGCTCTGCCCTGCCGCCCCTGTCCGTTCTATCGTCCCTGCTGCCACCAAAGGGGTCTTCCTAAAAGACTTCTCTGACCATTTCATGGTGGAGCTGAATATCCCATGTCATCTCCCATGGTGGGGCTGACTTCATGTCCTGACACAGTGGGTCTATGACTTCACTGAGCCTCAGAGCCGTCTCAGGAGATAGAGCAGATGCAGAGTCCCTACACCAGAGATTCTGGCCCCCTTGTCTGCCACAGCAGCCAGAAACCAGCATTTGCATGCAAGTCCAGGAGATTTCCGTACACAGGACCTGGAGCCTACAGTGAGATCAAGACAAAGGCCTAAACCCTTTGTCTGGCTTCTGGGGAGAGGAGGGCAAGAAACTCACATCCCTTGATTGTCAGCACTTCACACACACGATCTACTCAGTCCCAACCTGGACCTACCCTCAAAGCGGGGACTGTTGATGGCCCTGCTTTTCAGAGGATGAACCTGAGGACTGCAGAGTGAAATGTTGGGGTTTTTTAGCCCATCGTCAGAGGAGAAGACCTAGGAGCCAGCCTGCCTGAATCCAAGATAAGGGTTTTCCCTTGGCACTACACTGTCTTCACCATGTGGCCTCTGCTTATCTGTCCCATGTCCCCAGTTGCTACTGCCCACGAACGAACACACACACACACACACACACACACACACACACACACCTAGGAAGCCTTCCCAGGCCTTTGCCTCATGAGCAAGGCCTATCTGGGGCTCCCAAGCAATTGGTCCTGGCCACGGTCACGTGTCACTCTGTGTTATCACAACTTCACCCACCGCCCCGCCCCACCAGCCTGACCTTCCCCAGGGCAGGGATGGGGCCTGGTGGCCTCCTGCCCAGCTCTTGGCCTGGGCTTGCCACAAAAAGCATCTTAGTGAGCTCTGGAGGACGCACATCTACTGCTTCACCAAGCCCAGAGCCAGGCCCCAGAGCAGCGCCGTCCACACCCGTCCCGGCCTCAGTCACAGGCTCACAGCAGCCTCCCTGCATCCCAGCCCACCCACGTCTACATGTAGCCTGCATCCCCATCTCCATGGAGACGCCAGCCCTGCAGCCCAAATAGCCTGTCCCATTAAGCTACTTTCATTCCTCAATCCCCTTTCTTGGCAGAAGAGCTGATAAAAAAAAAAAATCAGGTCAGCAAAATTGGTTTGGAAAATTAGAAATCATCTTCTCCCAGTTCCAATGTGTGGCACTGCTAGGCATGCCAGTGGGGGTTTCTGAGCCAGAGAAGCTACTCCNGGCAAGGGAGCAGCTTCTGTGCCTCCGCCCATCATGTCCTCTCTCCAGGGCTTCACCACCCACGCAGCCAGCCACACTCTGATGAAGTTAATAATCAGGATGTCAGCTTTAAACACCAGTTAGCTCAAGGGAAAGAACCTACTTGCGAAAAAACAAAACCAAACCAAACAAACCTGAAAAAACTTAACAAGAGGAAAATTCCAGTTGAGCTAACCCATTACCACAGCCCATCGTGTTCAGTCTGTAGGAGCAGTTATATTGCATTCATTCATTCATTCATTCTTCAAACAAGTATTTATGAGCATCTCTCTCTTAAATGTTAGACATTGTTATAGGCCAGAGGTCAGCAAACTTTTTTCTATAAATGGCACGATAGCAAATATTTAAGGCTTTGTGGGCCATATGGTTTCTGTGGCTACTACTCAACAGTGCTGTCGAGGGTGGCTGAGTTCTACTAAAACTTGATTTACAGAAACAGGGCAGGCCGGAGTTTGCCCACCCCTGGTCTGGGCACCTGGACACAAAGAAGGAGACCCTGGCTCCCGCCTCATGGAGACCAGAGTTTGGACATGAAGACCTATCGTGATGGTGCACTGTGGTTAAGAGACAGGCCAGAGGGGTCAAGGACGATGATAATTATTAGTCGGTTATATATGGAGTGCCTGCATATGCCAGAAATTTTACCTAAGTTATTGCATTTATTTTTTCAACAACCCTGTGAAGGAAGTATGATTTATTGTCGTTTGCAGAAAATGAGGCTCAGAAGGGTGAAGTGACTTGTCTGGA
>NW_017731383.1:5651080-5672556 GCF_001890085.2 Hipposideros armiger
GCCGAGCAGCTGCCTTCCTTGTGTCTGGCACTTGGGTACAAAGCGGGGCACCTGGCAGGGGGTGCCTACCTGAGCAGCCCCCAGGAAAAGCCGTGCCCTGAGGCTGTCCTGAGTTCCCTGGGGGACTTGCACGCGTGTTGTCACGCCTCATCTGGGGGCGATAGGCGGGTGCCGTGTGCCTGCACTGGGAGACTGAGCTCGGCCTGGCTCGCTCTGGACTTCGCCTCATGCTCCTGTCCCCTTTGCTGATGTACCCGGTGTCCTCCTGCTGTAGTGAGTCACAGCGCTGAGTACAGCTGAGTCCCTGAGTCCTCCACCTGGGGGACCTCCGACACGGCCCCCTCCTGTCCCCCTCCTAGGCTCCCCTAGAGGACAGGCACTATGGATCTTATATTTCAGGGCCTGGCACACAGTGGCCATGCCTTCTTCATTCTCACCCAGGCCCCGGCCCCGGCTTCCAGCCTTCAGCCTCTCCCTTCCTGCCACCTGGGGCCCAGGCCGCATGAACATCTCTATTTGCTTCTTGCCTCTTGGGTCGGGATGAGCGTAGGGGTCTCACTGTCCTGCACGGGAGGAGCGTGGCCGTCTCTTTTCTGGTCCATCCTCTGCTCCCTGGGGGCACCGCGACCTACGTTATGACTGGGCGAGCCTGACATGGAGGACTGAGAACAAACTCTCCCTCCCACCTTCTTCCTCACGTTTTGCCCTCCGCTGAGGGCGAGCACTCCTCAGACTGCTTGTTTCTCAAACTGCAGTAGGAGTCCCCTCCCCGGGGTGAGGGTGGGCGAACCAGGACGAGAAGCTAGAGACCCGCTTAGGCCTCCCATCCCGAGCCTCTTGCCCAGCTTGGCTCGTGGGAAAAGGTGCCTCTCGTGGATGCTTGCCAAGAGCGGTGCTTTGTCTGCCAGGTGGGGTCTGTCCTTAAGTATAGACCTCCTTGGCGCAGGGGGCCTCAGGAGGAAAGAGTGGGAGGATTCTGGCACCCCAAACTCTTCCAAACCCTTGTCAACTCACAGGCGTGGGTGAGTGGGTTGATGCCACAGCCGCTCGGCCCGGTCAAGGTGCTCACCATGCTCACCTTTAAGTAACACCCAGAAGCCGAGTCTGACCGCCAAGCCCCAGTGGTCTCAGGTCAGCTACATATGTATGTGTCCGTGTGGCCTCGGGTGGAACACTTTCCATCAGCCTGTTCTGTCCCAATAGAGGGAGAAAAACAGGGTGATGGCCAGAGCCTCGGCTTGAAAGCCAGAAACGCCCATGTTTGGATTCCAGCCCTACCACCTCCTGGTTCGCTTACTATGTTTCCTGGGCCCCAGCTTTCTCATCTGGAAATGGGGATCATAATAATCACCTTGATGCACAGGTGCAAGGATGAAATGAGGTCACTGTGTGATGACACTGAGCGCAGAGCCTGGCACAGAGCTGGTGCCCAGGGATGCGCACCATCTTCCCTCTCACCAGGCACCTGGGAAGGACGAACGCAACTCAGGATCTAAAATTGTACTCCCTCTGCCTGTCCCACGGCTCCACGTTTGGAATGATTTTTTTTTTCATGCCAAACAGACTGCATTCATTCAATACTAATGAATTTATTCTCTTATTTTGGATTCCGCAGACTCACGCGCATACCTACGGATGGGAGATAACCAGGGAGACCAAAACAAAGACCCGTGAGGCCTTTGTGGGTCTTTCTGGCTGACTCAGAAGAACAGAAATGGTTTCCTTTGGGTTTGATGAAATACTGGGACGAGGCGGAAGCGGCCATCGCGACGGGCCAGAGCTGGTCTGGAGCCAGTGCCAACTCTGAGAACAGAAGGGCCCTCCATTTTCAGCTCCTCCCCCTACTTCCTGCTGACTTGGGACCAGCTCTGTGACGCCTCCAAGCCTCGGTTTCTTCATCTATAAAATGGGCATTACAATGACCTCTAGCTCCCAGAAGCACTAAAAGTTGAACAGGTCACCTGCCTGGCTTTGGTCTGAAGCATGTCCAGTGAGGGAATGTACCAGAACAATTTCTGCCATGGTATTATTATCTCTTGGGTAGAAATTGCCGACCCTAAAATGGCAGGGTAGGTCTGCAGAGTGAGCGTGTGTTTTGTTCACTCCCATATGCTGTTTAATTCCTCAGGTGGGGCCAGTCCCTGGGGGGGGAGTCGGCTTGNGGTGCCTTTTGGGTCAGTTGGCCTAGAAATATGGCAGAATTCCTCTCACGGAGAGTAGGTTCCTTTTGATTCAGAAGAAAGATAAAACCAACTTTGGGTGTCCCCACCCCATGTCTCCCTCACCCAGGGCACCGGATATTCAGACAGAAGGGAATGGGCGTCTACATTGCTCCAAACACATGGAGTGGATTGTTGGCAGCTTTAAATACGGGATGGAAAGGAAAAGAGGAAGACGAATGCGGGGCAGGCGTCTGTCCGAGTCCCACAGGCAGGTGCTGTCTGCGAGCACGAGGTTTTAGGACAGTGTGCCATTATGATATAACAAGAAATGTACACATTTGGTCTTTGTTCCCAGCTCCTGGCACAGAGCTCCTAAAACCCTTGTAAGTCTTAAGTGGTAAGAGCGCTAGGAGCATCTCGTGTTGTAGTATTTGGTTTTGGTTCCTGAAATAGCGCAGATCCCCACAGGTGAAAACAGCCTATTTTATTATTCCACCACAGCTGAGTTTATGTTAATGAGGTGACTTTTGGAAAGCTCTGAATGATGGGGGTGGGTTGCCAGGGAACCGACCATGTGATTAGAGGGTTGGACCTTTCAGCCCTACCCCGACCTCTGGGAGGCTGAGTTCAGTGGCCGATTGTTTAATCAATCACGCCTGTGTAATGAAGCTGCCAGACCCCCTGACTGAGGAGGTTCAGAGATTGTCCAGGTTGGTGAACAAGAACACTTCGTGCACCATCGGGAAGGGGGTGTAGCCCCAATACCGGGACAGCAGCCCCCCCCGTGCTCAGGACCCTCCCGGGCCGCCCTGTGTATCTTCCTCCTCTGGCTGTCCAACTGTGTCCTGTAATAGCCTTTGTAATACGTGAAGCACTTTCTTGAGCTCTGTTAGCCGTTCTGGCAAATCACTGAACCTGGGAAGGAGGTTTAGAGCCAGTCAGAAGTACAGACAGACAGCCTGGGACTTGACTCACATCTGAAGTGGGAACAGCCACATGAGACTGAGCCCTTATCCTGTGGGGTCTGTGCTAACTGCAGGCAGTTAGTGTCAGAGATGAGTTAAATTGTAGAACATCTAGTCAACACCCACCGAGAATCAGACAATTGCTTAGTNGCCCCAGCAGGATGCGCTGAGCATCACGACCCAGAGTAAAGAGTCAGCATCCTTTCGTATGTGAAGCTGCTCTTTGCAGGGATTGCAGAAAACCAGGGGGGGGGGGAAGGGGGGCGGTTGGGCAGGGGGTTCAGGTCAGGGCCGCTTCCTAGACACAGAAAATAAAGCAGAGAGCATGGGATGTTCTTAGCTCCGGCTGAGAAAGCCCATTTGACACTTGCCTGGGTGTAGCCTGAGCTGCCTGCTCCTTTGACCCTCCCCCCACACACACACACCTGGAGGGTGCTTCCTGGCCCCACCGAGTCTGGCCAGGGCTTGGCCATGGTAGGTGCTCACTAAATCTATGCTAAGTCATTAAATGCAACCTCACTAACTTCATTCATCTTATTTTTATTACATCCTCTCTCTTCTTCCAGAAGTGATTTAAGGCAACTTACAGGCTCCATGACTTACTAATCAATGACACTCACCTCACGGCGTGCTCACACTGTGCCAAGGGCTGCCCTGGGCACGTTACATGGGGTCCCCCCTGTGTCTCCACTGCGATCCTCTGTGCTGGGTGTTTTTAGTGTATCCCCATTCTACAGATGAGGAAAATAGTAGCAAAGTAAACGGGCGGATCAAGGATGGCCATGAATTGGAGGCTGGTCTTATAACAGTGCCCATGCTCTAAGCTGGCTCTGGGTTTTCTAGAAGCCTGACCAAGACAGGAACGGAATCCGTTAAAACATGCAGAGAGTCGAGGAGATAAAAACAAACTGACTGCTCAGAAGATGCACAAATGGCTCCTATCTAACTTGTGTGGCCTTGGGAGAGTCCCTTTTGTCTTACGCTGGGGTTTTTCTTCAGTACAAAGGAAGTGACGACAACACTGTCCCCGTCACCGGGCGGCTATGCAGGTCAGAGGAGAGGCCGATTGCAGCAAGCACAGTGCCGGACCCCAGAAGGTGCTCCATTGGTATTCGCCCTCCTCCGCTACTTCTGGCCTTTCCCCCTCCACTTATGGAACGAGGCTTCTTGGCGTGTGGGTGTTGAACTGTACAATCATCGGCAAGGCTGCCCAACCAGCTCACTGTTACTTAAAAGGAAGAAAGAGGCTATGAAACGTGGCCCGGGGCTTGTCAAGCGCCGGCTCCTGAATTTCTCGAGTGGGGTTGGGGGGCAGGGGGCGCTGAATGGTTTGGTGACTCCGCCTGGGCCCCGCTTGAAATCCACATTAAAATGAAAAGTACCTCCAACTCCCCATTATATCATGGTGCCCTGGGAGGCTTCGGAAAGTCACGCTTTTCCTTCATCTCCTGCAGCTGAGAAATGCAATTGATTTTCCTGGCCTCATTTTTGTGTTTTAAAGAGCCATTTCCCCAGGGCTCCTCAGAGAACTGAAATGGAGAAAATCTCATTCATATTTTACCATGTAACCCAAAGACTACTTGTGTACCTGACAACGGATGCTGGCAGAACATCTAGTCCATAGCAGGCCCAGGGCCAGGCCCACGGGATGCACAGACATATGTGCAGGCTCTGCCCTCAGCAGAGACCTTTAAAAGGCTAGGTGAGAAGCACTGTGATCAAGACAGCACCAGGGAAGGGGGCTCCTAAGCCAGGAAGGGGTGGGGAGAGGATGACCCGGGCATGACAATAGCCTGGGGGAAGGTATGGCGGTGTGGGTGGTACACGATGGTGAAAGAGGACGCTTGTACCGTACACAGGGGCCAGCTTGGGAAGGAGCACGGCGTCAGACTGAAAAATGTATTGCGAGTCCTAGGGAGCCACCAGATGCGTGCCATTTGCAGTTCACTGAAGTGGGTGCATCTGAGTTTCAAAAATTACTTTGGCAGTTTGGGTGGAAATTGAATTGGAGGGCGGTGAAAATGGGAGGTAGGAAGACCAGTCGAGGGCTCTAAAAATAATTCAGACCTGAGCAAACACTCGGCGACCATCTTCTTCCTAGCCAAGCACTGAGCTGGGTATCTGGGGAGATACCAAACCGAGGAGAGAAACTGAGGTTTACTGGGTGCCAACTGTGTTCTGATGCTTTCTATATGTTCTCTCACCTAAGCATCACAAGGCAAAATTAGTATCCCTATATTATAAATTAAAATCCTAAAGCTCAGGGAAGTAAAGAGAAATGAGTCACAGAGGGAGCTGGTGAGCTGGCAGGTCTGCCGGGCTCCACCTCCTGCAGACCGACGGGGACCTACCCCGCAGGCCAGCATCAGAAACAGCAGCAGGCGCCAGAGCCAAAAGGAAAGACAGCGTGTTGCATCGGTGTGTACAGTCTGCAGTGAGATGTTGTGCTCTAGATCCGAGAATGACTAATGGAAGCCTAACGGGTAACTGTAAGTACAGAGCCCCAAGCTCTAGCAACAGCCCATGATAAATGATGCGGCTTTCAAATCAAACTCACAGAAATGGCGGTTTCAGCTACATGCCAGCATTCTGGGAACATCAGGCTGTGGGCCATGCCTGGTACTTCCGTGAATCACCCACACTACCTACCCCAAGGCCTGCGACACGGTGGCTACTCTGTAAATACTTATTGACTGAATGGGGCCACTCTGAGAAAAATCTCTGAAGGGAGTTAAAATTAAGAGCGTGACAATGGCTCCGCTTCAGGATGTTACCTTTCAAAGCTTTAGAGGGGTCGCTGGGTACAAATGGAATTTATTTGTTTATTAATTCTTCACGTATTTACTGAAAACTACTCATGTCCTTCCAAATATCACTAAGCCAGATGATTTTATCGATTCTCTGTGTTTCGTTTTGTTTTTGACTTAGAGAAACAGATTATCTCTCTTTCAAATTTTCTAGAGCATGAAGAAAGGAAAAGGCATGTATATTCTCTTTACAAAGGCAGCGTACCTGACAAAGACAGCACAAGGAAAGAGAACTCAACACAACCTCACAAGATTAGTAAAGCAAAAAATTTAAATGGTGTATTAGCAAACAGGATTCAGTGCTACACCATGACCAAATGAGGACATGTAAGAATGAGGACATGTAAGAATGGCTTAACATTTAAAAATCTATTGGCATAATGTACCATCATACTACATCGAAGAATATGATCCTACTAGGTCAAACCATATGATCATCTCCATAAATGCAGAAAGGGTGCTGGGGGGGAAGAGCATCAAAATGTAAATGGTAAAACACTAATCTGAGCGTTCTGACCAACGCAATCAGACAAGAAAATGATATTAAGAGTCTAAAAATTGAAAGAAGAAATAACATAAGAAAACGAAATACCAGAAAGGCGAAGCAATATTAGCATTATGGACAGATGATACAATTATATATGTAGAAAATCCAAAGAACTGAATTTTTAAACACACTTCTGAAATAATAAGAAAAGTTAGTATCTGCCTGGTGGCAAATGTACAAGATTCAACGAAAAACAGAAAAAATACGTCATGACGTTTCTGACAGCCCAATAGGTAAAATACTTTGAAATAAATTTAACAAGAACTGTAAAGGTGATTTTAAAACCCAGCTGAGAACCTTGAACGAAGACTTCAACGGATGCATTGTTAAATCTTGTCTCTAGATAGATTCAATATTTTAAGGATGCAGGATGCAGCTTCTCCTCAAATTGATCTATAAATTCAAGTAACTCAAATTTAAAAGTATCATGAGTTTTTTTGGAACCTAAATAATATATTAATATTTTTGTGGAGCAACAATATGCAAGGATGGGTAATGAGTTTCTGAAAAGCAAAAGGAAAGAGGGAAGAGCAGTTTACACGGATTGAAAGACATATTATAAAACTATGTAATTGAGACAATATGGCATTGTCTCAATTTTCAATAACAAATAATTGTCAGATCAATGGAAGGAAAGGGAGCACAGACGTAAACTCAAATACTTATGGGAATACAGTATCTAAAGAAGGTGAGATGTCAAGTCAGAGAGAGGATGGATTAACTAATGATCGTAGACCAACTGGCCAATCACAAGGAAATAAAGTTGGAGTCCCACCTGACTACACATTCCAGTTTGATCCAAATTTCAACATAAAGAATAAAATCATAAAAGTATCAGAACAAAACATGAATTTAGGGTGGGAGACAGCCTTGATTTTCATCTAGTCGAGTATGTCAATATTTTCCTTTATGACTTCTGGAGTTTGTGATGAATCTGAGTTAAAGCAAAAGTAAGAAATCCCTCAGGCTTAAAAAAGAAGTTACACCATAAACAAAACCAAAGGGCAAAGAAAAGACAACTGAGAAAGTACCAAATAAGTGAGAATGACTACATTCCTAGCTTTGGGAAGCGGCCTCGTAAATCAGCAGGTAGGAATAACCAAGTAGGGGGTTTTCCAAGAAAGAAGCAAAGGTCAAGGGTCAGTTAGTCCACAGAAAGGCTTGATGTCACTGATAACAAAAAGCACAAATTTACACAAAGCAGAGGTGTCATTTTCTATCTATCACATTGGTGAAAATTTTAAAGATTGTTTTACAACTATCAGTCGTAGGCGTGGTGGAGGAAGTACAGATTGGTGGGAAACTCAGGGAAGATAATTTGGCAAAATCTATTGACACTGAAGACTCACATACCCTCTGGCAAGGCTTCTAAGATGAGAATTCTCATACCCTCCAAGTATACTTGTGAAATATATGAAAGACACGTGTGTGTGTGTGTGTGTGTGTGTGTGTGTGTGTGTGTGAAGCTGGGAGGCTCACTGCAGCAAAAAACTGAAAGAACAACAGGAAACTGACTGAGAAGGATTATGAGAATCCTCACTGTGCAGCCATTAACAAGAGAAAAAGGGATCTCCATGTGCTGATGCAGATGACCTGAGATACGTTATTAAAAGAAAAAGGCAAGGTGCCAAAGAATGTGTATAAAATGGACCCACTTTCCCATTTGAGAGCACGAAAAAGCATATCAAATGTATATATGCATATATATGTATATGTATATATATTATGTATATATACACACAGTCACACACACAGAGACATACACACACTGACGTGTAGAAAATATCTCTGGATGAGAACATAAGAAACTATTTCTGAGCTGTCCAATAGAGCTTTCTGCAATGATGGAGATGCCCTATAAACCTGAACTGTCCAATATGGTAGCCACTAGGCTCATACTGAAATGCGGCTTGTGCGATTGAGGAAGGAAATTTTGAATTTTATTTCATTTTGATTAATTTAAATGTATAGAGCCACATGTGGACAGCACAGGCATAGGCAATGGGTATTTTGAGTGAGAAGGATTACGAAGGGAGAGAAAATGTCTTTCTTTCTATACTGTTGGAATCTTGCGGCTGCATATATGTTACTCTTGTTCAAAAAGAAAAGTTCCTGACCTCCTATTGTTTCCAAGGCCCCAGGGTCCATGGTCAGAGGGGACGCAGCGCTGAATCAGAGGCAGTGTCCGTCCTCGCGAGCCCAGGCTTCCACAGGGCCATGGGAAAACGCAGATGCGGAAACGAGTGCGCGAAGCAGGTCAAGTTGACAAACTCTCCCCAGTGAGGAGGTCCCAGCGGAGGAACCGGTCACCCCCACGTCCCACCGTGGGGGACAGTGGGGGAGCTGTTGGGACAGGCTCCATGCAGGTGATGTTTGAGCCAGACCTACGAGAGGAACAGGTGTACACTAGACCACGGGGGAGAGGAAAGCATTCAGGGCAGGGGAAGAGCTCAGCTGAGGAATGGAGGCAAGAGAGGGCAGTGTGTCCAGGGTTCCACGAGTCGTTTAGGTTGGCAGGAAGGATGTGGAGGCAGGAAGGAGAGGAGGTTGACGATGAACAAGAGGCAGGTTCTGAGGACCAGGTACAGTGGACTATGGAGTTCAGACTTTTCCCTGAAGGCCAGGGAAGCCCCGGAATGGTTTTAAGCAGAAAAAGTGATCACATGTGACTTTGAGACAAGACACTCATTGGCTGTGACTTGGAATGTCAAAATCAAAGACCGAAGCTGGCAATGAGGGTGCAGTTGAAATATATACAAAACTTATTTTTATCCTCTATGGAAAAATCGCAATAAAGCTATTGATGGATCTAAAATTGCATTCTGTACATTTTACTTTGTCCGTGAAACAATCACGTTTGGTGTGTTTAGAGTTATGCGGTACCAAGAGAAAAGCAAATTCAAAGGAACATATTATTCCCTTCTTCCACAGCCATCTCATTTTTTATAAAGTCCCCTAGGAGCTGGAGAAGTCGTTTGTCTTTACCGCTACTAATTTTTCTACAAATCTCCAGGAGATGGCTAGGATAAGAAACTGAATACCCAACAAATCTTATGTGTCTCGGTAGGTTGACTGTGGCGTGATTTCTGCTTTTACGTCAATAAACATGGCGGTAAATCCCAGAGCAAGGTTTCTTAGCCTCCGCATGATTGACATTTGGGGCAGGATCATTCTTTGTTGTGGGGACATCTTGGCCTTAGGAAGCTCAACAGCATTTGTGGCCTCTGCCCATTAAATGCCAGTAGTGTCACACACACACACACCATTTCTGACAACCATAAATGTCTCCAGGCATTGCCAAATGCTCCCTGGGGAGCAAAATCATCCCTGGTTGAGAATCACTATCTTAGAACATCAAAGGCAGGAGAGCTTTGGGGACCAGCCCACCCAACTTCCTCATTTTACAAGTGGGAAAACTGCGGACCAGAGACAGAAACAAGAAACCAGGTTTCCTTACTCCATTTAGAGATTTTTTTTTTTTTTTAGAGATTAGAGATCCTTTTCTCAGCCTCAGAGAAATGCAATAAAAGAAAAAAAAGTTGGAGGGGTTTTAATTCAAGTCAGTTTCATCTAGCTGAATATTCATTTATTCTCTCTCTCTCTCTCTCTCTCTCTCTCTCTCTCTCTCTGATATGCACGATTCATCCTAGAATTTCTATTTTCTGACTTGGTTTTCTAGCCACAAATGCTACCAAATTAATAATGATATAAAAGGTTATGGAAACATCCACCTGCTCTAATTCAGCATTTCTCATTTTTCCTTTGTTCACAATGGCATGGTCAGGGGAAGGTGTCTGATGTAGGGGGCTGCCCTGTGCCAGGCCCTCTGCGAGGCACACCACAAACATCACCGTCACAGCAGCCCTCTGCAGGGGGCACCGGCGTCCCCATTTTACAAAAGAGGAAGCTGAGGCTCATGGAGGTGAGGTGACATGTCCAAGGTCACACAGCCAGCGCGTTCCGGAGCCAGCAGCGTTCGAACCCAGGTCTATCGGACCCCACAGCTGAGGTCAGGTTGTGGAGAATCAGGCTGAGTTCATGATGATCACTCAAGTGAGAGCGGAAGCCGCTCAGAGAACCCGATTTCCTCCGAACAGTTCGGATGGCAGAGCTGAGGAGCTCGTCAGCACCTCCAGGGGGAGGCTAGATCTATATGGCAGTTGCTATGACAACTAGTTTTCTTATAATTACAGAACATATCGGTCACACAACAAGCTGCGCATACAGTTGCTTTGTTAGGACCTGTCTTCCTCTGACAGTTCCTGAAGCTTAAACATCATACATTTAAAAACAAACAAACAAACAACAAACAAAAAACCCCCACAAAAACCCACACGTAATATAATCACGCATTGCAGCCACGGAGGCCCAGAGAATGAGGAAGTCAGGAGATTAAACCTCCCGCCAGTGTGATGAGACTCTTGAGGCAGGCCACGTGACAAGCCATGAAGACGTGGCATTTCTCCCTTGGGAAATGTTCGCTTCTGGTTTTCTTTTGGATCAATGCATTTCAGGACTCAGCCAAAAGTGTATTCAAAGAGAAGAACGGAGAAAGGAAAGCCAAAGCAAAATTAGCTAAGCATTTGGCAAATAGCAGGGAGAGACAGCAAAATGTTAGTATTCTAGTGACCACTTCTCAGTTTAATTTAATTTAGCCAGTTCCCCAAATGAGCAGGGTTTCCCGATTTGGGAGATGGTACAGACAAAAGAACACACACACACACACACATCCCTCTCTGGGTCAGAAAAGCCTGACTCGGCCCCTGATTGGCTGTGAGCCTGAGCACCTTAACTAACCTGCCTGATCCTCGGTTTTCCCACCTGTACATCAAAAATAATGCCTCCTCCATGAGCTATAGTAAAGATCAAGTGGAAAAGGACTAGCTAACTACCTGGCACATAATAGGAGCTCAATAAAATGGAAGTTATTGCTATGAATTACCAATAATAATTTCTAAAATATGGCTTTACATGCCATGAAAATCTTCCTTTTATGATCCCAGCATGGGATCTGAGAAAACTTTATGAGGCCCTACCTTCAGAAGTACCTTCGGCCATGCATCCAGGTAGCGGGAGAACTCTCGGAAAGTGAGTGGCCCTCTCAGAGCGGTGACAGGTGCAGAAGCTGAGCGATGCTGGGGCTGTGGGACTCCCAGATGGGAAACTGACTTGGGAAATCAAGGACAGGTGGCTGGACGAGGCGGGATCTGCTGGACTGGGTCACAAGGCAGAAAACACGATGGCCACAGAGGCAGAGGAAACTGCGCAGACAAGGACCCGGAGGCGTGAAAAGGCCTGGCCATTCGGCAGAACTGTGAGAGGCAGGAGCACGGCCAGCACAGGAAGTCAGTGGCCGAGGCCCTGCACTGGCAGCAAAGACCCCCTTTGCCAGAGCCCACAGTGCCACCTGCCTCACGCTGGTGCTGGAGGAAGTAGGGGCCAGCAAAGATTTCTCAGGCAAGATCTGATGACCCAACCTGATTTGGCGCACGATGGATGGAAGCGGGTGGGTCGGAGGTGGAGGGTCGAGAGCTGGCACAGCAGAAAGGCTGAGCAAGGAGAGATAGCTGGGCCGGGCAACGTCAGCTGAGACAGAGCCAGGCACGCCTCCCATCCAGTCAGACGACCCACTCCCGGTAATGAAACTGCCATGTAAGGACAAGAGGAGCTGCCGTGGCACAGTGTTGGGTTGCTATCCTGCTTCGTCTTCACACCAGGCCTACGATGCAGACACAGAGCTGGAAGCACAGCTTCGGGGAGGTGAGAGGACTTGCCTCATCCACACGAACCCGCAGTATCACACGCCAACACCCCCCCCTTCTTCCACACCGACTTCCACACAGTTGTGTGCTGGCAAACCGGCTCTTGGGGGTGGGGGAAGGGTGGGGAGCACGATTTGTAGTGTTTGCCCATTTCCACGGTGTAAACACTCCCACCATGGGTGGTACAAGCTTCCAAGAGTTCGACAACTGGTTTACAAACGGTTAACCATTGGCTCTGGGGAGCGCCTGTGCCCCAGCTGCAGCACCCCCTGCAGGAGACCCCAGGAACCAAGAACACACACTGGACTCCAGAAGCCTCCTACTACACTAAACTGATCACCAAGCGGCTGTCTTGACCCAATGTTTGATTCCACGAGAATAAGAAGCTGGCAACAGAAGCAGCCCAGTCACGAGGCTGTAGCGCCGTCACTGAATCACTCAGCCTTTCATCCAAAACCTTAGCACGTCCCTCCTGACACAGCACCATGAATGGTTCCATCAAAAAAATAAAAATTAAAAAACATTGAGCCACATTTGCTTTTCAATGATCAATTAACCACATACGCATTTTGGAAGGTTGCTCTAATAGTATAATTCCGTCGGGCCAGGAGACAGCCTCCAGCCACAGTCACAGGCCGGCATCTTTATTCTGACCTTTAGTACAACCCTGGCCAGATGTCGATACCAAACACCAAACACCACTGTGGCCTTGCTGGGCCAGGGGCTCACGTGCAGATTCTCTCTGCACTAGGTAGCGCCCCTGCTCCTAACCCCGTGGGCAGTATTTTTAACAACTTACCTAAAATGTTCCTCAAATAATTGTTTTAAAAAGAGGGGAGCAATAAAAACCAAGGCAGGGCATAATAAAGTAAAATCTCTGATGTCCATTTGCTGCTGCCAGCAAATACTAGAATCCCACCAATGGAAGGCGGGCAGAAGCAAACAGCAAAGCTGTACATGGGGGTCTCACCTCCCTAGGAAAGCGGCATCGGGAAGAAGACGTTTATGAGGCTGTGCATCCGCTAGAGGCTTAGGAGCAAAGCCAGGGCCCCGATTTTAAACAGAGATACTGAAATGAGGAGCCAGCGCACTGGTGTTTATCACTGCAGAGTTTCTCCGTCAGGCTCGGGGAGTTTTTGTTTGCTCATTCACCCCTCTGCTCAGTTATTACAGACATCTTTCCATGCCCAGGTGGCCACGTGCTGGCGAGGCTCTTGGGGGGCAAAGACGAAGAGGACACTGACCCGGCCTCAAGTCAGGGGGAAACACGGCAGGTAACTCAGTTATGCTGACGCTGGGTAAATGGTGCTGGAATGGAGGACCAGGGAGCAGACGCGGGGACCCCGAGGAGCAAGGACAGGCCGCGCCTGGTCTTCTAACAATGACAAGGAAGAAAGGGGAGGAAAAACAGGAAGGCCGGAAAGAAGGCAGGCAGGCCACAGCGTGGCCGGGACGTGGCCGGGTGGCACTGGGGTGTGGCAGCGAGAGCGGGAGATGGAACCACAGAGCTGAGTTCATGTTTTGTTCCGACAGGTCCTGGCTCAGTGGCTCTGGGAGTCACTTCACTTCTCCGAGCATCAGTTTCCTTACCTGTAACATGGGGACAGTACTCAGAGTATCAAGTTGATACAAAAACATTTTTAACAGATCCTAGGATTATTTGTGTTATAGCTGATATGTTGAGAAATAGCCCACCAAAAAATATTGCTTACCCCCCAGTAATCAAAGACATGGCTCCAGGGGTCTCTGTTGAGAGCCAGAGGCCACCCATGAATCCTGACATTAAACTGGCTGCCCCTTGAACAATTCCTCCGGGTTTTCCCAGCCATGTCCCCAGGGAAAGGGGGCCCAGGTCTGACTCAGCCAACAGACAAAACCTGGCTGATTAGTCAAGAAGCTAAA
Source organism: Hipposideros armiger (assembly GCF_001890085.2). Taxonomy (NCBI): domain Eukaryota; kingdom Metazoa; phylum Chordata; class Mammalia; order Chiroptera; family Hipposideridae; genus Hipposideros; species Hipposideros armiger. The sequence continues at coordinate 5,665,226 of NW_017731383.1, forward strand.
ATCCCAGGAGGAAGAAAGGGATCTGAACAGGAAGGTCATGAAATGGTCATCCAAGGACTCAACACTACTTGTTATGTCAAGAGTGGGTCCTGGCTTACAGATGAGGACTCAGGAGCTGAGAGGTGAAGGGACTATCCCAAGATCATGAAGCTAAGAGGTGACAGGGACACAATCTGAGTTGCCCAGGTGAGTCCAGCCCCAGAGCCCAGGAGTTCCCCCAGCTTGACACAAACAGCCTCCAAATGTAACACTCAGTTCCTTCTGACACCAGCCTGGGGACAACCAGGTCTGAGAGAGTGGCCAGATGCACCAGTCCCCTCCATGCCACGAGCACCCTCCACAGCAAAATCAGCAGCAGAAGAACCCCAGCCCCCAGGAGTAAGAAAGAAGGGGCTTCTCTCTGCATGCTCCCCTCTTCTCAGATAAGCCCAGTGAATCACCGTTCACATTTATGGCCCTCTGCAATGACTGCGAGAGCCTTCTTGGTTTTAAAAATTCCAGGCAATTCTTTCAGCCAGTCTTTCTCAGTTCACCCCTCCCATCCCGTTCTCTCCTCTCATTCTCTCTCACAGCATAATTGCTGTGAGCTGCTCTCTCCTGGTCAGCTTTGAAAGGTGGAGTCATGAGCTGTTCCATCTCTGTGAAGGTACTGAAATGAGGGGCTGTCCCCATGGCTGTCCCCATGGTTTCCTCTGCCATGAGCAATAGGCTGGAGGGGTCCCAACACCATGCTCTCTAAGACCAACTGGAACCTCTGACTTCCAGCTCTGGCTCTCCAGCCCAAGTCTCTATCCTGCGCTCCAGACCAATGACATCCAAGGGCGGTCAGATCACCATCTGTCCCCCGCACCCCCCAGGCACCTCACGCTCAATGCATTTCCCCCCCCAGCCTCCCACTTCAGCGGATGGTGTCCTCCTGGCCCAGTCAGCCAAGTCAAACACCTAGGAGCCCCCCTGACTCTCTGCTTCTCCAACAAGTCCTGCAAATTCCACCTCCGTAACAGCCCGCCTAGCCCCGAGCCCCGCTGCAGCTGATCGCGCAGATCTCAGGCTCTTCTCAATTGCCACCAGTCTGCTCCCCAATGTCTGCCCTCACCCCAGCAGATGCCTCCTCCACGGGGCCAGGCTGCGCTCTCTTTAAGAACACAAAAGAAGCTGCTAACGAATGCTCACAGCTTTATATAAGCAAAGGGATTGCTCCATTTCTCTCATTTTGCTCCAAGTGGCAGGGCCCTCCACCCACACCTGACAGTCAATGCTGACAAGGGGCTGTCGCCAAATCCAACGCCCTTCTTCTTCCTGACCCCCAGAACTGAGTCGAGCTGCGTGGGGACTTCCGCCAGCCCTGGACCCTGAGCAAGCCACTCCATTTCTCATACCTGACTCGCCTCTGTTCTAACTGGCAGCTGGCAGCTGCAGGCAACATGGCTGAGCAGAAAGGCTGCCCAGGCCTGGTGCTGAGCACTGGCTCTGCCATTTGCTGGCTGGGTGAGCAGGTCACATCGCCGCTCTGAGCCATTTCCCATTTTATATCAGTTTCTCAGAGGCTCACGACAACTAAACATGATAAAACAGTAGCCACATCACCAAAAGTTGCTAAAGAAGAGACAACAAACGAACAAAACCGTGGTCCCACACCACTGCTGATAACACAGCCACAAATGGCATTTTGATACATTTCTTTCCATGTTCTTCTCCCTCTGTGCACTTATGGTTTTTTCATCCCATCCCAGAAAACAAACAATTTTAATTTCTGCTTTTTTCATTCAACCTTTTCTATGAAGCATTTGCCCAAATTATTACATGTCTTCATAGCCATCATTTTAAATGACTACTAAATAAGGAATAATGTCATAAAAAACTTATAACATTCTATTTGGTAAAATGAGAAAATTTTAAAAGTAATTCTTTTTCTCCCCCCTGATTATTGAAACAATGCATGCTCATATGAAATTTGGAAAGCATAGGAAAATAAAAAGAAGATGAAACCCTCTCATCAGATTCTTAGGAAACTGTTAAAAATAGTCCATCCTACAGATATGGTCTTATTTCCGGAATCATGCGAGTTGAAAGTCTAGCATTGTTTCCAATACTTTGACTTTATAAATAATACTGCAATAAACATTCTTGTATGTGAACCTGGGCTTATTTCTGAAGGTCTCCACTGCCAGGAGGACAGGTGAGCTTCACTCCCCGGCCCAGGACTCAGACGTGAGCACCAGAATCCCCTGCCCTCCCCACACAGCCACCTGCTGGTTCTCACAGGTACCGGCAGGCACTCCAGGCCAAGTCCACGTTCACTGGGCCCACACTGTGTGCCAGACACTGATGCGACAGCCAAGAATAAGGTCCATCCCTGCCCTCAAAGAGGGGGTCAGTGTCCAGGGGAGCCCCACATTCGGGGGGGTGCCCACAGAGCTGCCACATTCCCTCTCAGGCTCACACGCCCAGCTGTGGAACATAGACGTAGCAGGGAGAAAGACAGGGACACACACAGACGCGTATGCTTATCCACGTATACACGCCAGTTCCCGGATAACCCACCAAGGGCTGTTTTCCCTTTCAAAGCCCCCAGTCGCAGGTGACACAAAATAGCCACTATTAGTTGTGTGTGTGCCGTGTACAGAGACAAGCGCTTTGCACGTATTCTGTGTGTCACCCTCACAGCAGTCTTCCGACTGCCTCCATGTGATAAGTGAGGTTTACTGCCCTGCTGTGGCCTCATGTCTGGCATAAGGTCGGAACAGGGCTCACACCCGGCCAGGCTGCACCCGTACCCATCCACAGGGCCCCTGTTCTGCTGCCTCCAGGGCGATTTTACCTCCTAAATATCTGTTAGGCTGGCCCGCATCTGTCTATCTGCTCACCATCCTATCTGAACCACTATTGTTTTTTCACTTGGACGACTGCAGTAAGCTAATAGTCTCCCCCACACTCCCTCTTAACTGCTACATTCCATCACCCACATAAAAGCCAGTGCTTTGGTCAAAACCCAAACTCAGTAGTGTCTCTCCCTTTGTGAAGTCTTTCAGGGGCTCCCTTTATGCTTCTAGCATAAAACCCAAACTCCCCCAGACAGTCTACAAAGCCTGGGATTGTCTGGCCTCTGCCTGCTTCTCCTGCCGCATCGCTGCCTGCTCCCCACACCCCTCCTACAGCCCAGCCTCACCTGCCCTATTCCTACTTAGTGCTGGGGCCAGCCTCCCTCCAGCCTCAGGGCCTTTGCACAAGCTGTGCTCTCCTCAGCCGCTAAGGTCCTAAGTGAATTCCTGAGGTTCCTCATACATCCTCATGTGCACGCTTCACGGCTCCTTCAGCAACTCACCCCCGTGATATATATGTGTCAGTGCTCCGAGTTTCCCCTCCACCGAGAAACAGAAAGTCAGCCATCTGGCTTTCACCGCTAAGAACTCAGCTTTTCTTTCCCTTAGTTTGTACTGTATTTTGTTGCAACCCTCTATGGACTAAAACCTGAATTTCTTTACACATTTTCATCACTTTTCCTAGAGATCGTGATGGAAAGGCAGAGAGATGGGGAAAGGAGGAACAAGAGGAAATAAGACACATTTATCAATTATCAAATTATCTGAACATTCCAGAGCAGGAGAGACAGTCGCCCTCAAGAGGCTGAGCTTTTCTTATTTGATTAGCTGCAGTGCCCCAGACAGGGTGGCCTCAAGCTATCCTCCCAAAATAGCCCACACCGTTTTCCACTCTCCAGCAGCACCTGCTCCACAGCACCAGGTGTCTGAGCCGGCTGAAGCCGGCCTTACCTTTGCCCTTCCTGTCACACCATCAAGAAACTGACCGTAAATTCGGCGATTTTCGGCACCCGGAACTTTCCTTTGTTCTTCTGTTCGGGCTGATACTCCGTTCTTGTCTTCACAATCACCTGAAACGGTCAAGCAGTGTTAGCACGAGTGGAGACTTGAAACACTTTTCTTTCCCTTTTCTACGATTATTCAATCAAATTCATTACACGGTGCCTAAAGATCAGAAAGTAAAGAACCTCCCTCTCAAACACACACAAGAAAATAAAAAATTCAAATTACCCATAATACTTCCCCATTCCAACAGAGACAACCATAGGTGACAATTTTGGTCACACCTTTCTAGATGTTTTTATATGCATATATTATGTATATGTGCCACTTATAAGAACATATATTTTCTTTTTATGATGGGTTTATACCCAATGAATTATAACCTGCCTTTATCACACAGCATTACACCAGCATTTTTTTTCCAGGTAGACAAATATATGATTGTATTTTGCCTTTTGATGTATAATATTCAGGGCATGCGCATACTACAACTAACCTAATTAGTCTCTACTGTTGAATGGTTACATTGTTTCCAGAGTTTGGGTTATACAAACAAGTTGTGATGAACATCCCAGCTGAAACTTTGCACATATTCTTAACCCCGATTTGATTTAGGGACTTCCACAAAGGAAAGCATAAAGGGCTATCGAATCTATGGTATCATCTTAGTTTTCTAAGGTCTGACTATTTTGCAGAGGTGATTAATATCTTATGAAGAAACTCTGCCAACCTGCCAAGACATTTACGGGACTCCCTCCCACTGTGGAGGCAAAGTGGGAGAAAAACGGAGACTGACAGGTAATCCATGAGGAGTGCCAAGTGCCACAGTGTCCTGGGGAACGCAGAAGTTGTGGGGGCCTCAGAGCCTCGCCTATAAAATATGGAGAATGATCATAATACAGCCCTCACTTAACAAGCCTGGGCGCCTGTGAGCCATAAGCCTTGGGGCAGTGAGTGCCCCTGCCCCCCAGAATTCCACTCCCAGCCCCCACCTGGTGTGCATGTACTGTATCATCTCATTCCTCAGAAGAGTGCACACAGCCTGCGAATGTAATGGCCCAGCCACACCGATGATGACATTATGCCACGTAAAACTCATCAGCGGGCTGGAGAGAGACGGTCTCCTGCTGGGATGCTGTGAGAGGGCTGTGCAGCTGCTACCTAAGGGCGGCCTCTGGAAGCTGAAAGTGACCTCAGCCAACAACGGTCACTCAAGGAAATGGGACTTCAATCCTACAGCCACAAATACCCAAGTAACTGAATTCTGTCAACAACCTGAATAAATTGGAGAGGACCCCAACCGCCAGCGGAGAAAGCAGCCCAGATGGCACCTCGATTTCAGGCCTGCGAGACCCCAAGCAGGGAGCCCAGCATCTGTGCCTGGACCTCTGACCTACAAAAACTGTGAGATAATAATACATTTGTGCTGTTCTGAGCCACTAAATTTTTGGTAACTTGTGACACAGCAATAGAAAACTAGTTTCCTGCATTGCCAAGTCCATGTCAGTCATCTCTTGGCTTGATCCCTTTGTTCCAAGGTTCCTCACCATCAGACTGGTCTTGAGCGTCTATATATCATGCCTCAAATGTTGCAAAGCACTTGCTTCCTACTCCTTCCCTCCACCCCTCTATGTCTATAAATATCTTTTCCAAAGCTTCTCATAAAGCTCAAAACCATTTTCATCATTCCATGTAAACTTTAAAATCCCTATGCTGTAGCTGACATGTTGAGACAGGAGACAGAACTAAAAATATAGGACTGTCAGAATGAGGCAATGAATAATCATGACAAGCAATAGCCATCTAATTGTCATAATAAACATTGTGTAGTTGCTCTTCCAGCTTCCATCTCCATCTTCAATCAGAAGCTTTCCCCCCTATTCTTTTTGGGAACTCACCCCTGCCCCACTGTGTGGCAGCCATGTGGTTATGTGCGGTTGATCCCTCCCTTGATGACCAGGATAAGCCAATCAGGGCACACTATCCTATCGATTACAAAATTCTGATTGGCTCAGAGGTGGGCATGTTACCCAATTTGGACCAATGAGATACGAGGCAGTGTTGAAGAGGGACTTGGGGAAAGAAGCCTCCTTGCTCTTTACAGGTGTCCTTCAAAGAGCATCCTCTTGCTCTGGGTGCTGTCACTGGTGAGGACCTGAGTTCTGGAATTGCTGCAGCAGTCACCGCCACTGCGAGGAGGAGCCAGGATAAGACAGAGGTGACACACAAAGGAGGTCAGAGCCAGGAGGGACCAGGGAAATGGAGATGGGCCCTGAGGACACCCTGCCCTCTGGGTCACACCTTGCCTGAAGGTAGACCCAACTGGACTCTGCAGTCATGGGGGCAAATATGTACTATTTGCGCCTTGATCCAATTTGGGTTAGGGTTTCTGTTACTTGAGGTGAAAACTTTATATCTGATACAAATGTGTCACAAGAAAAATGAACTGAAAAGTTATTAGAATTCAGCACAATGGCCAAGTACTAAATAAGTATAACAAAATCAATAGATTTTCTTAGCTCCAGTAAAAAAAAAAAATCACTTCAAAATACAACGAGTCCACCAAAAGATACATACAGGCGTGCTCACAGACACTTTTCTCATAATAGCATCCAAAATGAGAACAGCCCAGGCATCCTTTAACAGGAAGATGGATAAACTGTGGTTTATTCATAAAAATGGAATGTGACCCAGCAACCCTACACACACACACACACACACACACACACACACACACACACACACAGGTCAATCTGTCTTTACATTGAACAAAAGAAATCTGACACAAAAAGGTTTTCTTATATACTGCATGATTTCATTTATGTCAAGTTCAAAAAATACATAATAATTTATATATTATTTACTTATATAATTTTTGTTTATAATATATTAAGAATGCATGTGATATTTATAATATATAGGATATTTCTTTTTAAAGTATCCCGTTTGCCACTTACAGTAATGGAGTGGGGTGCAGAGCTGGGGTCATAACCCCCTTTAAACCCATGTCCTGCTCGGCCCTACACCCCATAAGCTGTTGCTGATGCCCTGAGTGACTTTCCAATGAAAACTGTTCTTTTGGCTTCAGAGCCTCACTCCTCAAACCACCAAGTTCAAACACAGGCCAAGGGACAGGTGGGCACCTGACCCCGTGTCAGTCCTCAGTCACCTGCTCCACATTGTCTCCAAAGCAACCCAGGCTCCGACACAGCACTTTCCCTTCACGCCCATGACAGCGCGAGCTTGTTAGAACCCCAGCTCTACATCAAAATCAGGCCTTCGCCCACCTGCCCGCAACAAGTGGGCGGTGAGTTCTCTGGCCTCATCTGACCTCTCAGTGGTCTCTGACAGGCTTAGTCACTCGCTCCTCCTTGAAACGTCCTCCTTCCGGGGCCCACGGAAGCCTCTCCCTTGGCGCTTTCCCTACTCACCGACTAGTCCTCCTCAGGCTCCTCCTCAGGCTCCCCTCCGCCTTCTGTCTGACGTCTCCATGTTAGAATTTCTCAG
>NW_017731383.1:5673033-5676815 GCF_001890085.2 Hipposideros armiger
ATTCCTTTCCTCCCCCAAGCAGGTGAGCCAGGGTGTGTAAAGACTTAGTCATCAATAGAAAGAAAAGGAGCGTTTGCCCAGAGCCTTGCTGCTGGTTTGCCAAATGCACGATCCACTTGGGGCTTCTCCAAGGCGGAGCTGTCCTGTCCGCGGTTTGCTTCCTACAGACCTGCCACCCACTCGCTGGTGGCTCCTAGCATGCCTGCCTGTCGGCTGGCCTTGGCTGCGCTGTTTTCTTTTGGTGCGCCCTAGGACAGTCTTTCTCTCCAAGCCCATTTCTACATCTGTAAAATGGGGGTAATGATAATGACCTCACAGAGGGTTTGTAGGGGTCCCTTACGCAAACCAAAGGCAGCGAGGCCCCAGAGGCGTGGCCCGGAATTTGGTGTCTGCAGACTGATGTTTCAGCTTCGCAGGAGCTTGCCCCCGTGGCCTGGAGACAGCCACCCAGCTGCTCAGGTTCAAGTCTATCCCCCCACCTGACAAGTGGAGAGATTAAGCCCAGCTGTAAGCGAGGCAAGGGACAGGGGGCCTCATTCAGCCAGCGTTTCCCACTGTCCGCTCCAGGCCAGGGCCAAGGCTCCAGGGACGAGGCGGAGTCAGGGCACTCTGGCCTGGCGGGCAAACCTCAGTGCCAACCCAGCACCCAGTCTACATAAACCCACCCACCTCCCCACACTGCCCTCCTGCCCACCACCACCGTCTCCTCCACAAACACGGCAGTGGCTTTCTGGCTGCTCTCCTGCCATGCCCTCTTCTGTCTCTTCTTCTGCCCCTCCTGGTGGGGCGCTGCAGGAAACCCAGTCGCCTCTGTTTGGGGGAAACAACTGTGGCGCTTCCAGGGGGATTGGAAGGGAAAGGAAGAGGCTAGGAGACAAGCCTGAGTCCTTGTCCCTAGAGGGGTCCTCAGCAGCCAGAGGAACCTTCCTATTATAAAATAGAAATCTGATCCTGTTACTCTTCCACTTTAAAACCCTTTAAAAAAATTTTTAAAAACCACAGCAGGCCCCACATGCGCTGGCACCCACCTCACCTCGTCTTCCAAATCTCTCCCCTCACTTGGTGTGCCCGCTCTCTGCCCCCTACGCCCCTAACCAACCCATCTGAGCCGGGCCTTCTTCCTCAGGGCGTCCCCTGACCGTCCTCCATCACTAGTCTTATCCTCTCTTACATGACAGCACCTCATTCTCTCCACAGTAGCCCTTCTCACAGCCGTGTCTCTGGACTTGAATTTGTGTGACGGCTGGTGTGGAGCCCCTCTTCCCCATGGGACGGGAAGCCCATGAAGGCAGCGGCCACGTCTGGCTTTTCATGGCTGTATATGCATAGCCTAGTGCCCGCTTGTCACACAGAGGGTGTCTGCCAAGATGGGCTGGATGCATGAGCGTGTGCGTGAGCACGTGAATGAGGACCTTCCGGTGTGGCACGTATACCCACAGCTATAATTACGGGGTCAGGGAAGGTGCCAGCAGAGCTGCCACCTGAACCGGGCTTAGGGAGATGAGTACTGGCTTATCAGACAGGCACAGGGGTGNGCCACGGTGGAAATCACCATGGAGATGGAGAAGCAGGAAAATCCAGCCCTACAGTTACTGGAGTCAGCCAGCTATTAGCATGTCGGGAAGCTTGGTGTTCTGTTCCCAGGAAGTGAGTGGAGCCAGAAACATCTCCCTTCTATAAAAGAAGACATAGAAACAGCCACTTTTTTTTCAGTACTATGAAGGGGAAAGCGTAAGAAATGTTAAGCCATCGTTATTAATTGGACCTTGGAGGGATCAGCTTGCATAAGCAAAGAAAGAGAAGAGAAAATAAATTTGCAAAGAAAGGCTCTATGCTCAGCAGTTGGAAAAAAAAATGGAGCACAAGAGAGCCCTGAGCTCCTTGAATAATAAAAGAAATGGGGGTGGGAGGGGTGGGGGGGGTGGAGAGAGCAAAGGAAAAATTCTTTCTGCTTTTTTTATTATTCAGAGTGGGATTTACAGGTATTTGAAAAACGAACTTCGATTTTGAAATATCATTGCGGATTTGGGGAAAGAAATTGTTTTCTTTTCATATTTATATATGAGCCTCATTGTCCTGTTGGCAACTGATATGAAGAGCACCATTTAACATAATTGGCATTGTGAAAATGGGATAAATTATTCATCCTGAAAGGACCCCTCATCTGGATCTATAGTCCTTCGCTGGCAAGGCCAGATAATACAAGGTGGCTCAGATGGTGCAAAGTACAGATCATGAAAATTTAAAACACCACTTCCCGGGATTATCAGTAATGAAGAGGTTCCCACATGGAGAGGCCCCAGGATTGGCAGGAACAATAAATAAAAGTGCAGGAGTGCTGACAAGGAGCAAGATTGTATTTTTATGAGCTGGACTTGCACAGGCCAAAAATAGATGGAAGCTGCACCCTTCGGCTCATCCCTGCAGCTGAGAGAGAAGTTCAGAGCAGGCCCGCGAGTGGCTGGCGGCTGAGGACTCACTGGTGCCCGGTGCTGTGCTAGGGACCCTACCGATGTGCACTCAGTTCATTTCCATAACTCGCCTGCTCGCATTCTCTCCAACCCTCGCATCGCTGCTTTGACGTCATTATTCCTCCCATTTTTCAGATGAGGAAATATAGCCTCAGAGAGTTCAGTCACAGCAGATCCTCCCAGTCACTCGGAAGGTGGAGAGATTGTCCCCAGTCTACAGATGAGGGACAGAAATGACTTCACAACCTCACGTAGCCACCAAGAGTCAGAGTCAAGGCTTGAACCTGGGCTCCTGGCTCAGATTCAAGTGCCACCCACCAGGAAGGTCACCATTCAAGAATCGCTGCACTCACACTCTGATCCAATGGCACACAGTAGGGGCTCCATAAACACCGCTGAATGAATGAACCAAGGAATGAGTCTTATCTTTAAAGGGACGAGGTAAAGTTGCCCAGATGAGACCTGAGGACAGGCGAGAACCTTCTCCCATTTGCCACCCTCGCTCCTCACCCCCCCCCACTCCCCCACTCCGTCTCTTTGGGTCTGAGTCCTTCCCTGGGTCCTTGAAGCTTGGTATTGGGCCCAGGACACAGGGTAAAGTGTCAGTGCTCAAAGGATGTGAGTGGAGTGTTGTCCAGTCCCATCAATTCACAGATGGGGAGACGGGAGCCCAGAGAGGGGAAGGGATTGGCTACAGGTCACACAGCAAGGCTGGCTCAGGAGCTGACTCCCAGTCCAGGGCTCCTTCTGTGAGATCAAGTCTCTTTGCCTTGTCAGGACTTTGCTTTCCCAGAGGCAGAATGGAAGGTTGGCCAGGACGGTCTTGATGGCCTCAAATGGACCCCTGAGCCCCTAAGTCTAGGACTCTCCAGCTACACGGCGATGTGCAGTATGGGATGAGTGGAGGGCATCTCCACAGGGCCCTCTGCAGTGGCTTCCAGCTCCTTCTGCTCTGGGCTGGACTCCTCACAGTGGAAGTCCGCGCCTCTGCCACTGGCTCTGCCATCTACGGCCAACAGGCCAGGCCCACTTCACTGCTCAACTCTCCTTGCAGCCTGGGGCCAGCCCTGTGCTCTCCAGGAACAAAGACCCTGGAACTGAGTCAATGAGGATGATAACAACAACAAAAGCAGCACTAATAGTACAACCTTGCATCAAACATTTCCACTGTGCCAGACCCTGTGGTAAACATTCCACATGTGTCGTCTCTTTTCATCCTTTGAATAAGTCTCAGCGGAAGATCTTATTGTTCCCATTTTAACAATAAGGAATGAGAGGTCAGAGTGGTTAATAAACTTCCCTGGGGTCACA
>NW_017731383.1:5688410-5696767 GCF_001890085.2 Hipposideros armiger
TCTTATACTTGTCATAATTTTTATGGTTCCTTGTTATTTCCTTCATTGTTTTTTCTACATAAACTGTTTTTCTCCAGTTATTGGAAGGGACACATAAGGTTTTAAAATTTTGTCTTTGGTTATTTATTAATACATCAGAAATATATCTGAATCGATATTCGTCTCTCAGCTTCAAGAATAAAACAGTCTTTTGCTCTCTGCCAATGTAAAACGAGGCAATCGGCACACATTTATTTCTCCTTTTTCCTGCTTCTCATTTTCTTATATTTATCAGATGTTAAACCTCAGTCTTTATTTTCACTGATGCACATTTTCCCGTTTTATTTCCATTTCCTGAGACACTCTTGGCAGAACTGAAAGTGGGAGAAAAGTGAATACAATGTCTTTTTCCAAAGGCCTCAAATGATGCTTTATCTGAAAAGAATTATTTTATATACGTCAGCTTCAAAGAAATCTGGGATGCTTGTGTGATGGGTTTCATTATATCTTAGCATTAAGTGTTTTGTTTTGTTTCCATGTTTAGATATACCTCCAATGAAATAGTTGATACAAGCACTTTAAATGTCTCATTATAAATCTTAAGTTGTCAGTTTAAGGATGTTATTCAAAATGTAATGGTGTGATAGGAATATAAGCTTTTTAGAAATCTGTTCTAAGAATCTCCCAGAGGCAAGCATCAAAGGAAGCTGTGCTCATACTATATAGCCAGTTCTATATTTAAATTTCAAATAATAGCAGTCAGGAAACTATGAAAAGCGTGGGATTCTGTTTCCTCTTTAAAAGGAAGTGGGTCATTGCCTACTTTTCATTTAAAGGAAAAAAAGGACAATAGAGAGGCAAATGGCAGAAAGGCCAGTCCAAATTTCTCCTCTGATTGGCTAAAAATAGTTGAAATAGTTGATAAAGGAGACAAGCCCTAGGAGTGAAAAACTGACATCAGCTTAATACAAGCGGGATGACATATGGAGACCCTTCCAATTATGGGATCCACTTAGAAAGAAATAAGTCGATAAGAAAAAAGGCTTTTTGAGAAACTTGTGAGTTTTGCCTAGAAATGTATGTCCTCAAAAGGCATTCCAAGAGACTCTTTTCTTGTTAGATGATCCATTCATCTGTCCTTTCTAACAAAGGGCTGTCCAGTCTACGTTGTAAAATCGGTCACAATTGAGTGGGAAGTTTGGGTTGCAGGACAGGTCTCCCCAAAAAACCAACTCTGAGGGCTTTGATTGCAGGAAGTTACTAGGGAGAGCATGGCCCTTTAGAGTTGTCCTGTGTTGAGATGCAATGGGGCCCCTTCCCCAGCAGGGCAAGACCCTGGGCAAGGGGGCTCCTTTGGCCAAGGGCAATTCTTGGAGAGGGCTACTAGCCAAGGCTGTCGGCCAGCAGCTGAAGGACAAAGACTTTCAGTCCCAAGGGAGCGCTATCTGGGCCACACAGCCGCCACCGGGGCTCTATCCTCGGCTGCTGTCCTAATGCCATGCTGCCACACTTGACAAGCGCACCCTGGGACTTCCAATACCACTCATACGCTGGCAACTCCTTGGTTTTATCTCCAGCTGAGAGAGTTCTTGTGGACTCACAATACACATGCACAGCTGTTCCCTTCATGGCTTCATTTGGGTGGTTTGTAGGCACTTGAATCTCAACATGTCCAAAACTGAACACCTGGCCTCTCCCCTGGAGCCTGCCCCGACTCCATCAGTGAAGTGCCCCATCACCCGGGCAGTGCTCCAGCCAGAACACAGAGGAATTCCCGACTTCCTCTTCACGCAGCATCCAGTCACCAGGTCCTGATAATTCTCCCTCCCAAATCTCCCTCCAGATGGCCCCTCTCTCTCTCCATGACTCCCCCTACCTAACAAGCCTGACAACTGTGCTTTCCTCCCCACCAACCTACTCTTTATGCTCTAGACCAAGCCACCTCTGCAATGAAATCCTGGTGGTGCTATTCCTTTACTTAGAACTCTTTATAGAGGCTTTTTGAAAAGGTCAGACCAAATCTCAAACTTAGCCTATCCAGCTCTTTACATTTTGTCCCCTGCCTAGCCTACAAGCTTCACCTCCAGCCACTTTCCCCGACAACTACACTCCAGGTTCCTCGACCTCCAAACACACTCCTTCCCAACATGACGCGTCCTCTGTGGCTCCCCATCAGAGTGCTCTTCCTGCTCCTGTAATTAGTGGCTTAGGATTCTTCAGAACCATTTAAATATGACCTCCTCAGAGAAGTCTCCTCTGAGACCCCAGACTATATCTAGCTCCTCTTGTATACGCTCCCTTAGGTCCTTCGATGTAGCTGTCCTGCTTAAAAACTACATAATTATGTGTGTAATAGTGGTTTGAGAATATGCATTGAGCTCTTGCAACCTAAATATCAACAACCAGAGGGTGGATGGGTCAATTTTGGTTCATCCCATATGATGAAATGTTATTCAGTCATTAAAAAGATGTCACAGAGTATTGAATTAACATGGGAAATGTATATAACGTTGAGTAAAAAGAGGAATCAAATTGTGTAGACATTATCTCAACTATATGAAAACGTAAAGACTTGAAGATATTAGATAATGTGTATAGGTTATTTCCTGGGTGATTTTCATCTTTTATTATCTCCCAAACACGTTATTTATTTTTAAATCAACAAAAAAAAACATGAATAATTTTCTGCTAGAGAAAAAATAAATCTATTGAGTTCTAGAAAAAATGAACTTTTTAAAAAAACAGTGGACTTCTAAGAGACTAGTAAGCCACACTGGTGAAAGCAAAGAGTGGAATATAAGTTCCCAGGGTATTAGGCAAACTCTGGTGGGAAATTCCTGGGATGGCCCAGAGACCCTCCAATACACCAGAGAGAGGATGACAGATGCTAAACATCTATTATTACTTTTTTCTCCCAGCTTTATTGAGGTATAAGTAACAAATAAGTATTGTACATACTCGTATGTAAGGTGTACAATGTGATGTTTTCATATATAGATACACTGTGAAATGATCACCACAATCAAATTAACATTTCACTTCACACAGTTATCACTTGTGTGTGTGTGTGGTCAGGACATTTAAGATCTACTCTCAGCAAATTGCAAGTACAGATACGTTCCAAGACCCCCGGTGGATGCCTGAAACCGCAGACAGTACCAAACACTCCATATACTATGTATTTCCTATACATTTGCACCTTTTCACTTAAAGGGAGCACTTTACGGCTTCTCTCTGGCCCATCCAAATTGCCAGCATCACTACTCTTGAGCTTTGGGACCATTATGAAGTAAAATAAGGGTGACTTGAACTCAAGCCCTGCTAGACCTCGACAGTTCATCTGATAACCAAGACGTACTAAGTGGCTAACAGGTGGGGAGCATACACAGCGTGGAGGCACCGGACAGAGGGACGACTGATGGCCTGGGTGGGAGGAGGCAGGACAGCGCAAGATTTCATCATGCTACTCAGAACAGCATGTGATTTAAAACTTAGGAATTGCTTATTTCTGGAATTTTCCATTTAATATTTTTGGACCACAGCTGACTCCGGGTAACTGAAACCACAGAAAGCAAAACTATGCATTGGGGGCAGGGGCCTACTGTATACAATGCAGTACTATCAACTATAGTCACCATCATGTACATTAGCTCTCCAGAATTATTCATCCTGCAGAAATGAAATTTTGTTCCCTTTGACCCACATCTCCACATTTCCCCCACCCCTCCCCAGCCCTTGGCAACCACCATTCTACTCCCTGCGTCTGTAAGTTAGACTCTTTTCGATTCCACGTATACNTGTTCAGCTTCACCATCCTTACGCCTTCCTTCCCAGACCTAAGGCAAGCAGGGGGGTCCCAGTTACAGTGGGAGGCGAGGCAAGGAGAGAGGAAACGGCGCTGTCCTCAGCGGCTCCACCTGGGCGGTTTTCAGCACAGAGATCAGGGTCACTGATCTTCCCCTCAGCGTCCTGACAGGATTCTCATTATCCAGTAAAACTTCTTTCATCATCAAAATAGGCCACCTGCCCACAGAGCTCAACAGCCCTCAAATTTGGGAAACTCAAGGAAAATCCGAGACTCACACACAAAAAAATACAAGCTTAAAAAATATATATCCAAGACACTACAGCTAATGTTAAGCATGTAATCTCAGTGAAAAGCTTATTTTTACTACCGAATTAAATCCTATTACTTTGGATTAGCCCCACACTATGATAAATTTCACCTTCCCACCCCGGCTGCTATTTCATTATACCAGTTTTTCTGCAGCACTCTCCCTAAAACGCAATAAATACATTCAATGTCTGTGTGTAGTGTACCGTTTTACATAACATGTAGGTTGTACAGGCGATACAATTTCCTAAAACAAAAAAAGGACTGGCTTGAACCCGATCCTGTTATTCTGCCATGGAATGACTCCATTTCCTCAACAGCAAAGGGCCATTTTTTTTTTTTTGCTTCCATGGAAAGTTAGCAACCCCCCCTATTGCGAGATTGCCAACTAAATAAACAAATCACATTTATTTCTCTCCAGCTCCGTTGGAAGTCGAATAATGCTGCTCCCACCCCACCCCGAGAAGCCCAGCACAACTGAATTTCTCTTGTCAATCCTGCTGATGGAACCTTATTAGACAAAATAGGGTTGTCGCTGAGGAGGGGGGGGGTGAAAGGGATGGTAGAGGTTTGGAGGCTATTGGGGAGTGGCTATAGCAAAAAGACAATCGATCTGAAATGCCTACTTACGGTGCTGCACTCTTGGGGGTCACAGCAGATTGGAGCCAATTTGAAGAGGAGGCCAGCCAGGAGTCCTCCCTCCTGAGCCCGAGCTCGTGGTGCTGAAAGGACAGCGCCTTGCGTGCGTCTGGGCTGGGAGCTTCTGAGAGCGCGGCGCGAGCGAGCGGGGAAGAGCTCCTGGCAGCTGCCTGCCTGCCTGCCTGCCTGCTCGCTCGCTCGCGCCCCCTCCCACCGGGGAACGGGCTCCCACACCATCTGTCATCTGGCACCACCTGCTGTCTCTCGTGCGTGGTCACAACCACCACACGGGACAAAAAGGTTTCGAGAAAGTGGGAGGGATTCTGGCCACAAAACAAAACCAAAAAACAGTCAAATGTGATACGCGCCATAAAGCAAGCAATCCTTGAGCATTTAGAAAAACTGGAAGAGCACATTTACTAAGAGAAGGCACCACCTCCTAAGATCTTCCAGAACGATACTGTGAAATACAGAATGCTCAGGACCTGGACTGTGCTCTGCCCTGGAAAGGGGCAAAGGGGACTCATATTTACTGAGTATCTCCCATGCACAGGGCACTTTTCCAGGCTCTTTCAGGCTATTTCCCTCATTGCAAAATGTGATTTCTAATAGTACTTACGTGATGGGGTTGGTGTGATCACACGGGTCAGATAAGGTCACAGAGCTGGTGGAGCTCCAGGGACCGAGATCTGAGCCCTGAGCCATTGTCACAAGGTTGAAGTGGACAAAGCATTTCTTAGACGACAGGAAGGGGTCATGTCCCCAAAATGGAAAGGAGTGTTGTTGAGCACTGCAAACAACAGGTATCTCTCTATCTATATACCACAATACCATGCTGAACAGCTTCAAGATGATCAGCTCTCCGCCCCTTAACCTAATAATACACCCTTAAGGCAGTGTATTGGCACTGGCCGGGATGAAACACATAAATACTTATGCTTTTGAGCACCATCTGATAATTCTAAGTGGCTTTCACGATACATTACTTATAAAGAACATCTTAAAACCATCCATGTTTTTAGCATAATGTCATATGCATTTTCACTTAGAAAAACTGAACTGCTATTTATTGTTTCTATGCGTTTGTAACCATTTTCCTTAGTAACTGAGTATAGTGTGGACATTAAGGACACAGTCTTTGGAGCCAGGCTCTGGGATCACATCCCAGCGCTGCCACTCGCTGGGTTTATGATCTCGGGTAAGTTGCTTAACCTGTCTGTGCCTCCATTTCCCCATTGTAACTTGAGGTACTACTAATACTGCACAGGATTGTTATAAGGATTCGATTAGTTAATAAAGTGCTTAGAACAACACCTATAAGAACAAAACAAATATCTACTCTTATTATTCAATTATTAGATAAGCAGTTTTTACAACCAGCTCATACATTAATGGTATTTTTCAGTTTCCTAATTTATTAATTTATACTTTTTAAAAACATTCATTTTCTTCTTCCTCATGTCCTTAAGCTTATCTCATTTTTCTCTTTTGAACTTCCTGGGACAAACATCTACTTTATTGATTTGCCTTCTCCTTGTCTGATAATGAAAGAAATGAATGCTATCACTTGAACTGACCTCTGAAATAGTGCTGCCTTTTCATTACCATTCCTCAAATATGTTATAACTGAAGACCCGCTTCTCTGACTTGAGGGTCATTTGGTAAAATAGTTTTGTTTCATTTTAATTTCTAAATGCTTGGTTTCCATGGTTGCTAATTTGTTATCTTTTGAAACTAGTTTCTAATTTTATTGCATGTAGTCCAAGAGGGTTTTCTGAGTATTTTCTGCTTTGGGGGATGTATTAAATTTTCTTGTGACCCAAGATATGAATGGTTTCTGTTCAAATTCTCTGAGCATACAGAAAGAAGTCACATTCTATACAGACTTTTTATAGAGATTTTTACTCATAACTATTGGGTCGTCGGGAAAGTCATGAGGTATTTTTCTATGCTTTTCAATGCAAAATGCGTCATGACTTTCCCAACAACCCAATATTAAATCAAGTTTGTTACTCAAGTTATTTAAATCTTCAATACCTTCATTATTTTTTACTTGCTTGATCTGTCAAAAAATTAGAGATGGGTGTTGCTACTTTCCATTACTGCTGTGATATTTCTCCTTGATTAAAGCTATGTTATTTGGCACATGATGTCACATCTTCTTGTGGCTTTTGCTTTTATGGATGTAAAATGNTGTGTCCATGTGGCTTAGGACAGCAGACAGCATTTAGGAAGCACTTGAAAATGGTCATGACTCTTCTCTTAGAGTTAGTTTCGCACCTGGCACGTTCCATATGAGGCCACGTCTAACTGTGTTCTGACCACCGTGAGGGGGGTGGGATCCTCCCCACTTCACAGAGGAGGAACCTGAGGCCCGCCGGGTGGGAAAACCTCGTCATGAACACCAGAGGGGTCTGTAACATGCCCTGCGGGACGTGCCCCGCGGGGATTTGCACCGTTCAGGGTGCCTGGCTTTCCCTTCCTCTGCCGGTCCACGGTATGTTTCTCCTTCAGGCTTTGGGACAACTGCGTGGTCCATCTGGACTGGATGCCCAGAGGTTGTCAGGCCTGTCTCCTCTCTCAGGGAGAGAAGGGAGCTCTCAGAGGCAGGCAGACGGGGCGGGGTGTGGGAATAAGGGGAGACAGAGGCCATGTATCTCTGGATGACTTGTAGCTGCATGTAGGGTGTCGGGGGGAAGTGACCTCACCACAATCCCTCTCCTCGCACACCTCTCAGGGACAAAATCTTCACAAGGGTGAATATTTTTCCTGAAGCCTTACAAAACCTCAAGAGAATATCTCCCCTTCTCCCTAACTTCCGTTATATCTGGGCTCAAATTCCAGCACTACTCCTGTGAGCTCAGCTAACTAACCAACTTTCTCTGCTCCTTCCCGCTTCCGCCCGTAAATGTGAGCCGAGTCCCGACTCCCAAGGGCAATGTGCGTCTAGCACAGTGGCTCTCAACTTTGGCTGCGCACAGGAGTCGGCGGGAGAGATGTAATTAACACTGACCCTGGGCCTCACCACAGAGATTCTGACACAATTGTTCTGGGCTGTGGCCTAGATTTCAGGGGTTCCAAAAGCTCCCAGGTGATCCTCACATGCAGGCAAAAACCGAGAACCTCTGCTATCCACGCAGCAGATACCCAATTAACACTGTCCCTTTACATTTCTTGAGTGCTAACTGCCTGTTCAAATTTTATGCTTAAAGATCGGATCTGGGTGGCTCAAGGCTTCTTGCTTTCTTACACCCCCTCGCATGTTCTCATATCGACAACCTCTGCACTTTCAAAACAGGTGACTCAACCCCCAGCCAATCGCCTGGGCCCTATTATCTAGCTTTGGCTCCTCTTCTGTTCATTGGGTTCAGCCAATTGGTTAAGACACACAAAGCCCGGAGACGCCAATGAGAAAATCAAACAGATGGAATGATCCACTGTTCACTCTTCAGCCAGGGAGCTCCATCACTTGCATCCACATCTATCTCTTAGAGTGTGCAAGAGCTCACGCTGTAAAACCCCAGGTTCTCTCTGATGGGTCTTAAACAACAATGTTTCTCCCACCTGTGTTCATGGGATAAGCGTTCCCTCCCCCCGCCATACACACACACACACACACACACAC
>NW_017731383.1:5705504-5710312 GCF_001890085.2 Hipposideros armiger
CCCCTCCCAGAAGAGGGACTGTATTATCTTTGCCGAGGAAAGAGAACTTCAGTATTTGCAAATTCCTCATGAAAAGTCCCTCTTTGTAGAGAAGTTTTACTTGCTTGATTTCTTATATTAAAATACATGGAGAACAATCATCCCTCACTGGCTCATACATAAGGTAAGAAGGCCTTCGCCTCCTTCAATCCATTCTCAAAACAGTTGCCAAAGTAGTTCCATTAAATGTTGGTCAGTTCACGTCTAAACTCTGCTCAGAACCCTCCAATAGCTTTCCATCTAACTCTGAAGAAAAGGAGAGTCTTCAAAATGGTGCAACAGGACTTGGTCTTGCTGCCCCTCCCCTCCTCCCTGCTGCCTTCTCCTCCTCTTCTTCCCACCAGCCTCAGATCCTGGAGTCAGAACATCCTTATGCTCTTTCCTCTATCGGCACGTCTGGCGGCCTCGCTTCAGGCTGTTCTCCAAGTCGCCATCTCTTTGGAGCCTTCCCTTCATCTTCCTACCCCACACCGCGTCCCTTCACACACCTCGCCTTCTCTATTTCTCTCCACAGTACTTACTTTTAAACACACTGTATATTTTAGTTATTTATTTTACCATGTCTTCCCCGGAAGACAGGGATTTTTGTATGTTCTGTTTACTTATGTTCCCCCAGTGCCTAGAACAGCATCTGGAACATAATATGTGCTCAATAAATACCGCATGAATAAATGAGTGAGTGAATGAGTGTCTCACTTGAACCTGACTCACGTAGGTAGGAGGCTAATGACTGGACGTCACCACCTTCCACAACCTCTGCCCAGGCCGGTATGTAACTAGAGGCTCCCCCTTCAGGAAGGCGTGGGCGGTACAGGGTTGGTACTGCTGTACTTGGCTTTGCCTTTTGCTGGGATAATTTCAGTTTTCAGTTCATCTCTGTCCCTTGATGTCCAGAATATTCATTTCATGGTGATTTTTTAAAAAATAAAAGGTCTAGCTTCCGACATATACGCAATTATGTAAGACATACACTAAAATGATGTACTGAAACACCAGGACTAATGGGTGTCCAATAGGGTACTTCTGGTTGTTTAAAAAACATCTCTAAACTTCACCAGATTCCTGAAATAGAGTCCAGTGAGGACAGGTCAGGGTCTCAGAAAGACCACCATGACAATGAAATGGAGCCATTTGAGGTGATATCAGCGCACTTCCAGAGATATGCAAAATGTCCCTCACACTCCGATTCTTACAAAGTGTAGAGCAGGGTAAATCTCGGTGCCCCGGGAAGCTGTGAGGCAGGCTCTTCACTCAGGGGTCTACAGGTCAACCTGATTTCCTCCCGCAACTTTTCTGGGAACACATAATGTTTCTGTACACACGATCAGATTTCTAAAGGCATAGGGATCAGGAGACTCATTTAGGATCATTATCAATAAAATTAACCAGATTAAGCAAGTGGTTAGTGAGTTTATCATGAGGAAAAGTGGGATCATCTGGGCTCGAACTGTATTATTCCCAGGAATGTGGATATCTCCTCACACTGACTTTCAGAAAGCAGAATAAAACCAGTGAACCACAAGGACACTCAGCAACGTGCATGAATTTTAGCAATGTAATATTAAGAGTCCAAAAACAATATATGTAACATAATGTCCTCACTAGAAAATTGAACACCTAGATTTATAATGAAAGTTTTAGGAAGACACATAATTGCAATAAAACTATATGAGAAGGAAAGTAAAGAAATCATATACCTGAATTTAGTATGAAGGTTATCTTGAGTAGGAGAGCAGGGAAGTGGGGGGGGGGCAATAGGATTAAATGTAAGTTATTTTCAAGATTCTGTTTTGGGGGTGGGTTGACAGTTGCTTTTTGCATTATTGAAAGTAACTAAATAAAAGCAGACCCTGCACTGGTTAATGGACTAGCACCTCTGGGAGTGAAGGGTAAGTGGGGTCAGAGAGCGCAAGCTGCACGAGCAGGCGGCCCCGCCCTCCTGGCACCCCCACCAGCTGCACCTGTTCCCCGCCCTCTGCCTGCACCTATGGCCACACATGTGGGCTCACAGAGCCAGACGGAAGAGGAGAAGTCTGAACTTCGGATTACGGGTGGATGGACGTGGATCGATCACGTGCGAGCCACACAGATGGTGGCGGCACTTCAGCCATGTCCCAGTGTGGCTCTGAAAGACACCGCAAAGGGAAAAGGGCAGAGGTGCGAGCAGCACCCCCGTCGTCCACTTTATGTGGGAGGAAGAGGCAGGTATATATTATATTTAGTGAGTGACAGCTTCTGCTCATGGGGACCAGACGAAGCCACTCTGGGCTGGAGATGAAAAGGAGGCAGGACCTCATAGGAGTCCAGGGCATTTATCGTAGGGGTCGTTAACCCCTCTGGAATTACAGAACCAAAAATAAATCACAGTATCATAACTGATACTCAGTGATGTGTCAAAGAAAAGTTGAATTATGTTTATTATATTCTATTTAACAAAACAGAGATTTAATACACTTTCACCAGGAATTGTTAAATAAAAAGATTTAGAGTACTTATCTAGAACATTCATTTCAGTAGGAGTTGTCATCACTCCATGGTTCTAGAACAGTGAGACAAACTAAGTGTGTAGCCAGCATGAGACTCATATTTTAAATCTCATAAATACTGGCATACTTGATACATTAAAACCAACCACTTTACTATATCAAGCAGTAAAAGTCACATAAATATAATCCTACGATGAAGTGAACATAACATCCTCATTCACATTCACCACAAAGCTTCATGTAGCATAAATTACAATATAAACAAGTAATGTCTTACTTTACAATGCCTTAAGTTGTATGAGCTAAAATGGGAAGCTTTACCCAGCACTTTGGCAGCCTTGAGACTGACCCAGCACGTTCCTAATAAGCTGCACGACCCTGTGGACACTGCATGACAGGCAGGGCCAAGTCCCCTAGCCAGGCAATGCGGCCTTCAGCTGGAAACAGGCAGATTTGGTAAACAGTTACTAGAAGAACACATTGCCACAAATCCTAGACTGCTGCAGTCTCATAGTGATTAAGGTAAAACCAACCAGAGGAAGAAACAAAACTCGCCATTATTTTACAGTCCTTACTACATCTTGTACCATTTTGTGAGAATTTCGTATTATTTCCACTTTGTAATGCCACTGAAGAGAAATGAAGCAACCCACCCTTTCTATGTCCTCCAGAAAGAATGACGTCATCACTGTCATCACCCTGGATAGAAAAGGGGACCTTCCACACCAAGGGGAGGCAGCAAGGAGTGTGCACGGGGTTGGATCACAGGCAAACCTCTTGTCTCTCCCTCCTAATGTTTTGGTTCCACCTAAGCCTTTGATCCAATTTAGGGAGCGACCGCATCACCACAAAGCACAGAAACAGGGGTAGGCAACAGGTAATTACTACTTAATACTGAATTGAAAATAAAAGAACTGCACTGAAAAACACTTCTAAATTATTTTCAGCATTCTAAACCTCTCATCCATTGACTTAAAAAAATGTATCTATTAATTAGAAGTCTGGAAAAGAAGACTGTCTCTTCTAATCTTTGCACAAAAATTTCCCTAAAATACTTCATATTATAATATAGAATTTGCATAACTTTACTACTTTTCCTTAGGATGAAAAGATGACTTAAATAACCATTAGTTTTAACACTCACAATAATTTTTGATATGTAAACTGTAAGCTTTATCATAAAATAATTGAGAAATTTTTAAAAAGTGAGGAAGCCAAAAATAATTTGAATTAATACAAGTTTAATTTCAAGGTTACATCTAAATGAAGGGATGAATAAAGCAGCAGTTATAGCCTCATTAATAAAAGGGAAACATTGGCAATTTAAATGCATGCAATTAGACTGATATGCTAATTTAAATTTCATGTATAAGTTTAACTTAAAAGTATATGGATAAATATTAATTCTGAAAATAATACTTGTATACATATAACAACATTTAACAAAAATTTTACTAACTTGCAAAGAAATAGTATTAATTTATAAAGGTAATTTTTCCATTCAACTGTTTAAGTCCCTGTTCCAACAAAAAAAATGCCATAATGAACAAATAATTACGATTCAATTTAAAGTTCTATCTTTAAACTCTTCATAATCTTCTTTGGTAAACAGATCCAAAGATAGGTTAGTCCTAAATAAAAGATGACAAAATTGAATCTTATTAATATAAAATGTCATGATCAGCAGTCACTAAAACATTTTAACATTTCTAAGACCCTAAAGCCAGTTAGCCCTCCCTATATTTACTGTTTCGATAACTTTTATGTTCTCTAGTTGACCATAAAAAGCTTCCAATGGACTCGATGCGTAATTCATATTTTTCTTCTCCACTCCAACTCCTGCTAACAATATTGGTGACTTCAACAGCTCCATTTACACGAACTGTGTCACAGAAACACTGTCACAGGCCTTTATCTCCAGGCCACCTCAGCCACTCATGAGGTCATTGCCTGGACACTGTTGTCTCTTGGAACTTTGGCTTTACTTCTAGGTGCTGGTGGCTAGCTGACACATGTCTATACTCCTAATTTCTGTACCCCTGCACTCACTGAGGTCATTGCCAACCCCTTGATCTCCTTCAAGCTTCTGCTCCTGAGTTAGCCCTCAGGACCCGCTTTGAAACTGAGAATTCCTCTGCATCTCAGACATTGCCCAGACATCCCGGTCATCTCCTCTCCTCCATCCTCACACTGAGATTGTCACCTCCTGCTAGAGCCACACGGGACTGTTCTGCAGTGTAGATATCACACCAGCTCCAATACAACACTGCCAACTGCTTGCTT
>NW_017731383.1:5716577-5724060 GCF_001890085.2 Hipposideros armiger
TTTGATCCCACCTACGTCTAGTTCAAATCTTCCTCTAGGCCTCATTCTACCCACTCGGACCCAGTCAAAATATACTTCCGGTCCTTCCCGTCACCAGCCATTACTGATCCGTACTCGGGGCTCGGTTCACATGTTTCTCCCACCTGCAATTTCCTCCTGTCTCAGCAACATGTGCAAATCTCATGGAGCTTCCACCACCGGGAAGCCTTCCCTGATACCCTCATCCCCCAATTATTTACCACTTCCAAAGTATTTCTTTGGACCACAATAGGATTCATCATCCTCTGTTATATATAAATTATGAAACTATCTCCCAGGTTCTGGGAGAAGAGGGAGCCAGCCTGATTTGTTATTCTAGTTTGAAACATGAGAAGTTACCTGATTTGCCTGCCCCTGGATTTCTAAACTATTAATACTACATCTTACAAACAGCTTACAAGCTTATCTTCTGAAGGGAACCTGTCTCTGACAGCCTCACTCTTCCATTCAAAAATCTTCAGTGACTATAACATGACAATCTCTGGGGCCTTCCGTGGTCGGGTCCAAAACTTATTTTTCATTCATTCAATAAATATTTAGTGCATGCGCACTATGTGCTGGGCACTGGGATGGTCACCACTTTCCTCTGAAGCCACCTCTAGCCTGTGTACTGATGCTTACTGTGCATTTATTCTGTACTAGACTGTGCTAGGCACTCCGCCTGCATAGTTCCATTTATCTTCACAGCACCTTGTTAAGGTAGGAACTATCATCCCCATGTTCAGACAAGGACACTGAGAACCAGAGTGGTGAGCGAACATGGCCACTATTACACTGCGAATAAATGGCAGAGCCAAGATTATGTCTTTCTGACTTCAAAGCCAATGCTCTTGATAGCCTCCACTGTCCCACTAGCAATGCCTCCATGCACGTCCCTTGATTTCCTGCCTCCATGCGTCTCCTTTCCCAGAACTATCAAAGCCCCTCTCAGGCGTCTCTCGCAGC
Organism: Hipposideros armiger; assembly: GCF_001890085.2. Classification (NCBI taxonomy): domain Eukaryota; kingdom Metazoa; phylum Chordata; class Mammalia; order Chiroptera; family Hipposideridae; genus Hipposideros; species Hipposideros armiger. The sequence continues at coordinate 5,717,562 of NW_017731383.1, forward strand.
ACTCAGGCCGACTAGCTTGTATTTCCATTATTCATATAAGTCCCTTGAGAGAAGAATATTTGTCAGATGCATCTGTGTCGCTAGCACCTGACCTAGTGCCCACAATGTGGTAGATATTAAACAAATATTGTTGAATGGAGAAATAATTCAGCTTTGTTCCCCACAGAGAGCCAGGCATGAGGATTTAATGAATGTCCACTTNCAATTTATGCTATTATTGATGTAATATTAAACGAACAGTAATGAGTTCCCAGTGTTACAAAATGGCATTCTGTTCTAATTATTATTGTTTGAAAATATTCTTCACAAAATTAACTTCTGCAGATTTACTGACTGTCAAAATAGAAGTTGTCATCAAGTGACTGTACTAAGAACCTACTGACGCATTGAGCATGGTAACATGTATTAGGACATGCTCGGGAAGGAAAGAAAATAACTATCATGATTTATCAATTCACATGGCATTATTAGTTACATAGATTTCTATCCAATTTAATTGCTTGAGAATCCAGAACTTCCAATTACTTTAATAAATATACTAGATTACATCTAATTTTGCTCTGGCCACAATATCCAACTCAATATTAAAGCAGCTTTAGATTTAATTTATTAGATGTTTTCCAGGAATAAAATAATGACATCAAGGCCATAACTCAAGGGTAGATTTTGTTAAATGCATTAATTTGAGCTGCAGCATCCATGTGACTAAATAAAGTGACTACACAAAGTGACACAGAATGTATAATTTTTATATTGCCGTTAAAATGTTTTTCTTCATCAATATAGATGAGTTTTGTAATCTGTATTAAAGAGTTGGCATTAAAATTCCGATTTAGCAAACAGTGTGTTCCCTTTGCTCAGTAAACTCCAGTCAATATCTTCTGCAGTCTTCCACTCACATCTATACCTGTGGTCTGCTCTACCTCACTGCTATAATATACGTGGTGCTTTTAATTATGATGGACAGCAGTTACATGGCAGCCTCATTTCTACAGTTCTGTACATTGCATGTGACAGTCTGGACAACTACTGGTCTACTGCGATCCAAGAGTAACTGAACTGTTACAGAAGCCAGTCCTTCAATACAATAAAAATTGTAACTTACTTTCACTAGATAATCGTTGACATTTCAGCCTGAGTCTATATTTTTCATTTTCTTCAAGCATTCTAGAAATGAGTTTGTGTACTCTATTCCACACTGAAACCTTAAAAAGAGAAGCACAGTTAAGGAACACTGAGCAGAGGAGCAGGAATACATTTTGATGGAGGCACCTGGGAGTGACTCAATCGTGTTCCCTGTCAACTGATATTATCATTACAAAGCAATATTAGTGCTTAGAGACCTAACATTTAAATGTAATCATTTTGCCATGATCACTGAATTTTCTGATCTCTTTTCCCAACTTCTTCTCTACAGTATTTAAGTTAATTGTCCTGGGTGAAGTTTCCTTTCAAAGTTCATATCTATAAAGCCCTACCTAAATGGTTCCAACACATTTAATTTTGTTTTGAAAGATAATAAAAATAATGCATTTCTGTTCCTACGTCTAAACCACTGGGTAATAATTTGATTTTTAATGCATTTTATTCTAGTTAAGAAGTGAACATTTCTCCTAGGACATACCAAAGCAAAATAACTAGAGAGCATGAATATACCAGAATAGAAAGAATGAGGACCAGGGAAACCAACAGACCTCGGCTCAAATTCTGGCTTTTCCACCTACCAGTTGCTTGACACTGGGCAAGTGTTTTAATCTCATGTAGAAATAACTTCATACATTGGATTATTAGAATTAATGAAAAATACTTGTAAAGCACTTACCCCAGTGTCTGGCACACAGTAGTTATAAGTAAATATTGGCTATTGCTCTTTTCTCCTCACCCAAAAGAAACTGGTTCTTGGAAGAAATATTTCTTAGTGGGAAGATTAGGTAATTACTCCAAATATATTTGCTGCAATTGCTATTTTATACTATTTTATACTATATGTGGATTATAAATCAAACAAATTCAAAGCTCAGAAATAATACAATTTTATGTGTAATTATCAATTAACAATTTCTTAAAAATGGAAAATAAAATACGTGGTAAATCAAAGATCAGTAGAGTAACTTGATCTTGAATATGTTTGAAACACTCAAGTTACCATGACATTTGGACAACCAGAGGTGAAAAAGTTTCAGGACTAAAGGTTCATCCTTGTCAGCTTTTCTGTTAGACATTTAATGTACATTCCTTGTCTTTAAAAGTGCAATATGACACCAATATAGATACGTTATCCTTTTCTGTGAAATCCATGATTTTCTTATATTATCTATCAGGGTTTGTTATAGTCTATGCAACATATATTTTGATGCTTTGAAAAATCTCCCAGTGGTTACATTTTGATTAAATTGTGTTTTATACCTTCAAACACTGCAAGGACTATTCTCTATGGTTAGTAAATATCTCCAAACCAAGTTCCATTTCTGTTAAATTAATTCTATTTTCTCATTTCACTAAATTAAATTTTTCAAAAGATGAAAAGATTTTTACTATCTTGACTATCTTCACACATTTGTATTTAGAGATGTTAACATAAAATTCAAATATTGCTCATTCTGCTTTTTAATAATATACCTTTTTCTTTTTCTTCATTATTTTGGAAGCTTCATTCAAAGGTACGGGAAAATCAAATTTTTTAGCTAAAATCTTCTGGGTTAAACCTAATTTTAAAAAAAAGAGTGAGAAGGTAAAATATCAACATGTATTTAAAAGGATCCACTATCCTGAGAATAGAGGCAATTATAAATGTCTCTTGAGCTCCCTTTGGAGATTTTTACAATCATAGGTATATTTCTGATCACTAGGTAATACCAGTTTACCAATTAGCTACTACTATGCTGGGGAAAAAAAATAAAACAGAGATAAACAACCTTGGAAGTGCCTCGGAAATCTTCCTTTCCTGATTCGAATGTTGAGTCCCTGAAAGGTCAGCAACAGAGGAANAAATGTGACACTCTGAGAAGGAAGCAACATGACTTATACAATTTTTCAGCCAAAAACACAAAATATGAAATCATGAGAAGGTATCGGCAAGTCCAGAGGGGTAATATGAAAAATAACTAGCCTATACTCTATAAAAATATCAATATCATAAAAGACAAACCAAGCTAAAGAACTCTTACAGATTAAAGAAAACTAAAGAGACATGACAACTAAATGCAATATGTGATCCTGGACTGGACCTGGTACCGGGGGGGAAAATCCCATTCAAGACATTAGGACAACTGAAAAAAACTGGAATATAGACAATAGATTACATAAAAGTTTTACATATTAATGTTAAATTTCCTGAGCTTGATAACTGTAATGTGGTTATATAAAAGATATCCTTGTTCTTAGGATATACACACTAAAAAAGTATTAAGGGGTAATACTTCATACACTTACACATCATATACAGAGAAAGAGAGAGAGTATGAGAGTGATAAAGCAAATGTAGCAGGATGTTTGAAATCGGTGAACCAAGGTAAAGGTTATTCTGGAGTTCTTTGTACCACTTTTGCAACTTTTCTGTGTACTTGATTTAGGCTAAAAGGTTTAGAAAACGTTCCATGCTTCTTCATTGCCTGCTGAACTGAGCAGAAATCCTTGGCCCAGGAGTCACATGAGACCCTTTCAAACAGGCTCCATTTACATTTATACCTTTCTGCACTATGACTACCTCAAGCAAGCTTTAATCAAACCATAGTTCCTAAACATTTTCTTGGACTCCATGAACTTGCTCATGTCCATGTCTAAAATATACTCCCCTCCCCCACATTCATTCCCATTTACAAGAGACTATTTTCTTTTTTCCAAGGCCAATTAACTTACCTTTTTTCTATTACTTTCCTAATCCCACCAGACTGGGTATAATCTCTCCCCAAGAACTTAATGAGTCCAGATGGTTAGTAAACCAGAGCACAATTCAAAAGAAAGGGGGAAAGATGATATGCTCAGTTTAAAACATGTAAAATTTAAAAGTAACTGCAGAATAGCATAAAGAAATTTGGAGGTACATGACCGGAGGTCTGGGGTAGAATAGAGATTTAAGGATCATACAGCCAGAAAGAGTAATTGAAGCTATAAAGATGGGTGAGTTATCTCAGAACAAATATGTAAAGAGAGAGTAGACCCCACAATCACGCCTAGGGCAGCATTTGTTATTAGATGGTAGCGAAAGGGACAAATAAAAAATACAGAAAAAAAATACACAGAAAATATGGTCAGAAAGGCAGAAAGAGAATATGACATGGCACCCAGAACATTAAGATGAAAAATTTGAAGGAGTAGTAGTAGTAAGACAATATTAAATGTGACAGCATGTTCAAAGAAAGAACTAAGCAGATATAGGAACAAAAAGAAAAAACATGGATCATGGAGAGAGTAGTTTCAATAGCATTGTGAAGATGGGGCCCCAAATGAAGTTTATTAAATTTCAACAAATATTTAACTAGTGTCTACTACATGCCAAACACTAGGTTTCAGGGAGGAAACTGGCTGGAATTAGCAATGGGTATATACTGAAGGTTGGAGGAAGCTGGGTATACAGGGGGAATTAAAAAAGTCTATACCTTATAATTGTTATCAAAATGGATTCTTACCAGAAGATGATAAGAAGATTCATCTTGTGTAATTTGAGTCTAGAAACAACATAAAATATAAGGAAATTCAAGTTGGCCTCTAGCACTGGTTTTCTGATTAATAAATGCATATTAAGGAACAAGAGCTATAATACATTTTAAAAACCTAATTATCAGTTTTTGTAATCTGCTTTAAAATTGTAATACAAAATAATGAATTACAAGTATACCTTTTGTTTATAAGACGTTATTTCTGAAAAACACAGCATATTAATTTTAAGTTGTTAAATAATCCTACAAGATTGCTCGATGGCTAATAGAAGGCCTCTTGCTGAGTCACGAGAGAGCCCAACAAGTTCATGGCCAGAGCAAAATTAGATGTAGAAAGCATGCTGATTAAAGTAATTGGATCTGGATTAACATTCAGAACAATGTCCAGGGTTTTTACACGTTGCTCTGCTTGTTCAAACATCCTTTTCACCTAAGAAACCACTGACTACCTTTTTCCTCCTAATCCCCACTCTCACCTCATTCTCCTTTTCAATTGGACAGGAAAAGTAAGGTAGAGTGTCCCTAATCTGAACATTGGTTTATATGCCATTATTGCAAACAATTTATGCTATTATTGATGTAATATTAAACGAACAGTAATGAGTTCCCAGTGTTACAAAATGGCATTCTGTTCTAATTATTATTGTTTGAAAATATTCTTCACAAAATTAACTTCTGCAGATTTACTGACTGTCAAAATAGAAGTTGTCATCAAGTGACTGTACTAAGAACCTACTGACGCATTGAGCATGGTAACATGTATTAGGACATGCTCGGGAAGGAAAGAAAATAACTATCATGATTTATCAATTTACATGGCATTATTAGTTACATAGATTTCTATCCAATTTAATTGCTTGAGAATCCAGAACTTCCAATTACTTTAATAAATATACTAGATTACATCTAATTTTGCTCTGGCCACAATATCCAACTCAATATTAAAGCAGCTTTAGATTTAATTTATTAGATGTTTTCCAGGAATAAAATAATGACATCAAGGCCATAACTCAAGGGTAGATTTTGTTAAATGCATTAATTTGAGCTGCAGCATCCATGTGACTAAATAAAGTGACTACACAAAGTGACACAGAATGTATAATTTTTATATTGCCGTTAAAATGTTTTTCTTCATCAATATAGATGAGTTTTGTAATCTGTATTAAAGAGTTGGCATTAAAATTCCGATTTAGCAAACAGTGTGTTCCCTTTGCTCAGTAAACTCCAGTCAATATCTTCTGCAGTCTTCCACTCACATCTATACCTGTGGTCTGCTCTACCTCACTGCTATAATATACGTGGTGCTTTTAATTATGATGGACAGCAGTTACATGGCAGCCTCATTTCTACAGTTCTGTACATTGCATGTGACAGTCTGGACAACTACTGGTCTACTGCGATCCAAGAGTAACTGAACTGTTACAGAAGCCAGTCCTTCAATACAATAAAAATTGTAACTTACTTTCACTAGATAATCGTTGACATTTCAGCCTGAGTCTATATTTTTCATTTTCTTCAAGCATTCTAGAAATGAGTTTGTGTACTCTATTCCACACTGAAACCTTAAAAAGAGAAGCACAGTTAAGGAACACTGAGCAGAGAAGCAGGAATACATTTTGATGGAGGCACCTGGGAGTGACTCAATCGTGTTCCCTGTCAACTGATATTATCATTACAAAGCAATATTAGTGCTTAGAGACCTAACATTTAAATGTAATCATTTTGCCATGATCACTGAATTCTCTGATCTCTTTTCCCAACTTCTTCTCTACAGTATTTAAGTTAATTGTCCTGGGTGAAGTTTCCTTTCAAAGTTCATATCTATAAAGCCCTACCTAAAT
>NW_017731383.1:5728215-5730527 GCF_001890085.2 Hipposideros armiger
TCTCTCTTCTTTCCAGAATAAACCTTTTATCTGTTTTTATTATTTAAAGGAGCTGGAAACCCAGGGCTAATGTGTCTTATACTACCCCTGGGTTTTTTAATCACCAGCACAGGGGCCAGGAAAACCAAAACCAAAACCAAAAAACGCGAGTGCCTTTTACCAATGGGGACTATATAGAAGGTCATGAGGTCCCAAATAATGCCCCTGCTTAAGTATTTTTGAAGACTTCCCACCACAGCTCATTCTCAGGGGTCAATCAACTTATACAGAGTACCAGCTTATACGTCTAAATTGTCAAAGTAAATTTGGTTCTGGAAGCATACCAAACAAAATATATATTTTCCAACTTGGGCTTAAGTCTTGCCTGCTTGCAATTCGATCCCTGTATCGCACAACCCAAGTAAACCTGGCCCTACCACTTCTGTTCAGAACACTTTGGTGCAGGATTTCTGGGGAGCTGAAGACAATGTAGCGGGGAGGAGGGGAGGTAGCAATCAACTTCCCAAAATTTCACCCCAAACAACTTCGCATTACAAAAATAATACACAAATCCACACTCTCAGCATTACTTGAAGATAGAAAATGCTGAAAGCGCAAAATAACTGTAAATAAAATAAGAAAAATCATCAAATTGTGATGCTATAATCCCATATAGTCCAGCCTCACCCCAAGCAGGACTTTGTGGCCAGCAGGGAAGAAAAAGGGGGGACACAAGAAAGGTGCCTGCAGGAGAGCTGGAGCAACCAACAAAAGATTAAATCCACCCCAAATCTGAAAGCACTAAAACATAACAAGCAGACCAGAGCACAAACTACAGGGAAAAGATTTCAATGTCTGATTTAAAGGGCCAGACACCACAGAAAGTACCAAGCATGAAATTTAATGGGACCAACTCAATTTAAAGGGGCAAGCATGATTTAATGGGACAGTCTTCCAACGGCATGGCTTCTGGGGGAGAAGAGAACAAAATGGAAAGATCATAAATTAGATCACAAAGAAAACATCAGTAACATGTATAAAGTGGAGACATTATGAACAACATTCTCTGATAACAACGCAATACAACTAGAGTTTACTAACAAAAACAAAAACAAAGCAGAAAAGTCTTGGAAATTAAAAAAAAATTAAATCTATTAAGCAACTCTAGGGTAAGACAGGTAATACAAACTGAAATTACAGAATTAAAAAAATTAGTGACAATGAAAATACTACATATTAGAATCTGAGGTATTTAAAGTAGCAGTTAGGAGAAAATTCATTGCACTAAACACTTTTATCAATAAAAAGGAAGAATAAAAGTAAATAAANCTCCTTTGGTCTCACAAAGCGCCCTGAGTTGTTAGCATAGGATCCATCATCGCATTGTTTACGTGAGGCGTGTACTTCACTCTTCATTAGAGAGCCAGTGTCTAATACTGTGATGTCAGATACACAACAGCTATTCCATTTGTTGACTGAGTTCTAGTATGTTCTAAAATGGCATTTTCCCGATTGGTGAACAGCATGTCACTGACTCTGGGTGGTGCACAGACATAGCACTAAAGGACATTGACTCACATGGGAAGAAACTCATCTCCCCTTCCAGTTCTTCTCCAATCTTATTACATTAAGGAGAAAGTCTGCGTTTGGAGTTAGTATGTCATTAAGGCTTCTCTAAGCCCTGCTAATCTCTCTTTATGACCACAGACAACCTTCAGCAGATAACCTTTTGGGCTAGAATTTAATACTGCTCTGCCTTTATTAGATTGTTTTTAATTAACCTCTATTTGTGGCAAGTGGTTCAGATTTTCCACTGAGGTAATGCAGTAAAGTGTTCTAAAAATACATCTAGAGAGGGAAAAATGCACCCATTTAAATAAACGTATTACGTAAGTGACCAGTTCAGATGAGACGCGTATATGACAGAGGAAAGGAGCTCATTTTGGAAGCCCCACCCTTCATACCCCAGATTTACCCTCCCCTCTAAATGCATGACCTTCAGAATACTGCACTTGCATCATTACCAGACGTTTTCTGTTTGTGAGTCTTACCTAATGTAGACATATAGTCCTTGAGCTCAGGATGGGCGCCATGAAGTCTATCTGTCGTTAGATGGGGATCTGAAATATGTCAAGGAGTAGTACAGACAATGTGAAAAGGAAAAAAGGCAGAACTGTTTCTTCCACTTACTTTGTGTGCCTCACTGAGGCTGCTCCCGTGTATGCGATAGACTTTGATCCCACCTACGTCTAGTTCAAATCTTCCTCTAGGCCTCATTCTACCCACTCGGACCCAGTCAAAATATACTTCCGGTCCTTCCCGTCACCAGCCAT
>NW_017731680.1:0-4096 GCF_001890085.2 Hipposideros armiger
TGGGGGGAGGTTTGCAGAGAAAGCACCAAGGACCAGAACAGATACCAACTGCCAGCATATCCAGCCCAGGAAGCATATCCTGAAGAGGACGTCTCCATCTCTGAAACTGTGAAACAGGCCCTTGCCTCTGTAAATGCATTTGGTGAACTCCATCATGGGGTCCAGACAGCCACATGCCTGCTTGTTGGTGCATTTTTTTGAGGAAGCTTTGCAGCCAACATTCAGGGCCAGTTCTGTTCTGATTGCTTCCACTAAATCAAGAAGAAAATTGAAAAGATTGACATCCGCATGAACAAGCCTATGTGGAAGTCTAGAAAGGTGATGATTGGCGCCCCCAGCCATGACCTTTATTTTCCATTAATGGACCTGGGTGAGTGGCAGTTGTGTTTAGAGCTGCATAAAATGAACTGAAATAAGAAGCATACACAGGAACAGTTAAGGGTCTTTTCTAAAGGAATTTGGAGTTGATTAAATAACATCATATATAAGGAAATGCTCTGATCTCAGAAACAAATGGAAGATCAGCATCAAAACTAAGTACTGACCTACCCAACCAGATTGTGTTATTTTAAGCAACATGAAAATGGGAGCTGATCTACATGTCTTTGATCTAAAGAAACTAGGTAAGCAGAAAGTAGACAAAGATCCACAATGCTTGTGATTTTCCTTTGAGTCCTCTAAGTAGAGCAAAATTGGTGTCTAGAGATTGGATGTGAAGGAACAAAGGGAGTGTACACAGTGGGAGATGGGGCTGTGGGCCATGCAACATTTAAGAACCAAAAGTCAGGTGTATTCATGAAATTACAATCTTTTTTTCTGCAGTGAGAAATTAAAAAGAAAAACATTCTATATTCTGAATCTATAAAGCACTTCATGGATAAAAAACAAACAAAAAAATAGCCCAGCAGTCTGATGTAAGAAGCACTGGGTAATAATACTCTAACTATAATTCTTTTGTTACAAACGAAACTTGTGAACGCTTACTGTCTGATTTCTGGAATTGGCAATGATCTTCCTAGAGACTGTTTTATTTCAGAGAGAAACCAGTGACCCCAGGCAGTTTGCTGATCCTAATAGAATTCCTTGAAATTTGAATTTTGCTCTCAACGAGGCACCCTAGGTCCATTCCTGGCTTTTGTAGATCTTCCCTTTCTTCTTCCCATTCCCTGTTTTACTCTCCCACTGAGTGCAGGTGTTTCTCAAGGCTCAAGGATCCCTGCTGTTCTCTCCCTACTAGCCCTCAAGCTTCTTTATGGCTTCAGCAACCACCCATACAATTATTACAAAAACTCTAACTCCAATCTCATCTTTTCACGCATATGCCCATGACTCTATAGGGCATATGTTACAGATGATTTCATTTATATTTACCATTCCCACCTCAAATGCATCATGTTAAAAACAAATGAGCTGAAGATATAAAAATGGCCAATAAGCATATGGAAAGATACTTGACATCATTAGTTACTAGGGACATGGAAATCCAAAGCACGGGATACCACTTCACCTCACTAGGATGGCTATAATCAAAATGACAGGCACTGACAAGAATTGGCAAGGATGCGGAGAAACGGGAACCCTCATACATCGCTGGTAAAAAGGTAAAACGGTGAAGCCACTATGGCAAACAGTTTGGTAGTCCTTAAAACTGTTAAACATAGAATCACCATATATGACCTCGCAATTCCACTCCTTGTATATGCCGAAGGGAAATGAAAACAGATATCCACAAAAAATTTGTATATGAATGTTCATAGCAGCATTACTAATGATAGCCAAAAAGTAGAGATGTTCCAAATTTCTATCAACTGATAAATGGATAAATAAAATGTGGTATACCCATATAATGAAATATTATTCAACCAAAGAAGGGAATGAAGCACTGATTCATGATATAACATGGATGAGTCTTGAAAACGTTATGCTAGATGAAAGGAGCCAGATACAAAAAACCACATATTGAATGATTCTGTGTGTATTAAATGCCCAGAATAGGAAAATACATAAAGACAGAAAGTAGTAACCCCTGATTGCCAAGGCCTGGGAAAAAGGAAAATGGGAAGTAATTGCTAATGAGTACAGGGTTTCTTTTCAGTGTGATCGAATGTTTTGGAATTAGTAGCAATGATTTCACAACTTTGTGGCTATACTAAAACTCACTGATTTACATAGTTTAAAAGGATACAATTCATACTATGTGAATTATATCTTAATTACAAGCAAATTAACTTGTTTTCACAAAACAACTCTTTCTTCAACATCTCCTCTTTAGTAGTGACACCCTATTTCCTCAGGCACCCAGATGCCTGAGTTCACCTCCTCAATATTTACTTAACATCCACTGTGTGCAGCGGCCCTAATTGTTAACAATCACTGTTCACTCAGCCCATTCCAGATGTTTTTTGAGGTGCTTTACACATGTTAACTCATATAGTGTCATAACAACCCCTCTAAGCAGATAAAACAGCCAGGGCAGAGAGGTTAAGTAATTGCTTAAAGTAACACTGCTTGTAAATGCCAGAACACTTCAGATTTCAAATCCATACAGCCTGACTCCTAAATCGATACTTTTTATCATTACACTCTATTATCCAACCATATACTACATTACCCTCCACCTATTCCATTACCCGCCACTATCCTAGTGTGTACCTGAAGAAGGGGCCTGGCTGAGTGAAATGTTCAGTGTGTGTGGTACTATTATTAGTGTTGTTATTATTAATACACCACCCTCCTGTCTACCTTCGGCAAAGTGGTAGTAGAGATGGCCCCTGCTCTCACAGAGCTTATTTTCAAATAAAATGTCCATACAGACCTCCAACAGAGATGTAACAAGCAGCATGCTTTATGGGCTGGAGAGGAGCAGAGGACAGAATGACTCCTTCCATGATGAGCAGTCAGAAAGGTAACGGCAGCGCTTACGTGGAAACTGGGCCTGGCACAAGGGCTGCATTTCAGCAGTTAGATTGCAGAGTGGCTCCAGGAGAACACTGTCAGCCCTCACCCGGATCTTTCATGAGTCCGAGCCTTGGCACAGCTGTCCTGGTTCCAGGCTTTCTCTCTGTTCTACGATCTATCTTACAGACTTTCGCCAGATTGATGTTCCTTAGACGTTGTTTAAAACCCGTCTTCCTTTGAACAAAAACTTTAAATGGTTGCCCATTTTCTTTCATATATAGTCTAAACCGCACTCCCTGGCATGTTTATAAGCTGGTCCCTATAACTCTCCTAATTAGCAATTACTCCGCCTGCTGCAGGAAGCTGATCTCACTAGTTCACAAATAGGTCCTGACAGTTTGCTGCCTTCTTTTTTTTGAAAGCATTTAAAAAGCCAAAATCATAACTGTCTTCCGGCAACACTTAGCATGTGAAAGCATGTGTTTGGTGTCCTGGCTTTACCTTAATTTCCTATTCTCATTTCAGCGCCCCTCACTGCTTTTGAGCTACTTAAGGTATATTTGATATTTCTATATCCTATGTGCCACTAGAAACGGGGGAGGGGGGGAGATTTCTATATAAATTGGTTGCTTTCAAAATCAGATGCTCCAAGAGGACAATGGAATTTGTGTTCCTAAGAGAACCCTGCGTTTCTTTAGGAAAAGGCCCTGCGGGGCTCTTTGGGGTGATAAAAGGCAAAGCTCCCATGGGTATAGACTGGGGGGGAGAAGGGTAAGGACACAGCCAAGAGTCAAGCTGCTCTGTAAAACAGAATAAGAGGAATTGAGGAGCTGGCCAGGTGACATGGGAGTCAGCTTCAAGATTAATGGGGCAATGGGTTCTTGGGAGAGAGACGTGGGGCTAGTTACAAAGCAGGAGACTAAGGCTTGGATGGAATGGCCATCAAGAAATTCCTACGGTCAGGGATAGCTGAGGAATGATAAGAACTGCGATGTCAGGATTCAATTCAAGTTGTTCTCTGTTCTGTGTTGTGCTGTCACTTTCTAGACCCAGCAAGCCTTCAGTAAAAGCCTGTCACTCGCAGTAGCTCTGAACTAGGGTGATTGGAGCGATAGAGCAAAAGGTTGGTGTCCTGCAGAAGATAGGTGCTGCCAAAAGGGGATAGCAGCCACAGATCCAAGAGTGAGAGGAAGGTGCT
>NW_017731680.1:5326-6656 GCF_001890085.2 Hipposideros armiger
TTGTCTCACTCTACTAGAATGTAAGCTCCAAGAGAGCAGAGATCTTACTTTCTGTTTTCCTAGATTGTTCACTGATATTGTGGTTTATCTATGTGCTGATGAGTACTCAATAAATGATTGTGGAATGTGTGAATTTAGCACTTATTTTCTGTCTTCCTTGGTTTATGAACTTCCGCATCCATTGTAGTCTTTGTTGCCAACTATTGGGTTGTCGGAAAAGTCATGATGTATTTTTTCTGTTTTTTGTTGCAAAAATGCATCCTGACTTTTCCGACAACCCAATAGTTTGTCAGCCCTGTGAAAAGAAATACCCCATCTTGGATTTCTGAGTTTCCCATTGTGCCTAGTGTCATGCTGAGAATTTAGAACACAAAATGCTCCTTGATTATAGGTCTGACCATGTTTTCCCCTGGACTTGGGATTCAAGGTAGAAAGCCCATGCAATGCTCCATAAACATCCAGAGCCCCCTTCCTCAAATTCATCACACAGTTCCAAGCTCCAAGCCTGCTTCTTCTTCCTTGGCCAGCCATGATTTCCACTCAATTCCCCTGACATGCAAAGAACCCACTTCTCACTGGCTGCTCTCTCCATCCCCAGGCTGTGCCTGCCGAGGCTGCCTCCATCTGTCCCTCACCTGAGTTCCAGGAACCCAGCATGATGGCTGATGTCGATAATTTATTAGAGCCCTTCTGCTGGGCCTTTCTTTTCTTTCTTTCGTTATCTCTTTTCTTTCTTTCTTTTTCTTTTTCTTTTGTCTGGGCATTATTCCTACGTGAGCCTTAGCACCATGAGAGGGGCTGCAGGGGTTTGAAGGACCCACAGGTGGAGGTAACCTGAGCCAAACATTGGGCTAAGATAAGCAATTTGAGAGTCTGGGACATGCTGTGCATAGAGAACAAGTCTCTATTACTTTAAGAAGCATCCTGGAATCTCTTTACTATGCTTAACATTTGCATTTGCCTGAATGTATAGAAAAATCACGTTTTGTTTTTTGAAGAAACATGTCCATCAGTTAAGGATAAGCGCTTCTGAGAGGGGGGCCAGACAGCAAACATGAGTTGTCTTCTCAAACCTCAGTAGGCAATATGTGTTTTTAATAATCATCTGGTAATTAACTGCTGTGACTCAAAGCCTTTCATTTGGAAAAAATAATAATAATAATTTTACTTCCTGGTGCCAAGAGCCAGATGGGCAGCCAAAGAGAGAAGCCTCCAGCTATGTATCAGAAAAACAGGGAAGGTGAGGTCCATGAGCGCCCTCATCACCCTGCAGCTGGCACAACATCTGGATAGGAGAATAAAGCAATGGCCTGGACACCTGTGCTCCCCG
>NW_017731680.1:7421-10094 GCF_001890085.2 Hipposideros armiger
TTTTATTCCTGTTTTTATTTGCTATATGTTTCACATGAACCTGTCATGGGGCAGATACCATATACCATCCCATTATGGAGAAGGCTGAATTCTGGTCCAGCAGCTGTGTTATCTACATCACTCAAGTGAAAAAGGATCAGTGGTAACTGATCCTTGGATCTACACTATTACATGCATCACCATGAACAACAGCAGAGCTGCACTTGCCTTTCTAATTCTGCTTTGAGAGACTTAATGTTTTAATAGTTATCATGGCAAGCAAGCTGAAAACACCACTGGATTATATGTACGACAAAAGATAATGCTTCATAACTTTCAATGGCCAGACTCTGAAGAGAATATTTGAGTATTTCCAAGTTGTATCATAGAAAGTATTCTTTCAAGCAAAGTGAAGATCAGAAATACTGAATTTCAGTTTCAGGTCCACCATTAAATAGCTATGTGACCCTGGGTGGGTGTCCTGTCACCTCTCTGGGCAGAGAGGTGCCTCTTCTGAAACATTAGAAAATAGTAATGAATGTACTGTACATTGGGATTTTGCAACAGTAATAATATGTGTTCAAAGAGTTGAAATTTGGTTCTCCGCCCTCCCCCCACTAACCAACTATGAGACTTTAAATATTTCATGGAAACATTTTGGGAAATGGGAACCATTTCCTCACTGGAAAAATTAGACATTTAAGGTCAACATTATAGATATTGTGATTGTGTGATACCAACGATAGACAAAGAAGAGTTGATATTTTAGATCAGTAAATCATAATGGGAGAGAAGAAATAGCTCTGGTAGCCTTAAGATGTCTCTATTTGGGACCTATACACCATAGCTGTGGCCCTGTCACTCTCTAGAGGCCTTGAAGTTCCCTCCAAGTTTGTTAAAGCTAAACCAAATAAGCCAGGCATCTTTCTATAATTGTCCCTGTAATCCTCCTCACCACTTGAACCTATTAGAAAGTAAAAAATAAAACACAAATATAAGCATCTTCTCTTTCATCAGTAGGTTATCCCTCACCTTTCTTCTTCACTCTCTATAAGGGTTAGTTAAGATCTTGAACTCTGTATGTTTCTAAATTGAAACACGGATTCAATTATTTACATGCTTCAAGAATGACTTTGAAATCTTGCTCTATATTAACAAGTGCATATCAAAGGAATCTCACCAAAGTTTTCCTTTTGGTAGTCAATCAGCAGGCAGGTGGTCATTTTGTGTGCCAAACAATTTAACTCTTGCTGATTGTAGTTTTGGGGGATGGGTGAGTGAGAAATGACTGGCTAGAGATCCAGAATATACCCCTATCTAAGTGTAATGAGCTGGTTTGCATGTCTAGAATTTTGGATATTATTTAAGCACATAGTGGTATTGACAAAATGGAGACCATATGATTTAAAAAATAATGATGAGAGTAATTATAATTATACTTGCAACTGTTATTTATTAGACACTGTATGCAAGGCATTGTGTTTGGTGCTTTATTAGCATTACTGTTTTTAATCCTCAGAACAACCCTAAGAGAGAGGTAATATGATTCTTATTGTACAGATTAGGAGACAGAAAGGAGGCTTAGGAAACCTCAGTAATGTGCCCAGGATCACACAGCTCTTTGGTAGATGGAGATGGGACTCAAATCCAGGCGTATTTGACTCCAAAGCCAGTGCTTTTAGCCATTATGCATATTAAATATGTATTAAGCACTTATGATACCAGCTAATGTGCTAAATCTCACTTCATGATTGAAAAAACCTAACGAGGAAAGAATTATTATCTCCATGCTATAGATGAAAAAACTAAGGCTCAGAAAGTTTAGGTAACTTGTCCAAGACTATCCAGCCAGTAACTAGAGGAGTAAGCAATCTGTCCCATGTATCTTTGCCCCCAAAGCCACTGTGCTAAGATGAAATTTGAGACAGGCAAGGGGAGAGTCATAGTATCAAGGAAAGAGAAATCTTGTAGTCTCCTAGGTGCCAGTAGCTGTTCTGTGGCTAATTATCTGGGCTGTTCTGGTTTTCTAAGGTCACTTACCCTAATTGGGTGGAAGCATTTTTTTTCAGAGTGGTAACAACATTATGTATTTCAAAAGATCTTTTCTATTGTTCTTTCTAGGTCTAAAATTATTGATTAATGTGCAATAGTTTTTCTATAGGAAAGAAAAACATTCCCCATTAAATCTAAAGAGAGAAGTATTTCTATATACAAACAAGGAAGAAAAAGATGTTAATTATTAAAGTACTTACAATGGACCAAACACTCATCTAAGCGCTCTACTCACTTCATCCTCATAAAAACCCTGTAAGGTAGGTACTTCTTATCTCCCTTATTTTACAAATAAGATGACTGAGGCAAAGAGTGGTTAAGTAATTTACCCAAGATCTCACAGATATAGTAAGTAATGGAGAAGAGACTTGAGCTCAGGTAGCCTATTCCAGTCTATACTTTTAACCACTGTAATATACCACCTCTAGAGTCAAAGTAGTTCATTCACTTAATCAACCTGGTGCTAAATTGTACTGGGAATGCAGAATGATGTGGAAGGTGTTCAAGCCTAGATGTTAGGCAGAGGTGGGTTTGAATCTCAACATTGCTACCATTACTTGGCTGCCAGCTTTATCAGAGTAAGGACCCAGTCTTCTTTCCTCCCACCCTTTTCATCACCTACAAAACATATCTGTTGAATGA
>NW_017731680.1:18914-21772 GCF_001890085.2 Hipposideros armiger
ACTAGACACTTCACCAAAGATTATATACCATTAGCAAATAAACATACAAAATATGCTGAACATTATTAGTCATTAGGAAAATTCAAATTAAAACCATAATGAGATACCACTGCACTCATATTAAAATGGCTATAATTAAAATTCCAAATGTTATCAAGAATATGGAGCAAATAAAACTCTAATAAACTGCTGGTGGGAATGTAAAATGGTTCAACCATTTTGGAAAATAGTTTGGCTATTTCATAAAGAGCTAAATGTATACTTACTATACATAATCTAACAATTTTACTCCTAGATATTTACTCAAGAGAAATAAAACCCTATGACCATACAAAGACTTGTTTATCAATAATCATTGCAGCTTTATTTCTACTAAACAAAGACTAGAAACAACCCAAATGTTCATCAATATGTGAATGGATAAACAAATTGCTGTATATTCTTACAATGAAATACTATTGAACAATATAAAAAAATTAAGTGTTGAGAAACACAAGAGGAATAATCTCAAAATAAGTATGCTGACTAAAAGAAATCAGGCAAAAGCAAATACATAATGTGTTATTCCAAATATCTAAAAATCTAAAAAAGAAAAACTAATTTATGGGAATAGAACTGAGATCAGTGGTTGCCTAGGTAGGGAGGGGGATGATGGAAGGGAGGCTATGTTCACTATCTTGCTTGTGGTGATTAAACTTCAACAAAATTCACGAGTATACAGATATGTCGAAACATCAAATTTCACACTAGTTTATACTATATCAATTTAAGTATAGTTTATTGTATATCAATTATACCTCATAAAGTTGATAAATATACATAAAGTAGCAAATATTAATGGTGGAGGAAATAGTCTAAAATGCTAAAAAAAAAAAATCTTTCCACCTATTTGTCTTATATACACCTTTGGTCTAGGTTTTCTACCCCAGTCTCTGCAAACTGACTTGCCTTTGGGAAGTATTGTTGGATTTATTAAATAAGGAACTTATGGTTTCTCTGATTCAATTTTGCTGTACATAGGAATGGGAATTCTGAAACTACCTCCCTTTTTGCATTGCCTCTTTCCCTAGCGTGAACTTATCCTTTAAACAAAACTGCATTTACTACTGATATAGTATGCAGGGTATTTCTAATAGCCTTTGTAGTGAATTGAATTGTGTTATGATGTTCAGGTTTAACCCCTGGTACCTGTTTATGTGACCTTATTTGGATAAAAGGTCTGTTCAGATGTAANATTTGCACCTTTATCAGTGTCTCCTAAAACGGAAGCTGTTGTTACTTTTCCACTTAGATCTTGGAGAGTGAATTTCCCAGTGAACGTAATGTGTGATGATTTGGCTGCTCCACCACCATTAGTGTTGATGGAGCACAACAGAATATAATACTTAAAATAAACAATGTCCCCTTGGTATCCACAAATGCCTCCATATTTACCAGATAAGTAACATGTTTAGCTTGGAACCCCAGGCATGAAACGGCTTGTTGTCAAGTTCCTAGAGCACTTAGAGGACCATCCAGAAGCATATCATATTTCTGACTTGCCCTCTTAAGGCAATGACCCCTCTACCATATTAAACCTGTAAGAATATGGGGCCTCCTTCTTCTGTTATAAGCATTTCCCATGTGACCTTTGCCTAATTTATTGCAGCTTTCACTGCTATGGATTATTAGGAGCTCTATCTCTACCCTTCTCCCTGACTGTTCTCTCTCACATTATGCAGCTGGCACAGAAGAACAGCTGCCTCTCCAGGATGACATTGCATGATTTCCCCTAAATTCAAAAGCAAATTGCCAACTTCTGCTTCTGGCCAAGATGGAGCAACATGCACTGGATTACCCTTCCATCTAAAAAAACAACAGCAGCAAGACAGACAAAAATATATGAGACAGTGGTTTTCAAGACACTAGACATCAGGCAGTGAAAGAGTGATCCCTGAGAGATGAAAAACAAATGAGGTGAGCTTTACAATCACCCTAGCTAACCGCTTGGAGAGGGTATCCAGACACAGTGCAGGGAGGGGTGATCAGGCAGAGCCTAGAGGACTCCCTGAATTGAGCAGCTGAGGGACCAGGGAAATGAAGGCAGTTAGAACTCTTAGAAAAGAATACCTGGAAGGTGAGACCTACAGAGAGAGAACTCTGGAGATTAGTAAAGGGTCCCTTTGAGTATTCAGCAGAGTCGTCATTGCATGTGCGTGATGAACCTACCAAGGTCTGGGGCAAGAAGCATCCAGAGGATTGAAGAGAATAGTGTCCAACCCTCACCCAGGGCCAGAAATAGTGCCTGTTTCTACTACCCAGACGGACAACCTATGATTTGTGAGGCACTGAGTTGAGTACTAATAAGTACAAGGTGTGATGGGAAAATGTGGTGAATGTTTAAATTAAAAAAAAAATATATATATATATATATTACAGTAAAAGACATATTGCCACTAATCCCCCTCAAAATACTCCCCCTCACTTCAAACACACTTGTCCCATTATTTTTGCCACTTTCTGAAGAAGTTCTGGAAGTCTTCTTTCATGTCTTTACTTTATCCTCCATCATGGCATCACTCTGTGTCATACATCGCTTCTGGTATGGCAATTTCTATCAAATAAAAACATTATTGTGGGTCCTCATCTACCTTATTCTCTGGATCTGGCACCGTGCAACTTCTGGCTCTTTCCCCAAATCAAAATGATCATAAAAGAAAAACATTTTGAATCGATTCAGGACATCAAGGCAGCCATGACAGCGCAACTAAAGACACTCACAAAAGAGGACTTCCAGAACTGCTTCGGAAAGTGTCAAGAATGATGGGATAAGTGTGTTCGAAGTGAGGGGGAGTATTGTGAGGGGAATTAATGGCAAT
>NW_017731680.1:24187-25342 GCF_001890085.2 Hipposideros armiger
AATATTAACAAACTAAAATAAGAAAAGTATATGGTTACCTAAATTGATAAAGAAGAAAGCATTTGACAAAGTCTAACAATCATTCCAGATTACAGGGGGAAAAAAAACTTTCAGGATATCAAGAAGAGAACTTCCTCACTCTGATAAAGAACATCTATCAAAACCCTAAAGCTATCAGCATATCTAACAGTAAAATCAGAAACAGGGCAAGAATATCTGCTTACATGATTTTTATTCAACATTGTGCTGGAGGTTCTAGCCAATGCAATAAAAAAAGAAGAAATATTATGTTGTTGGGAAAGTCATGACATATTTTTCTACGTTTCTCAATGCAAAAATGTGTCATGACTTTCCTGACAACCCAATAAAAGGCAACCAGATTGAAAAAGAAGATGTAAAACTGTTATTTTGCAAATGACATAATTGCCATTATAGCATATCTGATGAAATCTACAAAAAATACCTACTAGAACTGAGTGTAGCAATATTGCAAAATAAAATATGCTATGTAAAACTCAACTGAATTTCTATATACTAGTAATAAATAATCTAAAATTTCGGTGAAAAAACAATGCTATTCAACAAAGGCATTGGAAATTTAAATACTTAGGGCTAACTTTTCCAAATAATATCCAAGACCCATACATTGAAAACTATAAAACATCACTGAAGGAAGTTAAAGGAGACCTAGATAGAGATGTATATTGAGTTAATCAGTCCTAAGACTCATTATTGTTAAGATTTAATTTCTCTCAGCATTAACCTACAAATTGAATACAATCTCAATCCAAATTCTAATAGTATTTTTTTAGTAGAAATAATTGATAAACTGATTTTAAAATCCATATGGAAATGCAAACCATACACAATAGCCAAAACAATTTTGAAAAAGAAACAAAGCTGGAGGCTAAACTCTACCTATTTGAAGTATTGTTATATAAAGCTACAGTTAATAAAACAGCATATATAGCATAAAGATAGAAGAATAGATTAATGAAACAAGATGGAGTCCAAAATTGACCCACAGTTGTAAGAACAACTGATTTTTTTTTTAAACAAAAGTGCTAAGATAATTCAATGGAGAAAAGATATAGTAATCATTTTTGCAAATGATCCTGAAACAATTACACATCCACAGATTAAAAAAAGTTTCAA
>NW_017731680.1:28392-29939 GCF_001890085.2 Hipposideros armiger
CCTAACGATCACATGTTTAATCACCATCCTTTCTCTGTTGTATCATAAGCTAGTGTTTATTGTGAATCTTCCTTAAGCACCTACCATAATTTCATGTACAAAAAGGTCTTGTTCTTTTTATTTTATCATCAAAAAAGCATTTATTAAGCAAGTGTGACTCTAGGAATGCTTTAGCTTGAAAAATTAAGGAACTAATTTTAATAAATGTAAGTCAAGTAGAACAGCACCACTCCAACCAAATACCTTGCTTCTTAGCCATGGGAACTAGCAATGGCCGTGGCAGTTGGCCCTGTCTCTGCAGAGGGACAGAAGCAATGCAGTATCAGATGTCTCATATACATCTCGGGGTGACAAGGATTAGAGTGGATTAAAGAAAGACACCTCTACGGGAAGATATACACTGTATGCGTTGCATCTGTGCTACTCCTAATGTGGCATTTGCTTAGTCTGTGACATGACACATTTTAATTGATTTTAAAATGAGGGGAGCAGGCCTGAGTAAGGAAAGCATGCAGAAAGGAAGAGAGAAAAGTTTTTCAGAGATGAGTTCTCTCAAAAATAGAAAAGAATGAATTGGACCTAGAGAAGTTAAGAAAAATCACCGGAGACACAATTGCTCCTGGTGGCAGGAAGTGTTAATGAGGCATTTAACATTTGGGCTTTGCTTAATGGCTGAGGCTAAGTTGAGACAGACTAGGCTGAACCATGTAGATAGGAGGAGAACAATAAAGTAAATGGTTAGAAACAGAACTTTATCACAGTTAAGTGGCAACAATACCCTTTTGTGTGTAGCTGGATTGTAATCTTTTCTCTTGCTCTCTTTTACTTGCCTGTACAGCATTGTGTAGTTTATTTTTAGAACATGTGCTCAACTATTTTCTATTTTATTGCTCTAAAAATTTCCATTTCTTTATAATTACACACCCGGTGTGTAGCTTGACATCCTTGTTTGCCCATGCAAAGACTGACTTAATTCCTAGCCTTCCGCTGTTCTAAAAAGGCACTTGGCAGCAGCAGTGGATGAGATGAATACTGTGGAAACATACACAACCATAAATTGCTTAAACCTCTGCCCGTTGTCAGCCTTGCCTGTGACTCTGCCATTCTGTGGACCCTCCACTGCTGTCAAACCACGCTGCCTAATATTCTGCAGAGGAGCTAGTATGCTTCTCTTTTTTTTTCTTTTTTCTTTTCTCTTTTCCTTTCTTCTTTCCTTCCTTCCTTCCTTCCTTCCTTCCTTCCTTCCTTCCTTCCTTCCTTCCTTCCCGAATTCATTATTATCTCTTTCTTTCCAATTTTCACTTGTATTTATCATAAAGTGAAATATGTTCACTGCAGAAAAAAAAGGAAGAAGAGAAAAAAGGAGGAGAAAAAAGAGGAAGAAGAAGAAGGAAGAGGAAGAGGAAGAGATGAGCAGAAGGAGGGGAAGGGGAAGAAGAAGGAAAAAAGAAGAGGAGGAGATGGAAAGCCAAAAGCCATCTATTAATATCCCATCAATTGTGGGTAATTATTCATATTTTGTGTTATATATAGATATAGATATATAG
>NW_017731680.1:37878-43420 GCF_001890085.2 Hipposideros armiger
GGCCAGGAATCTAACCAGCAACCCTGTTGCTCAGAGCTCGTACTGTTGAGTGAGCTCTTAACCAACTGAGCCACTCAGTCAGCCCCTTCCTTGCTGTTCTTGAAGACACCATATAAGCTTCCATTTCAGGGACTTTGCAGCATTTTTTTCCTCTATGGAATGCTTGTTCTCTCCCCACAGATTTCTGCAACGCTTACTCCATTGTTACCTTCATGCATGTGCTCAAATGACACCTTCCAAGTAGGCCAATGTAATAATACACTTTAAACTTGCAACCGCACCACCT
This sequence comes from Hipposideros armiger, assembly GCF_001890085.2. NCBI lineage: Eukaryota > Metazoa > Chordata > Mammalia > Chiroptera > Hipposideridae > Hipposideros > Hipposideros armiger. Next base: position 38,165 of record NW_017731680.1, read on the forward strand.
CATCCTTTGTCACAGCCCATCACCTACCCATCTATATTTTTCTTCTTAGCACTTACCATCTTCCTATATTTGCTATAACTTTTTGTTGTTGTTGTTATGTTATGTTTTCTATCTCTTTTCTCTCCACAAAAAAATGTAAGCTCCCCAAGGGCAGGGAGTGTATTTTATTTTTCTCTCATTGATGCAGTCCCAAGGTTTAGAACTACTTCTAATACATAGAAGGTTCTCAACAGATTTTGATGAGTGAAATGAAACATGTGACTTTATAACTTCCATCATATTTACTGTATATAACTGTTCTGCTAAGGCTGGGTATTTACGCTATTTCCACTATTTTATTATTTTATAGAACACTTCAACAAATATTCTCTCATAAAAACATTTTATTTGTTGTATTTTAACCACCTTAGGGTAGAATCCTATAAATGGGGAAACCAGGTAAAATGGTGTAGACATTTTAATACCTTTGTTGCACACAGTCAAACTGCTTTTCAGCTTATATTCCCAAAAGTAGTGTTTCAAAATACCCACTGCTAAGGTAGAGAGTTAACATCTTCCTAACCTTTGCCAATCTGCAAGGCATAAAGAGGCACATCTCAATCTTACATTAATTTGAATTTCTTTGATAAAAAGTAATTTGAAGCTTTTGCTATGTTTCTTGGATAAAAAGTAATTTGAAGCTTTTGCTATGTTTCTTGATCATTCACATATTTTTAACTAGTTCTACAGATCCTTTGCTCGTTTTGCTATTATTTGTTTTCTTATTGATTATTTAAGTTCCTTATGTATTGAAGATATGAAGAGTTTCCTGTACTATTGAAAATATTTAATCACTATGATTATTATTTTTTTTTAATTCTGTGATGTTTGACATGCAGAAGGATTGACTTTAAATGTTGCTGAATCCATCAGTCTTTCTTCCCTTTTTATGTCATTTCTCCTGGGCCCAGACAGACCTTCTCCATCTGGAATCCCCATGAAGATTGATTTATTTTTACTTCTGCTTTAATGGTTTTGTATTTTACTTTCTGCCCTGTATTTAACTATAATTTATTTTGGAGTTGGGCTCTATACAGATTTTCTACTATTAGACAAATTTACATCACTTACTGAACACCTCTTTCTTTCTTAACTGATTTCTGAAATTGTCATATTCAGGCACACAATTCTAATATTCATAAGAGTAGTTCTGGGCAATATATTCTGTTACATATGAGTATGCCAATCTATTGATTCCTATGCCAGGACCCCACAGTTTATATGTAGTTTTGTGGAATGATTTTAAATAGGCAGGGTTGTTCCTCCCTCCCTCCGTTTGGTTACTTTTTTGGGATTATCTTGGCTATGGCTAAATATGAACACTATTCTCCCCTGACAGCTATTCCAACAAAACAAAACAAAAACAAAACTATTAGCATTTTGCTTGGAATTCTTCTCATCAGAAATATTGTTTGTTTCACTTCTTTTTGTTGTTTGTTTGTCACAGTTGTTGTTGTCATTCGCCTACTGCACATTTCTTCCTACTGCATATCTCTCCAGACTCTGAAACACTCTTCCTTGCTCTGAAATCGGAGAACGTGGGTTCTACCCCTCTCCACCACTTGCTCACTGTGAGACATTGGACAAGATACGGGATCTGTTTAAATGTGTCAATTCATCTGTAAAGTGGAGCTATATCAGTGACTACTGCTTAGATGGTTTTAAAGATGTAATAGAAAAATTATGTTAAAAGCCCTGTGTGGGGAACTACATGAGCACTTACTAAATGCTGACTCTCGAAAATCAGCACACCTTTAGCATTGCCATCTTTGCTTTTTAAAAGGAAGGTGTGAAGGTCATTGGAGAAGCCATCTGATAAATTGGGAATTCAAAGAATGGGCTGACTCTTGGTGAAGAAGAGATCAGAGATCTGATGTGGGGGACTCTGCTTCTGAAGGTAACCTGATATTTGAGTTGGGTAGAGGGTGAAAAGACCAAGCCATGCTGAAGAGGAAAGTTTGAGCTATTTATGAGCATTCAAGAGGAGGCTGCAGGGGACCTGTGGGAAAGACAAATAGGCCTTCCCCACCAGGGCAGGACAGTGTGTCCCCCATGCAGTCCCATAGATTCCCAAACTCAGAGGAGCCTTGAGTTTCATTCCATGCTCTGTGATTGCCATCATGAAAGGCTTAATAATTTTTGAACAAGAGTCCTGCATCTTCATTGCGCGTTGGGCACCACACACAATATAGCAGTCCCACCCTCACCCCTTCCATCCGATGGGGTGAGTCCAGCCCTGTGCCTGTCCAGGCCCTTATCCCCAGAGCCCCACTGACACACCATTAAGTTGGGAAACGAAAAAGTACTCAGCAGTGTTCTTGCTGTGAAGTTGGAGGAAGAGCTGGAAAACATACTTTTTCAGAAATGTGAGTATTGAACATTGGTGTACAGTTAAAATATAGGTCACAATTTACAAGCTAACTGGTCACTCAGATTCTTAAAAAAATAAATAAATAAAGGATAAAAAGTGAGCGAGGAGGGGATGTCAGACGCACAATTCTTGCCCGTGATTCTGGATCCTGTAGTTCGTGGCAAAGCTGACACATCTGCTGAGACGGAGCACTCCCGCTTTCCCTCCCACCTACCATGCCCAGATGCCGCTCTAGCAAGTGGTTATTTTCTCCTTAGACATGGGTAAGGGTGTCAACAGCAGCGATTGGGGGAGAAGAGGAATAAAGTTCACTGAGTATCTATCACATGCCAGGCATTGTGCTAGGGGCTTTACATAGTTTCTCATTTATTCCTCACAATGGTCCTGTGGATGGGTGGTATTATCTCCATTGTACAGATAAAGAAACTGGACCAAGTCACACATAGTAAGTGGCTAAGAAAAAGGACGTATTCCCAGGTCTGCCTGTCACCATTTGCCTTGTTCTTTTTAGTGTAATATATTGTGCATTGCCTGGAAACAGAGACAGACGAAGAAATATTTTGTTGTTATATTCCAAATGCTGTGCTAAATGAATTACATGTTTAAACTCATATAATTCTCTCAATGAAACTGGGGCTCAGAAAGTTTAACTTCTATAAGGACTCACAGCTGTTAAGTGGCAGAACCCAAACTGTTTAGATTCAAACCTAAACAGTCTGTCTCCAAAGACAAAGCCTTTAGTTATACTATGATGTTGCCTCACCTAAAAAAAAAAAAAATGGGATAAGGGTAAAGTTGGTGACTGAATATAGATTGAATATTGAAAATTTCACGGGTGCTTTCTAGGTTTCATGTTTGAACACCCAGTAGCAAGACGGTGTCATTTAATGAAATGTGAAATATGCAAGGAAGCAGTGCTGGTTTTAGGGGAATTATTATGACATCACTTTTGGACATGCTGAGTTTGGGGTGCTTGGACAGCATCCAAAAGGATGCTATCCAATAATAGCACCTTCATTACAGGGTCCCTGTGAAGATTGAATAAGTTAATACATGCAAAATGCTTAGACTGGTGCCTGGTGCAGGGTAAGTGCTACATAAGTGTTTGCTATTATTATAGCCCAGTGAACAACTGGGTCATCGTGGAGCTAAGAAGATTAGTATGACCCAATAAGCAACTGGGTTAAATGGAGCTAGGAAGAGAGATCTTGGCTAGAGATAGAAAGTGAAGAGTTCGGAACTTAAAGATAACTGAAGTCGTGGGAGAAAAGGAGGCCTCTTAAGGAGAAAACATAGAATGAGAAGAGATCTTTAGGAAATGAGCATCTTGATTGATATACAAATTGTATTGGGTTCGGATAAAGGCTTGTTATTAGAAAGTTTCAGAAGTTTCAACAGAAGGAAAACATTTCTTTATATTTGCAATATAGCATTGGATCTCTGACCACAAAGGCAATTCCTTGGATGGTTACTAATGTAATCAGAAATAACAAATAAAGTATGATGAAACCAAACTCCTAGAGAAAGGAGACCCCAACTATCCAAACTGCTCTGTTTAGCACCTGAACAGAACGATCACCAGAGTTTGGGCCCAGCATCTTCATATACTGAGAACGTCCCAGCCCCTCAATTAGCGCCCATCCTAAATGTGGTATCCAAGCTTCTATGTGGTCAAGAGTCCTCGTCTTCAAGAGCTGTGGTCTAGTCCAAGGCTTCAAACACACACACACACACACACACACACACACACGCACGCACGCACGCACGCACACACTCTCTGTATCATCTGACTGCTACTTAGGCTAGTGATTTTGGAGGATTTCTCCTGATCTCCAGGGCTCAGTATGGATTTTCTGCAGAGTCTTTTGCGCTATTCATCTGGGTTTGATGTTCCTCAGTAGTTCCTTACTCTCTGCTCTATCACAGCACTTACCCACTGAATTGGAACTTCCTAGTTTTCTGTCTTCCTTATTAGATTATAAGCTTATATCAGAGAAAGTTTTACTCAAACCTCCTGGATCTAGCATATGGCCTGTCTATTGAAGATGCTCAAAGGCTCATTTTTTAGAAATTTATTGTTGTAAAGTGCAGTTTTAATTTCAGCATCTTTTGTATAGTCCACCCCCACTCCTGTTCCTAGATTAGACTTAGACAATCTGTGAGGATTCAGTGCTCTGGGCCCTCCTTGTCCAATATGACAGTTTGTTTTTTTCAGTCAACTTTGTTGAGGTATAATGTACAAACATTAAAAAAACGTACCAGTCGATGAATTTTTATAATTGTATATGCTTGTAAAACCACCACCATAATGCAGATACAGGTCATTATCCTCACCCCAAAAGGTTCTCTTGTGTATTTCCCCAGTTAATCTTCCATGCATGGCCCCAAACACCATGCTTCCAGCCAGAAGCTTTGATGCATAGACTAGATGGAGATGAATCAATCCTAGGTTTTATGAAGGGGATGAATGACTGCTGACTGCGATGACTGTTGTTATGTAGGAGGCGAAATACATTGCTTAGTTGCAAAGAAAAGTAAAAAAAGAAGATACCTCAGGTGGAAAGCATATAGGCAAAGTTGGGAAGGCAGGAAATTGAACTTGGGGCAGTTTGTTTGAAGGAGAGGTTTTGAGTCAGGAGGAAGCAAACAATGCAGGTGATGAGATGGGGATTGATGGAGGTAGAAATATAGATTTCTACACAAGCAAGGAACATTGGAGATGTTGCACGCCTTCCTGGCATCCTGTCCCTTCCCTGTCAGGAGTGAGGGTACTGACGTGCCTGGCTCTTACTAACTGTACTCAGTAGGCCACAATAAACAACATAGAGAGCTGAGAGCTTTCTCAA
>NW_017731680.1:45320-50158 GCF_001890085.2 Hipposideros armiger
TTGCAAGACATAAAAAAAGTAGAACCTGAAAATATAAAGCTTTTTGAAACAAAAAGTGAAGACATGAAAGTTTTTAAGTCTCAATGAATTGTTAAGCATTATCAGAGAAGATACAATTACCAAAATGGAAGATAAATCTGAGGAAGTCACCCAGAAATGTAGAAATGAAAAATGTAAATAACAATTAAGAGTAAGAAGACCCAACACATGCTTAATAGGAGCTTCAGAAAGAAAGAGCTGAATATTTGAAGATTATGGAATATTAAGAATTCTCCAAAATTACTAAAGGGTCTAAGCACTGAAAAGAATCAGCCACTATGTAAAACATTCAAAAGTGAAAGTGCTCTTGATGAGGCTGTGGTGGTAGGCTCAGCACAATGCTCAAAATTGCCACCATCCCATCAGTGACAACAGCAGCCCCCAGAAGTGTCTAAGAGACTCTGAGAAGTGCAGTCTAAATGGTTCTGGACTGATGTATCTACATATTCAAATTCATTCTAAAAATTTCAATGAATGTTATCTCTGCCTTTGTCACATTCGCCGCCATGTTACCTTGTATCCTTGTCCTGAATTTCAATCTGAGAGACACACAAGTCCAGAGTCTGACAAGTAAATGATCCACTGTGCGCCAGCTTCCTCTCTCTAAAAATCGCCGTCCCCTCCCTGCTGTGAACAGGCTGTCTCTGCTGCTTTTCTCCACACACTCAAGGCTATTCCACTAACGTTTTCAGGTTCTTGTCTTCAGCGCCAGGGGCAAGGTGACATTCCTTTAGATTTATTATGATTGTTTTCCATAACCTGAGGAATGTCAGTCCTCTAAAAGCCTCTGCACTATGTTGATTTTCTAAGTTAACTCTGACTTAGCATAGATTTATTGGTGAGGTTTGTGGTTCGCCCTGTGTGTGTGTGCATGTGTGTGCGTGTGTTTGAGGCACAAAGGTGAAGAAAGAGATAAAACCAATATTTATTTAGCTTTAATGTGCGCGCCCCCTGAGCTAATTGCTACCATGTATGCCAATTTTTTCCATTATCGTAGCAATCAGACACGGAGAGTGTTATCCTGTTCATTTATCACAGGAGGAGAATGAGGTTCAGAGAATGCAGGTAACCGGGGAAGGATTCCTTAGCTACACGTCTAATTCTGTAGGAAAGACAAGGAAATCAGCAAGACAGAGAGGGAACAATGAGCTGGAAGCACCCCGAATTCATGTATAAGTAGAAGCACAATGTGGTGTGGACTGTAGATCAGACCCATGAAAGGTCCGTATAACTTGGAGTGTCCTCCTCTTTCGAGACTAGCAGGTAACTGTGCTGCTGGAACCTGAATCTCCCAGACAGCCTGAACCCAAGGGGCATGGACTCCCAGATGGAGCCATGTAGGCTGCATCCAGCTGTGTCATCAGCGCTGCTTTCCTGGGCTCTCATTGCAGACTCCTTCTTAGTAGCCCTGTGACCCTGTCCTGGTTGGGTCCTGTGCTGCCTTGTATCCTCCTCTCACTCCTCATAGTGACAACACAGTCCCAGCCCTCAACCCTGCTAAGGAAATCTGTTCTCTGGGGAGCATAGATCTTTTTGTCCCTAATTGAATTAGCCACCCTCCTGCAAAAGGCCAGCTTTCTCCTTGGTTTTGGATTGTCACGGGCCTAGTTTATCAACAATGCTTTGTGTTGGGAAAGGATTTTGTTGTAATGATCATTAGATGTGCCATTTTCTGCGCAAAATTCAGCCTGCCTCTTGAACTTCAGCCCTCCAGTCCAAGTGAGCACAGACCCAGCTCCGGTCAGTCTCAGGGCAAGAGTGAGTAGAGGGCACAGCTGTGGGGTGCTCAGACTTCTGGGGGTTAGTGGCTATGCCGCTTTATTACATTAAACTTCTCTAAGCCTCAGTTTCCTCATCTGCAAATGGGGATAATAATTCTACCCATGGGTTTGCCCAAGGATTAAGTGGGACATGTCCATGTAAGCAACTCAGTTACAGTTAATGCTCAAACATTTTGAGTTTTCTACCCCAATCCACCACACAACCCCTCACGGTTCTCAAAGTGAGTATCAGATTAGGCTTCTCAGAGACATGCAGTATGCACAGATTTGCCACCCATGAAAGAGAAAAATATCCTATTTCAACAGACAAAGGAGATTTAAAGGATTTGGTATGAAATAACAGGGCCTGAGCTCTTGAGTCAAAATCTGACTACCGCATTTCCTGGCAAAACATGTAACTTCTCCGAACTGCATCTGTGGAATGTTAATATATACCTCATAGAATTGCTCTCAGGATGCAGTGAGACAATGAATATGAAGACACATGTAGACATGTGAAGTCATTCTTTTAGGAAGGCTTCGGCTGACCCAGTCCAACCTTTAACACCATCTCAGGGGGAATTGACAGGTGGGCAACCCCAATACAATAAGCACTAAACCTGAGGTGTGTCAGTAGCCCCTGGCTTCTCATGCAAGTCCAGTGCGTATCTAGCCAGTGGGAGCACAGAGATTTTTTTTCTTAACTAAATCCTTGGCTTGACCGTTCCCCAGAACATTTTAGGGTAAAAATGTCCTGGACGACACATTCTGGATTTCCTCTAGCAGATAGCTGTCTCCATCCTCCTGTGGCTGAGCATGGAGAGGGAGGCGCAGCCTGCGTCAGCCCTTCTGACACTGCCCTCTGGTGGCAGCAGCTCGCAATTTCACGACTCTTCCAGACTCCCCGCTGGGCCTCTTCCCTGCCTGCCTCCCAGGCCCCGCCAACGCTGTTCACTCCGGGAGCACCTTTTTAGCACTGAGAGAGTCCAGGGAGGTGTGTTGGAATATTTGCTTTCTCTCCCCTCCCTAAGGCAGGCAAGTTTCTTCGCTGCTCTGGTTCTCTATATCATCAGCCCCGTTCAGGCCCCACCCAATCCAGAGTGATCTGGATTGTCAAAACTGATAGTCAAAACTGACCTGATCACTCCTTAGTTAGAGCCTTTAATGGTTTTTACTGCACCTTAGGAAAGCTCAAGATCTTTGTCATGAAATAAAGATGCTCCTCCTGTGCTATCGTCCTTGTCCACGTGCCCAGTCTCACAGCTGGGGTCCATCCTTCAGGAGTCCTGGGGCGCTGAGGCTCTGAGGGCCCTGCTCTCTGTCCTGCCTGGGTATAATATTGAAACTATTTCCCACTTTCACCTTGACTGCATTTTCTTGCCCCCAACTCAACTGGCTAGCCCCTTCAAAATCCAGCACGGATGTCACTTTCTCAAATAGGATCTTTTTTGGCAACCTCACTCACCATTGCAAGGCAGGCACACACCTAAGCCCCCTGTATTCGACTCTGTGACATCTTCCCACCAGACTCCGTCTCCCAGACCCAGGAGGCACAGTTTTTGCTTGTATTTTAAAAATCTCCATAGTTGCCCTGGAACAGAATACAGTGCCTGGCACACAGACATTACTCAATAAATGTAGAATAATAAACCCTAAGTAAGTTTGGGAAACAGAAAAATGGAGATCCTGCACCGGTAAAAAAATAATCACAATTACCTACATTTGCATACTAACATAATGGTAGTTGTGGAACATTTATTATATGAAAGGCCCATTCAGTGCTTTAAATTCATTTTCTCATTCAGCAGGCTCAGTGAGCTTCCCCATGCATTATCTCATTTAATCTTTACAACAACCCCTGCAGGTGGGAGGAGAGCAGGCATTAGATCCGTATTACAGATGGGAAAACGGAGCTTGGGGAGAGGTTGATCCCCAGCATCCAAGGATAATGTGAGAGCCAGGGCTTTAGCCTGGTTTTTGCAACCTCTGTCCCAGTGACACGAGTCTGCTGTCCCTTATTAATACTCTGCCACCTCTTCCTGACAGAGGCAGGTCCCAGGAGAGGAAGCCACTCACAGAAATGTGCTTTGCCTGCAGACCCAGGCTGTAAAAGCAATCACAGCTTCTGCTCTCTCGCCTCCAGTTCCTAATCAATTATGGAGGAAATGACAATGAAGAGAAGAGGATGGAGAGAGAGAGGCTCAGGCTGACTGCAGTTCATTGAAAAGATACCAGAGGCTCTGTTTCTGCAGCCACATACCCTACTGGGAACACCAGGGCAAATAGATGTAGGGTTTGGTGGATGACAAGGAGACAAAGGAAAAATGACAAACCAAGTGAATTAGTGAAGGAGAAATAAGCGGTGCTCAGCAACAGATGGGGCTGATGCTGGGTAATTTTCTCCTGTCACCTCCCCTCAGGTAATAGATAATCCTGCAGCTGCCGGAGTTCCTGAGAAGTCAGGCACAGAGCCTCAGTCTTCTTCCTGTTTGGAAGCCGTGCCCCCATCCCTTAACCTGTCTCAATGATAAAAATCGTAAGAGCCAAAACTTTTTGCAAGACTTATAGTGCCGATTTAACTCAGTCCCAGCTAAGGTTGCTATCTGTCAGGCTGTCACGGTGACAGGCAGATTTGTAAATGCTCTGGCTCCAGTGTCAGGTTGAAGGTGACATTTTTCAGCTGGAGATTTTTTTCCCCATCCCTCACTTAGACAGATCGCCTCGGAACTAGAAAAGCAACCCCCTGAATAAGCCTCTGGACCACTCACTGTCACCCTGACTGGAGCCGTTGACCCCTCAGGTACGAGATTGTCGCTCAGTTCCTCTGGCCACCTCTGCCCAACCCCGCACACTCAAAACACAGTGATTCTCTGTAAGGCCACGCCCCCAGCCCCATGCCCCTCCCCATTCCATTCCCAGGCTGCGCATGATTTGTCTTGGCTGATGGTCTCTCTGCTATTGCCATTATAAATACTTACATAGATTAATTAACCACAGTACAAAAACCAGAATCTCAACTAAATTCATTTAATGACCTGC
>NW_017731680.1:52658-55712 GCF_001890085.2 Hipposideros armiger
GCGTCTTGCCAGGTAGTATCTTTCCAGCCCGCCAGGCTTTACTAGGCAGCAGCTCCAGTGGTTTCTGCCTGCACAACAGCCCCGCCTAGTGGTCAGAAGCATGAGCTGCATGAGTAAACAGAAACACCGGTGCAACTTCTCTGTGCCTTGGTTTCCTCATCTGCAAAGTGGAGGTAACGTTTCTCCACTTCTTAGGAGAGTTCTGAGAAAGGCACTAAATGATGAATGCAATCAAGTTGTTAGCACCCGATGTCTAGTAGCTATTATCAGTGGTGATATTTGGTGTTATCTTTCACAATGTGAAGGAAAGCAAGAGTATAAAGCCAGGCTGGTAAGGTAAACGTTTCTCTCTTTTCCCCACCTCATCCCTTTCTCACAGCAAGCAGTAGGAGACTGGAGGGCTAAATAATGAAATGACAGGCAAGTACCCTGGAAGAAGATGAACATGGTATCCAAAGAAGAGGAAATGCTTTCTGAATCGAGCTTCTCAGAATGCAGGCAGGTGAGCTCATGAACCTTGGGCAACCTGCTGCCTGCCTGCTACCTGGAGGAAGACAGAAAGTGAGGGGCTGAGGTCGCCCCAGTGATGAGGCCCCTATCCCTTCGCTGAACAAAGTCTTGCCCAACCCCACCCGTCCCGGGAGGGTACCACAGGCTGGCCAGCCCCTCCTCAAGGACGTTGCCTCCACCTGCTCTCAGAAAGAAGAGGTACTTTCAGGGCAACAGGGCTAAAAGAAACATTTGTCGGCAAACTGATTCCCACAAGCTAAATCTCCTAAGTCTGGCCTGCGCACTGAGCTAGTCTTTGAATTAAGGCCCTGAAAGTTACATAAGAGTTATTGCCCTGTGCTGGGCGTGGGAGGGGCATACATTCTTTCTCCACCTGCCTCTTCACCCTGCTCCTTCTCCTGAGCCATCCTGTCGGGAGTTACTGGGTTTCTGAGGGGCCAGGTCACACTGGGAAGGCTGGAGCAGGGCCAGGCAGCTTCCCTGCCACCTGTGTTCCTGTCCGCTCTGGTCCCAGGCTCTCCCTCACCTCTCCACCCAGGGTCACAGGCTACAGCAGAGACCTGGAGAAAGGGTACAGTTCTCCCAAGTGCAAAAAGTCGGGCTCAGAGCTCTGAAGGCCTGTGAGCCTGAAGTGTCCCTTCTTTCCTCAACCACAAGGGGGCTGCCCGGGATTTTCCTTTAAACATCCAACTCATCAGCCAGCAACATTTGCTCTTACTGAAGGATAGGCACATGTAAAATTAAAACTAACTACATTTTAAAAAACCCACTAACTGAATAAAATGTGCCTTGCAGTGCTCATGAGTCATCTAGAAATGCTAAGGGAACACTTTGAAAATGTTTGGGAGTCCTCAGGCCCTTGAGATTGGTGGAGACCATCTCAGATGGTGATTGGGCATCTGACCGTTGGTATGTGAGACTGACCACCACATTTTCTGGTCCCAAATTGTGTCGCATGATCCACAGCAGGACCAAGATTTGGTTGTCACATTACGGGGAGTAACTGGTATCTATTGCACAAGCATCACCCCCACCACAGAGGAAGCAATATCAACTCAACCATGAACTGCACAGGCTCCTGCTATGGGCTAGGTACCGGCAATACGACAGCAAAGAATCCAGTCACTGCCTCTTTTGTAAGGGAGCTGGGGGAGAACAGGAGGGGCTGCAAAGAGGTGCCCACAACACACCACGGGCTCCCCAATAAAAGCAAAAGGGAGGGAGGAACCAGAGGCTCTTCCTTTGGGGTTGCAGAGATCAACTCACAGACTTCTCCCACAGAGAACTGCATTTTGATGTGCTTTTAAGGCATTTTTCATGGGTTTTAAAAATAATCATTAACGCGCCGGTTTCTGATTTAGTGATCTGAGCTACCAACCCTACCTGTATGGTTGGCTTTGTAAACCATTTTACAGAAATGCAACTAGGGACGAGAAGAGCACAGAGTAGGCTGCTCTGCGCCCCGGGGGACCGCCCTTGAGAAGAGCCCTCTTGACGCAGTGAACCCACCGGGTTCATCGCGGAGGCAGCCGCTCCGGCGGCGAGAGGAGAGCAGACACGCCCTCCGGTGGCCGTCCTCCGGAGCTGCAGGCGCAGCAGCTCTCACTGCACCTGGAGGCTCCCCTATCCAGATGTGCCAACTGAGGGGCAGCGCACGTCGCACCCCTCTGGGGTTTATCAGCCCGCTGTAATGTCAGTGCAATAATAGCCCCAGGGAGGCCATTACACCACTATTTCCATCCAGAGGAGGGCTATTCCATCAACTGCTCCAGAGGCCTGCTTGGTAAATGAGTTTTCTTTCAAACTACATTCACTTGATTGCTTTGCTAGAGCACATTTGGCACCGGCATGCGGGTGGGAGGACACGTGGAGAGGGAGCTGGGAACCGCTCAAGGATCCACAGCAGAGGCCAGGAGAGGGCTGTTCACAATCTTCTGCTGCTCAGCTAAGGGTGCTCCTCTCCTCCCTGTGCCCCTTTGTCCCTCTCTCTCCAGTGACACTAAGATCAAGTGTCACTTGTTCCTTGAGGAGAAAGGTCCTGGGCCCTTCATCTTTGTGCCCACTCCCCTCCTGTCTCACCCCCAACAGCAGTGCCTAGCACAGGCTTTGAGGGTGCTTGGGTAGCCTTAGTTCACAATAAGTGAACTGTGGTTGCCCAGTTCTGCAGTCACGCACGGGCAGACAGAGAAGACTGACAAGTGCTATTCTAGGCGGAACGTCAACAAAGGGCCCTCACCCCGTGACCAGCCTGCTGAAGGGGTTGGCAGCAGAGGGCTCTGCCAGACCGTGGAAGTCCAGGTCGCAGCAGGGTGCACACTCTTGCCCTCACTGTGACCCTAATCGTCAAGGGTCACCAAGTGACTGAGCAGGCCCGTGCCCTGCTGGGGACCCGAGTGGAAGGGCCATACATCTTTACAGGCAGCAACGACACATTCAAACAATTGTGGTGGAGGGGACTCTGGGAGAGGGAGGTGGTTCAGACACCGCGCTCCCAGCAGATCAGTGATTCCCTTATTAACTACCCTATTTCTGTTTTCCACATTT
>NW_017731680.1:62005-72502 GCF_001890085.2 Hipposideros armiger
ATGCTATTTTTTTTTTTTTTGGCTGAAGCATCTAAAACTAACCCTGAATGCTCAGTGACATGCTTTCTTTTGACTCCTTCCTGGAATCACTAAACCTTAATCAGGTTTCTGTTTCAACCCCTCTTTCCTTAGGGTTTTATTCTCAGTGTCAGTAGCCCACAAAGAGTAGCATTGAAGCGGGGTGGTGACTGGGTTCCTTGGCTCCCTGCCCAATTGTCTGCATCTATCTGACTTCCTTTATGAAGCTTGGGAAAGACACTTTCTGCCCTGATGCCACATCAAAGCTCAGCTAAGAGCTTTGTCCCCATTTGTCCCCATTTCTTGGCCCAGATGCCAAAATGGAATCTATCTATCTATCTATCTATCTATCTATCTATCTATCTATCTATCCTCTTTCTCTATCTCTCCATTTCTTTAAAGAGAAACTAGCCTTGTACCGGTATCACCCAGAGGTCTGCATGGGGGAGGGGTGCCTCTCAGAGCCAAACTCTAGGAGGCCTCTGAATAAATCCAGGGCAAGCACAGGAGGAAGAGAAACATGGAGGCTGTAAAGAACTACAGAAGGAAGTGTAAGCCCGTGGTTTCCCGCCACTCCTTTTCTCTTCTTTTCTTCCCTTCCCTCCTACACTTGGCACTCCGTGTTTCCTCAGGGGATGGGATGCCTTTGGTGACAGTCCCACACCCCACCCATGGGTCTGCCCAGGAGTTGCTCCAGCCAGCGTTTTTTCTGGATCAGATGGGAAGACCACATCCATGCTGTCATCACTTTTAGTATTTGAATTACATGAGTTACTCAAGCATCTTGAGCTTTAATCTCTTTGTTTAGAAAGAAAAGCTCATGGTATCTACTTTGTACAATAGTTTTTGTTTGTTTGTTTGTTTGTTTCCGAGTAATGAGTAAGATAACGTATGAAAAACTACTAACACGCAGCAAAAGCTCAGGGGATGTTAGTTCCCCTTGACCCCAGTCTTCAGCAGCTTTCTGGATCCCAGCCATGTTAAGGCTAGGAAAACTGAGCAAGCTCCACACAGTGAGGGACATGCACTCAGTATGGCCACTGCACCCCCGAAACTGAGCAGGTGGCAGAAGCCTCTGGGAGTTGTGGTCTTCATACTGCCCACCTTTGGGGGGTTTGTATTAAGGGAGAGGAAGAGATGAAAGAGGAAAAAGAAACAAATGAAAGGGATAGGCAGGAGGCGAGGGGACAGACTTTTGGGGAAAGGCAGGTGGAGTCATATCTCAGGGTGGTGCTGACACAGAGTCCCTGGAGAAAGGTCTGGGAGGAGGAGTGATGGAGATTGGAGCGGACAGACAGACTGCCTGCTGACACTTCGGTGGCACTGACCTCTCGGCTCAGCCAGGCTGGGCCAAGTTCCAGTGAAAGGAACTGCTTGTAGACCCTGAAGCAGGAGAGGAGGGGCCACAAGAGAAGCCCCCACATCCCTCCGTGGAAGAACCGGCCTAGGCAGCCGCCACAAACACAGGCAGCGGGAGCCTCGAATGGAGGTTGACGTAGGCAGAAGGAAGCCAGCAGGGGAAGAACGCTGGCCACCTTTTTATCCCCAGGCCACTTGACAGAGGGACTATTACTGTGCCTTCAGATGTAAACTGAATTCTGTAAGGGTTAAAAAAGAGAGGAGAACTGCGGTCTGCCCTGCAGGAGAAGGAGAGGAGGCGGAGCTAGAGACAGACATGGGTGCATTGCTGCACAGGCGGCCATGCTGTGCTGGTGGGTGAGTCCTCCTGCAGGAGGCAAATGTTCGTTAGAGAGACAGAAAGCTCCACTACTTGGGGACCTTGAGGGGGTTCCCCGAGCAGTCGCGGCCTCTCCTCTGCCTCTCTCAGCTCTCAGTGGCTCCAGACTTGCACACCCTTCTAGAAAGTGAAGGGTCTCCTGCTTAGTACTCAGCTCCTGTTACCCTCCCTCCACTCTCCTAGGGGCTTATCTGAGTATTTCTTCCATTAAGAGCCGCCTTCTCTCTGACCGAGTTTCATCACAGGCAGATTGCATTTCCCTTTTGCCCTTCATGGTAAGAATTCTTGAAGGGGTCATCTCACTGCTCTCTCCACAGCGTCACTCTGGCTCCCAGGTAGATATTTTCCATGCTTCCATCCCTTCTCCTCCCTTCTCCCCTCACAGCCTTGGTCCCCACTCCAGGACTGGCCCGTAAAGGAGGAGGATCCTATTCTGGTTCTTGCCAAAGGAGAGAAGAGGCCAGTTCACCCAGACAGTTGCATAATGTGTGCTGGGCTAGGGCATCCGGGTTGAAGTACAGGGGTCTCATCTGAGCCCCTCCAGGCTGTGGGAGACCCCCGCAGACAGCCCTTCTGTGGGCAGGGAGGAGACAGCCACAGACTCTTCTGACTCTTCACCTTCTTAGCTGATGCCCTTACATCCCGCTGAGGCTCTGGGCTCCCCTGCAGGTGTCTTAGCACCTGAGCCTGTGAAGCCCAGATGCTCAGAGGATGTCAGGTGGGAGGGGTCAGCAGGGTTGGGCCTCAAAGGACCCCTCAATGCAGGGCTCATCGCCAGTGAGTCTGGGTCTGCCCCAAAACTCTTCTCCCCCAGTTTTTAAATGTCATACTCATTCCCAATTCCTTGGTCCAGGTTTATCTACTCCGGGAGAAGAGGCCTGGCTGTAACATCTGTTACTTTTGGCTTCTTTTGATGTTTTAATTGGTGGCAGGGGGCAGTCATTGCCACCTCAATTAGATTGTTTGTTTATTAGATATGTCTTTTATATTCTGCATTCAACTTGTGGAAAATGTGATTCCAGAGCTTCTGGCTTCTGGGCTCCAGGCTGGACGCTGTGTGTCCTGTCCAGCCCCTAGGTATTGCGCTGTACACTTTATCTACCACATGCATTCCTTTGGGAGAAGGCCTCTCCTCCACTTCCCAGGATTTTGGCAGCTTTGTTTGTATTTCTGATAGAATTTTTGAATATGTGATCTAGACCAGGGTGTGTGCGGGAAAGGCCTTACTATGTTGTAAGTTTTCCCTCTTTTATAGTCCAGGACGCAGGCCTCTGCTTGCCAGCCCCACGTGCTCCCGTACCCAGTTCTATGCTCTGATGGGCTCAGGGCCAGACTTGTGCGAGGGGAGAGACCAGTGGCCTCGGGTGAGTCCTGAGTGTGGAGCGAGATCCCATATCATGGGCAGTGTGAGGTCCAGCCCACAAGACCACCAGATTAATCTACTGTTGAATTTCACCACGTGCGGACCAGGGAGACAACTGTGTCTATGAAAACACCAGTGTTCCAGGTAATAGGCATCTGATTAATAGCTGGTATTTATTATCAAAGCAAAATAATTTTCACTAAGTCTGTCTAGAGTGCTGGCAGGTGGTCACAGCAGGAGGGGTGGTCTGGGACATGTTGCCAGCTGCCCCCAGAAAGGGTAGAGACAAGCCTTGGTTTGAGCCCTCAATTGTGTGTGGTCCAAGCTTGGGAGAGAAGGTAATGAGGAGCAGGGAGGGGAGAATGGACAAGGTGAACCCAGAATTCATGTCACCCTGCAGCCTCCCCTTTTCTGCCCTGGGTGTGTCCGCACCTCTATTTCATATACATTTCATCATTGGAGTACTGAGCAGCAATAGAGTGCTACTTCTTTATTTCTCAACATATTGAGGATACATGAGAACAGTGGCGTCTTGCCAGGTAGTATCTTTCCAGCCCGCCAGGCTTTACTAGGCAGCAGCTCCAGTGGTTTCTGCCTGCACAACAGCCCCGCCTAGTGGTCAGAAGCATGAGCTGCATGAGTAAACAGAAACACCGGTGCAACTTCTCTGTGCCTTGGTTTCCTCATCTGCAAAGTGGAGGTAACGTTTCTCCACTTCTTAGGAGAGTTCTGAGAAAGGCACTAAATGATGAATGCAATCAAGTTGTTAGCACCCGATGTCTAGTAGCTATTATCAGTGGTGATATTTGGTGTTATCTTTCACAATGTGAAGGAAAGCAAGAGTATAAAGCCAGGCTGGTAAGGTAAACGTTTCTCTCTTTTCCCCACCTCATCCCTTTCTCACAGCAAGCAGTAGGAGACTGGAGGGCTAAATAATGAAATGACAGGCAAGTACCCTGGAAGAAGATGAACATGGTATCCAAAGAAGAGGAAATGCTTTCTGAATCGAGCTTCTCAGAATGCAGGCAGGTGAGCTCATGAACCTTGGGCAACCTGCTGCCTGCCTGCTACCTGGAGGAAGACAGAAAGTGAGGGGCTGAGGTCGCCCCAGTGATGAGGCCCCTATCCCTTCGCTGAACAAAGTCTTGCCCAACCCCACCCGTCCCGGGAGGGTACCACAGGCTGGCCAGCCCCTCCTCAAGGACGTTGCCTCCACCTGCTCTCAGAAAGAAGAGGTACTTTCAGGGCAACAGGGTTAAAAGAAACATTTGTCGGCAAACTGATTCCCACAAGCTAAATCTCCTAAGTCTGGCCTGCGCACTGAGCTAGTCTTTGAATTAAGGCCCTGAAAGTTACATAAGAGTTATTGCCCTGTGCTGGGCGTGGGAGGGGCATACATTCTTTCTCCACCTGCCTCTTCACCCTGCTCCTTCTCCTGAGCCATCCTGTCGGGAGTTACTGGGTTTCTGAGGGGCCAGGNCTCCCTTGTTTTTTTTTAATTTTTCACCATAATTCTCTGTAAAAATAGCAGTAAGAGTCATTTCAAAGCGGAACCCAGAGGCTGTTCCACTGATTTCAGTAGATCGTTGTTTGTTTGTTTGTTTTTCAAAACAACCTACATTAAGGGAAGGAGTCCACCTGAACCTTAGCACTTTTTATTGAGAGATGCTCCGTCCATATTTATAGGTTTATCTGTATCTATAAGAAATGTCCTCTTTGGAAGGCAAAATATAACAGCCAACCTCTTATAATAACTGTGTGATCCATTGTTACAATCCCTGTTGAAATCTTCCCAGTACCAAGGCAGGTTAGAGAGATCAGCAGCAATGTAGAGATCTGAAACACGTGACCAAGTTAACCTTTATGGAGAGGAGGCCACAATCATCCTCTCAGATTTCCCTCAGTGAATCAAATCTTAAATATAGTATAAGAAGTCAGTGGAACTTCATAAACAGAATACTCTTAGCAGAGACACTTGGCACTGGGCTAAAAGGAAAGCTGTGGTCTTGACTCTGATGTGAACTAGCTATGTGAACCTTGGAAAATCATTGTCATCTCTGAATCTTATTCTTCTTCCTCTTCTATAAAACTAGTACCTAAATATTTAGGGCTTCCCCCCACTCCAACGGGGAGTACTTGTTCTTTAAAGGAAATTGCAATTTTATCATCTGTAAAATGGGGATAATTATAGCATCTGCCTCAGACCGTTGTTATGAGGGTTGGATGAGCTAATTCATATAAAGTAATTAGAGCAGAGCTTGCACATAGTGCAAAGGCTCAATAAATGTTAGCCATGGTGATGATGTTGCTAATGATGATGATGATTGCAAGAAAATAAGGGAATTCTCTAAGGACCAACAACAAAGAGAGGACTTAGAATAGAGTAGTGAGTACACTAGCTGGGGCTTCAGCGGCCTGGGGCTGAAGGAGGGGAAAGTGCAACTGTTGGTGTTATAGGTAAGGAGGGAAGTCTTAACAGGAACTTGGAGACTGAGTCTGGGAACTAGATGGCATTTCCACATAAGTTTGGAGTTCCTGAAATCCTTCAAATGTTGGATTAGAAAAAAACAAACAAAAAAAGATTCCAAAATTAGCATGGGGACAGCAAGTGGGTTTGGGTTTCTGATTTATGCTTCCTATGCTGATTCACGCCTGGGGCCCCGGGGAAGAGACAGACAGAATTCCTTTGAGAGGAACATGCTCTCTCCCCAGGCCAAACAGGAGTTCCAATTTCCATATTTTTCTCCAGAAGATGTGCTTGCTCATTATCCAAAATTACCAAACATATGAAGAAACAGCCATATTCTCTTAGGCCCCTATAAACCTCGAGTCATCAAATACCTAAAAAGAGACTATGGAATAATTCACCTTAACATACTTTGAAAAGCAAGAATCAAACATTTATGAACTTGCAAGACATAAAAAAAGTAGAACCTGAAAATATAAAGCTTTTTGAAACAAAAAGTGAAGACATGAAAGTTTTTAAGTCTCAATGAATTGTTAAGCATTATCAGAGAAGATAAAATTACCAAAATGGAAGATAAATCTGAGGAAGTCACCCAGAAATGTAGAAATGAAAAATGTAAATAACAATTAAGAGTAAGAAGACCCAACACATGCTTAATAGGAGCTTCAGAAAGAAAGAGCTGAATATTTGAAGATTATGGAATATTAAGAATTCTCCAAAATTACTAAAGGGTCTAAGCACTGAAAAGAATCAGCCACTATGTAAAACATTCAAAAGTGAAAGTGCTCTTGATGAGGCTGTGGTGGTAGGCTGAGCACAATGCTCAAAATTGCCACCATCCCATCAGTGACAACAGCAGCCCCCAGAGGTGTCTAAGAGACTCTGAGAAGTGCAGTCTAAATGGTTCTGGACTGATGTATCTACATATTCAAATTCATTCTAAAAATTTCAATGAATGTTATCTCTGCCTTTGTCACATTCGCCGCCATGTTACCTTGTATCCTTGTCCTGAATTTCAATCTGAGAGACACACAAGTCCAGAGTCTGACAAGTAAATGATCCACTGTGCGCCAGCTTCCTCTCTCTAAAAATCACCGTCCCCTCCCTGCTGTGAACAGGCTGTCTCTGCTGCTTTTCTCCACACACTCAAGGCTATTCCACTAACGTTTTCAGGTTCTTGTCTTCAGCGCCAGGGGCAAGGTGACATTCCTTTAGATTTATTATGATTGTTTTCCATAACCTGAGGAATGTCAGTCCTCTAAAAGCCTCTGCACTATGTTGATTTTCTAAGTTAACTCTGACTTAGCATAGATTTATTGGTGAGGTTTGTGGTTCGCCCTGTGTGTGTGTGCATGTGTGTGCGTGTGTTTGAGGCACAAAGGTGAAGAAAGAGATAAAACCAATATTTATTTAGCTTTAATGTGCGCGCCCCCTGAGCTAATTGCTACCATGTATGCCAATTTTTTCCATTATCGTAGCAATCAGACACGGAGAGTGTTATCCTGTTCATTTATCACAGGAGGAGAATGAGGTTCAGAGAATGCAGGTAACCGGGGAAGGATTCCTTAGCTACACGTCTAATTCTGTAGGAAAGACAAGGAAATCAGCAAGACAGAGAGGGAACAATGAGCTGGAAGCACCCCGAATTCATGTATAAGTAGAAGCACAATGTGGTGTGGACTGTAGATCAGACCCATGAAAGGTCCGTATAACTTGGAGTGTCCTCCTCTTTCGAGACTAGCAGGTAACTGTGCTGCTGGAACCTGAATCTCCCAGACAGCCTGAACCCAAGGGGCATGGACTCCCAGATGGAGCCATGTAGGCTGCATCCAGCTGTGTCATCAGCGCTGCTTTCCTGGGCTCTCATTGCAGACTCCTTCTNTTCATTCTTACAACCAAGTCCAGAGATACTTATGCACATTTTACTGATGGCAAAACTGCAGTTGGGCAAGGTTAACTCGAATGCCATGTCACACAGCCAGCAAGTAGTAGAGTTGCTCCTAGAACCCAGTTCTGTTGAACTCCGGGGATAGAGGGAATTTGTTCAGTCACAAGAATCTCCTCTTACCATGGCCTGCCCTTCCCACCCTCCCAGGGAATCCTTTTCTTACAACCAACATGACACCAGACTGGAAGACCCAAGGGAGGATATTGGGAATTATCAGTTCCCAGTGACAACAGGGAACCGAGACGCTCTGACCTAGAGAAAATGCCCTCTGCAACACCCAGAAATGTGACCACCATCCGCTGCCTGGGGATCTGTCCACCTACCTCCCTTAAGAGCTCAGCCATGCACTTTTCAAAGCAATGGTGGTTTTATGTATTGATTCATGTTCCAACTGGCCCCAGGGCAGGTTGCTGCTAACCTTTGATGAGATGAACCTCTCACACCTCGGGTATATTTCTGTAAGTATGACAAAGAGTTATTGAACCTACCCTACCATAGAAAATCATGTTCCACTGACCCTCCTCGATACCCCTCACCTGTGTTCACCTCCGGTGTTTGCTCTGAGGCGTTTCCCTTGTCATACTGCTTTTGGAGCCTCCTTTGTGGTTTCATCATTTCCTGGGAGAGAGACTATCCAGGGGTGCTTGGGGACAGGGGTCGTTCTCCTTCTCCCTTCCCCCTACACAGTGCCCAGGACAAGGAGTGATCTGTTGACGCATCTCGAGGGACATACACATTCTCTGCCCTTTCCTGTCTTACTCAGAGGAGCAAAGACAGGGTGATGAAGTCAGTGAGCTGCTGGAGCCCAGGGAGTAATGCTGGGCTAGTGCAGGGATGGTTAGCATCTTCTTTTGATTAGGAAGAAAATGTGCAGACTTTCTGGTTGGGTTGAGCAGGAAGGAAGGGAAGCTGTACTTTGAGAGGGGAAGTTCGGTTATAATGAGGAATAAAAGCTGTGCTGATGAGTGTGGAAGTTACTTACACTAGCAAAATTTCTAGAAAGTTCTGTGCACCTATGTCCGTGTGTGTGCGCGTGTGCGTGTGTGCGTGTGTGTGTGTGTGTGTGTGTGTGTGTGTGAGAGAGAGAGAGAGAGAGAGAGAGAGAGAGAGAGAGAGAGAGAGAGAGACGGTGGGGTGGGGAAGTTGGTGTTGGTTATCTATGACATTTATGTGTCTTTTTAAGTCTATGCTACTTCACAGGGCAGTCCTAGCTGGCAGGTAAAATGCACAGTAATCTGTGAGCACAGACAGGATAGGTACTGGGTCAGCTCCTCTCTTGGGCTTCCAGGAGTTAGAAGGAATCCAAAACCAACCAGAAGAGGAACTGAGTGAAGAGCGAGAGAGAATGCTTCTGGTGTGAGAGGCAGTGGATTTCAGATACAGTTATCAGAATGCGAATGAACTTGGGTAATTTTCCTTTGTAGACACTGAGAGCAGATTGGAGCAGAGATGCACTCAGGATGGAGTGAGAAGAAAGGACCTGATCTGAATCAGGACAAGAGGAAGCAGAGTGGCTGGCCCTTCCTCCTCCAGCCTGGCAGTGTTGAGGGCCTGCAGAATCCTTGGTCGTCACCAGGGGGCACAGTCCTAAGCACAGCAGGCAGAGAAGAGGTGTCCTGCTGTTTTGCAACTGTGTTCAGACAGCATGGTGCAGGGAGGGAATGGGGGAAGAACTGGTCACAGTCAATCTCAGCTTCCTACAGCTCCCAGGCACTGCGGAGTTAAGAAAGCAAAGCGAGCCAGGGAAGAAACGTCTGTTGGTCCCCCATGGTCCCTGTAGAACACCCCTAGAGGCACGGTTCAAAGTGCCTTACACTGCAGTAGCTGTTTTACATACATAGATTCTTCGATTAGTTCTCGCAACCTTTGATAAAGGTATTACCCCATTTTCCAGGAGACAGAACTGAGGCCTCTCAGATCTATAGCATGCCAACAGTAATGTATCCNTTTTATAACAGTGAGGAGTAGGGGCACGTTGCGCCTGGGCCCCCATCCGCCCCTGCGTGCCGGCCTGCAAAAGGAAAGTCTCCCGGTTCGTGTCCCTCTGCCTCTCAATGCAGCCGCTTGGGTTGTCCATACTGGCCTTGGAGAACACAGCCTGTGGCCTCTGGCTCCACTGCCCCCCACACCTGGGACCAGGGACGCTTAGCTCAGGCTGCTTCTCTTCGTGGGTCCTGGCAGGTCAGGCCTGGGGTGTAACTGTTTCTAATTAGCATGTCCCACAGATGAAACATCCCCCAGCCTACAGCTAAATGGTTTTCAGAAGAGGGCTGAAATGACTTTCTACTTTTGAAAACATCAAAGGAAATCAAAGGAAATGAGCCCATTCTCACCTGTGCTCTCTCGCCAGCCTCCTGTGGTGTCTGGGTGGGCCCAGCCATGAGAAGTGCAGAGAGGGGTCTTGGAATAAGATAATCCCTGAGCAAGTCCCCAGGCCTGGCCTGCTCTCAGAGGCCTCCTCAGAAACCCCGTGGCCCACCTTCCTTCCAGTTCTGGGCTCTCTCCCTCCTGGGTCTCTCATTGGGCCCCTTGTTATTTAACCCCTTATGTGTGCTCCTCCTCCTCCTTTGAGATGGTAAAATCCTGGGGGACAGGGCCAAGTGTAGACTTGTTTGTAAACGTCCTCTGCCACTATCTATGCAGCCTAACATTATGGGAGTCCCTCTTGTTACCATGACTAGATTCCAAAAATGTATTTATTAAGTGTCTTCTTTGTGTCAATGATCTAGACACTCTGGATGGTGACGTGAACAATGTCCCCAATCATATGGAACTTAATTCTAGTGGGGAGAGAGCAACATTTAACAAATAAGCAAGCAAATACTTGGGGTACCCAAAAAAATGTGTACACATTTTAAGAGATATTATCTATGCCCAAGCAGTAGTTCGCCGTAATCAGAAGTGTCTGGACGCTGATGGTAACCACTTTGAGCTCCTCTTGTAATTGCAGAAATTCAACGTGA
>NW_017731680.1:73376-74442 GCF_001890085.2 Hipposideros armiger
GAAGAGAGGAAGAGAAAAAGAAATGAGATCAGAAACCAAGTGTCAAATGGCAGCAGAATAAACATGAAAATTTGGCTAACCCTGGAGATTCAGGAGCTGTAGGTCTGCCAGCCCAACTCTGCATTCAGTATGCAGATGCCTCCTCTAGATGTTGGCTGGGGAGCCCTCCAGCCTCAGTATGAATGTCCCCAGGAACAGCGTGTGTGTGCAGGGCTGAGTGCTTGGCAGTCCTAGCTCTTCCCAAGCTGGGTGATCTTGTCAAGTTACCCAGCTGTTGGGCTTCTGCTTTCTTGTCTCTAAAACAGCTTTATAATCCCCTCCTCACAGGGTTGTTGTAAAAATTAAATGGGATGCCTATGTCAGGTACTAAAAGAAAGTGTACCTCCTACCTGATAGTTTCTTGAAAGCTCTCTCTTGGGTTGAGCTTTCTGTGGTTGTAGTTCCGGCCCCAAGCCACACAAAGCATGTCTTCCCTCTCTCTGGTCTCAGCCAGTGGTTGGCCAACACCAGCTTTCTTGCAAGCTCTCAGGGGAGTTCCATAACCTTCAGAAAGGCCTTTTGGAGTTTCCTCACACCCAGGCCCTTGCTCCTATTCCCACCCCAGTATCTCACTTCCCTCCTTCATGGCTGGGGACACAGAGCCCCAGAGAGATGTGTGGCATGTTATCTCTCCCAGGTCATCACCAAGGCCGGGGTTCAATCTGCTGCCACGGGAGCCTCCCTGATCTCTAGAGCGTGGGATGTTGGGACAAGGAGACTCCTCGGAGACGAGTGACAAGAGGCAGGAGATGGAACTCAAGAGACACAGTGGGAACGCTGCAGAGCTCCACCCCGGGGTGAGGCCCAATTGTACATCTTCAGCCCCAAATCGAAACACATGCCCAGCATATAGAAAGCCAGTGTGTCAGCCAGAGGACAAAAGACTGGCTGGGACAGCGCCCCTGAGTGGATGCCGTCCCCACCTTCCTGTTCCCTCCTAGCACTCTGTAAGCAGCAGCCCAGGGCTGGTGAGGCCATGAGAAGGGGAATGCTGCCACCTACTCAGAAGGCTGTTGAGAGACATTTT
>NW_017731680.1:76382-78720 GCF_001890085.2 Hipposideros armiger
CTGTTAAATTTCCTGAATCTGGTCATTGCATTGTGGTTTTGTAAAAGAATGCCTTGTTCTTAGAAGATGCATGGCAAATACAGGTGAAAGCTGTTTGATAATATGCTCTTCTTGTTCTTTTTTTTTTTTTGAAGGTTTGAAGTTTAAAAAAAAAATGCACCCTGCAGATGCCTTGAGCAAATATATATCTCCAAAAGGTAGTGTGGTTCTTGAAGGTCCATCTTAAAAATTTAATTATAGAAATCCAGACAATATGAAATCTTAAAGGTTATCTGATTAAATCTTCTATCTTCTATTTTCCCCTTCCCTTGTATGCATGGGCACATGCACACAAGTTCACACACAAACACACAGAGCCCCCACACAGAAACACACACACATACAGAACCACACACAGAGAGACCCATTCCTCCCCCCCACACACACACAGAACCACATACCCAGACACACACCGTCCAGTGCTAAAAACTCAAAAAAACAACAAAAAAAAGCCTTTTTTTTCTTTGACCACCTCAGACCTTTACATTTCTTCTGTATTGAGCTGGTTGTTCCCGAATAAATTAGGCCCATAGGTCTTGGTTTTGCTTTCCATGATCATATAGAAAACATCTCATCCCTTTCCTACCCAGCTGCACTTATACATATGAAAACTATTGTGTTCTTAGTCTCCTCTTATTTCAGTTCCTCTCCCGTATGTTCACATATTTTAGAGCCAAAATGTACTTTAAGTCATCTGATAGTCTCCTATCAAAACTCACATTCTCCAGGAGATCCAAGATGGTGAAGTTGCATGCACTGTGCCTGCTTCCTTTCATGAACAAATTAAAATTATAACTAAATTATAGATCAACCTGGAGAACCATCTGAAGTCTGGCCAAACAGTTTTAGAATTAAAGATATAAAGAAGAAGCCACATCAAGACTGGTAAGAGGTGCAGAAACACAGAACTGGCTAACCCCAAACCTCCTGTGTGGAGGTTGAGAACCAGGAGGGATGTCTCGGCCATGGAGTTCCCTCTTCAGAGGAGCAAGGGACCCCAACCCCATACCAGTTTCCCCAGCCCAGAGTACTGGTGCCAGGAAGAGGAGCCTCCACAACATCTGGCTGTGAAAAACAGTGGGGATTCCAACCATCTGGGTGGGTTGGGGTGCGGCGGAAATTCCAAGCATCATCTTAAAGGGCCCTCGCATAGACTCTCACTCCCAGGCACTCACCTTGGGCTCCAGTGGAGGACCAGTAACTCAGGGGGTCTCAAAGACATCCGGGGGGCAGACTGAGTTGTGTTGCTTCAAGTTGAGGACGGCAGGACAGTCGTCATTTCTCTGCGAGGAGGTTCTCCTCCCATGCAGCTGGCAGACGGGTGCCATCTTTCCTGTGTTGAGCCCTCCCCCTGTGCTTATGGCAAAATCTGAATCTGATTGGTCTGATGAGCTCTGTAGCTCTGCCCTCCTGATTTACTTGCACCCCACCACACCTAACTTCCCCAACACTAGAGGCACTTTCTCTAAGAGTAGTCAGCCCCACCTGCACTGCACTCTTTCTTGGAAAACTATCAGAGTCAGACAGACCCCAGGCAGGTGGAGACTGGTCTCGGTGTGCTCTGAGACTTCTGCTGACTAGTTTCAGGCTCAGCACTAGCACCAAACCAGAATTTACATTAACCTAGTGATCACAACTCTTCCTACTCTAGTGACTCCCTGAGACCCTGCCTCACTCAACTTGCATACCACATGAGGCTTTATCAGTGGCTGAACCTTAAGGGAGCTGGCAGATAGCAGCAGGCCTCAGGGTGTCCTGGCATTTTTTGGAGCTACCCCAGGCCCAGTACTGGTGCCAGATATCCTCACCTTGCAGCGTGGCCTCTCCCACATGCCTCCAAGGTTAGCGCAGGCAGCAAACAACTGCAGATCACTTTGTAGCTCTTACCACATAGTTCCTGACCAGTCACAGGCATTGGGTGACCTGGGCTTGCACCAGAGCACCTCTTAAGAAGCTCCAGAACCATCATACTTGGAGGTTGGCTTTAGACTACAGCAAAGCACCACCCAACTAGCACCATAAGCAGCACACCCAAAGGGCAGTCTCAACAGGCACCAGAGTCCACATGGGGGAATCCCACTCAGTGGAGTAAGACACTACATAACATCCTGTAAGCTGTGGACATGGCAAAACCACAGCCAATCAGCTTAAGGGTCAATCCCACCCACTAACATGTCAATAGCAACCAAGGCTCAACTGTAATAGGAGGACACACACAACACACATGAAGGACATTCTTGGAGCACCTGATGCAGGTGACTAGGGAGACTTTGCACTAGGCCCCACAGAGCACCTACTA
>NW_017731680.1:79560-84625 GCF_001890085.2 Hipposideros armiger
TATCCATCAACAATTATTTTCAAAGTAAATGGATTAAATAATCCACTCAAAAGACATAGGAGGGCTGAATGGATAAGAAAACAAGACCTTACATATGCTGTCTATTTCAGATTGAATAGAAAAGTAAAGGGATGGAAAAAGATATTTCATGAAAATGGAAATGAAAACAACAACAACAAAAAAGCTGGAGTAGCAATACTTACACCAGACAAACTAGACTTTAAAACAAGAGACAATGAAGGACCCAGTTATTCCTCTTCAGGGTATTTATCTGAAGAAACTGAAACATTACTTTGAGGGGATGTGTGCATCCATATGTTCATTGCCGCATTGTTTACAATGGCCAAGATGTGGAGGCAGCCTGGATGTCCACCTATGGAAAAATGGATAAAGAGGAGGTGGCATATATACACAATGGAATATTGCTCAGTCAGGGAAGGGAATGGGTTCTTGCCATCTGTGGTGGCATGGATGGACCTGAAGGGTGTTATGCTGAGCGGAGTGTCGGATAGAGAAAGACAGATGCAATGAGATTTTCTTATATGTGGAATCTAAAGAACAAAATAAATAAACAAAACAGAAACAAACTCATAGATACAGAGAGCATTTTGATGGTTGTCAGAAGTGCGGGTGATTGGGGATTAGTGAAAAAGGGGAAGTTAAGAAGTACAAATTGGTTGTTACACAGTAGTCATGGAGATGTAGAGTATTTCACAAGGAATGCAGTGAATTATAATAACCATGTATGGCGTCAGATGGGTACAAGATTCGTTGGAGTGATAGATGGGAGGGCGTTGGGGGCAGGGTGTAAAAGGTGAAGGGATTAAGTACAAACTGATAGTTACAAAATAGTCATGGGGATGTAAATTAAGGCAAAAAGAATATAGTCAATAATATGATAATAACTATGTATAGTGCCAAATGGGTATCAGATTAAGTTATACAAATGTCTACCTACTATGCTGTACACCTGAAGTTAATATAAAATAATATTGAATGTAAACAATAATTGAAAATTTTAAAAAGGAGGAAAAGGTGAAGGGGAATAAGAGATTCAAATCTCCAGATAGAAAACAAGTCTTGGGGATGTAACGTACAGCATAGGGAATATAGTCAATAATACTGTGATAGATGGTACAGTGTCAGATGGTTGCTGGACTTACCATGGTGATCACTTCTTTATGTGTATAAACGTTGAATAACTATGATGTACACCGAAAACTAATATAACGTTGTATGTCAGCTGTATTTTAATAAAAATCTTAAAAACTCACATTCACCAGAAGAGAAGGCCAAGTGTTCAAGTACAAGGTGCTTATTTCAAAATTTGGCTTCCAGTCCTCTCAGACAGGGTGGTACAAACCAGCTTGGTTAAGCTTCTAAGACTCAAATTAGTGGACAAATGTCTCTGTTTGAGCTCCCTGCCTGCTCAGCACTAAATATTAAAGCAATACAAGACCCTTGCAGGGTGCATGTCTGGGCCCAGCTAGCCAAGCAGAGGTCTGAGGTTTTCCTCTCCTTGAAGGACAGGGACATTCTCTTTTAGGGTGCTCAGACTAAAAATTCTCTGCACCAAATTTTGAATCACCTTTACATGAGAGGACACACAAAGCCACAGCCAATATGCTGGCCAGTGGACCTTCCACAAAGTCAAGGCCACACATGGAATTTCAGCAGAGGCAGGAGTGTGGGTGGAGGGCTATTATGAGACATGCATGGGCTTTACAGCCATAGCTGGTATGAAATTTGTCTCCTGCGGGATTTAATAGCTGGGAGAACTTGAGTAAGCTACTCAGCTTCCCTGAGCCTCAGTGTCTTCCGCTGTCAAAATGAGATAATACTATCTCCCTTCTAGGGCTGTAACAAAAAAAAAAAATAGGATAAATGAATGCAAAGCT
The DNA here is from genome assembly GCF_001890085.2 of Hipposideros armiger. Classification (NCBI taxonomy): domain Eukaryota; kingdom Metazoa; phylum Chordata; class Mammalia; order Chiroptera; family Hipposideridae; genus Hipposideros; species Hipposideros armiger. The sequence continues at coordinate 81,459 of NW_017731680.1, forward strand.
ACATGGCCCTCAGTAGGCTCTCAACAAGTACTAATTATTTATAGATGTGACCACTATTCCAGAAAGGTTATAACGATGCATTTGGCAAAGGTCTGTTCTGTTTTAGGCAATGTAAGAAATAAGCTAATTATAATAACATCAGTGAAATCACATCATAGTCAGTAATAAGAATTTTAAAATGTGTTGGGAAAACAACCCATGCTCTGTTGGGATACAGCCAAGACAACCAGTCGACAAACTGTGGCCAACAGATGAGCTACTCGGCTGTTTAATACACTTAATAAAACAGTGTATCTTCCTGAAATTGCTGTCTTGCTAAACAGAAATATCCCCAGGGTTTCAACAGAAAAGATAAATGACTCTGTTAGTCTTATACAAGAACTGAAGCGTTTATGAAAAGGATGTATCGGGAAGTCCATCCAGGACCAGAAGGTGGGGGCAGTGAAGGGAGAGCTGAAGTCTGCTCACATGAGTTAAGCATCTGAAAAAATAGAGACTTTTGATACATTTGGAAGGGTTAATGCAGAAAATGTTATGGAACTGTTTTTTGGGGGGGGTTTTTGACACATCTGACAAACCAGGGAGCTTTCTTTTCTAGCAGTAAGTGAGTGAACTGACTTAAGAATCAGATGAAAGAAAATATAAGACCAATGAACTGTGAGCTTCCCGTTTTGATTTCCAGTTCAGAGCTCAGGGTCTCATCGGCTCACAAGCCTTCGGTGGGTGCACATCTCCCAGCTGGAGTGAGTTTAGGTGCCAGATAAGCTATATCCCCAGGGGAAAGCTTTCTCTCTCCCCAGTTTCGGAGGCAGTATTATAAGTAACCAGACAAGGAAGTCAGGCTTAGTAACAACAATGGAGATATTCTTGTAACAGCGAATAGGAACAATAGCTCAGTTCCACTGAACTAACACCAGATTCATTGGAGCTAGAGAAAGACTATAATAATAGCACGGAATGTGTTTAAATGCAGGGAAGCAACCCCATACAAAGAGTTTCCCAACCAGACTAAAATCAATGATTTGCCAGATCTTTGATGTTTCACCATTCCTTAAGGGCTGCTGAGACTTGAAAGACTATCCCAGTTGGAGGGAACCAGAATATTGTCCATTTCAAGTGTATCATTTTGCAGGTGATTAAACGGAGACCCACAAAGGCTATGTAGTTGATAAGTCACAAAGACCAAACCAAGCTCTTGGATTGAGTTTTACTCCTACTATACCTACTTCTTCTCTTCTAGAATGCCTGTCAGCCCTAGGAGTGACAAAACGCCTTGCGTAGAAAACTGAGACTTTTATAAACTGCTTTCCTTTTCGTTTTCGTTTCGTTTGGTTGCCTTTTCCTTTGGTTTTTTAATTCAGTGGTGCCCGAAACAGTTCGGCAACGTGCCTGCTTCTCCAGGAAACAGAATATGGGATGTAGCACTATTTATAATGGCCGCCAGAGGGCGCCAGTACCCCACGCTAGGACCCATCTTCTAGTCTACCTGGTTGCCCATACAGTCTGTGTATATTTATTTTCAATGAGGTCAAGAGTATCAAGGTTGTAAAATAACATATTTTCACTTGTTTTCCCCCTACATCTCAGAAACAGCTATTCTGAAGTCAATTATCTCCCTGAGACGATGTTCTCCCCACCCCCTTCCTCTTTGTGCAGCCTTTGGACACATCCATCTGCCACCAACAGACTGAGAAATGAGTGGGGAGGGGGAGGCAAAAAAGCAACTTTTTTTCCCTAACTGAAGATGTGAAATCTCTGTTTCCCTGTTCTGGCACTNGGCATGAACCTTCCCCTCTGACTTTGAGCATGAGGGGCCTTCTAGACCCAAGAGCAAAGGAGGAGCTGGAGGAAGAGCCCAGAGGGAACATGTCCTAATGGGAGAGGGAGCAGAATGAAGGTAGCTTTCATTGGTGGGATGGAGCGAACACAGAGCACACATGGAGAAGGGCAGACAAGGAGAGTGGTTGTCCTTGAATATTTTCTCCAAAAATGGAATATTTCCCATTTTAAAAGCAACTATGTAACATGATAGCTGTAGTAACTGTGGTAAAAGAATGTCAGAGGAAGCTGTGTGCCAGAAGATGGGAGCATTTGGGGAAGGTGATCACAGAAGCCCTGGGAACAAACCTACTCTATGCACCAGTGGTACAGACTGGTCCTGGAAAGCAGGCCGTGCTATAGCTTCATAGGGTGGTCAGAGGTGAAAGGTCAGTAATACAAGGTGGACAGAGACAATGACAACCCCTCTCCCAAATGGAAAAGAAACAAATTCGAAGGGCTCTTGTCAAAGACTGAGACAGAGAAAGAGAGAAGGAAAGGGAGAGGTGTCTTTGTAAAACTATGACATGAAGAGGCACCTGGATAGTAAAATGTCTACAAATCCCAAATCCACAAGCCAGGCCTTTCCTGAGCTCACGTGGCTCTGGGAGGAGGTGGAGAAGGGATAGAGCAAAGACATTCATTTCTCCTCACTTCCTCTTTTCGCCGTGCTCATACAGGACTCAGGAGACCTTGCCCACAAACCCAAACTGCCTCCCTGGCTTTTCAGAGCAGGAAGTGTGGGGCAGCAGAATTCTGCATGACCAGTGCTGTTCTGGATGTGGGCAATGCCACTTCAAGGGGCGCACAGCCTGAGGGATGAGCCTCCTCACCCCTGTGAAGTGACACAGTCCTTAGGCCACCTGCATTGCCAAATATCTCTAAGTTCAATGCTTCATGTCAATTCCATAAATCTCTATGGAGTATTGACCCTGCTGAAATCAGCATGGGACAACCAGTGAATGCCTAGGGTATGCTCTACAGAAAAGTGTCTAGGACCTCAGTCTTGGTGTGATCTAGAGCACCTGAGCCTCCCCCAAACCCTGGTCTGGGACCCAGGCAGGGAAAGGGAGAGAGGCTGCTTGTTACCAGGATCCCTAGAAACTGCAGTGTTCATGATTTGCTTAGAGAGTTCTCTAGACTCACAACACAAAATTAGTAAATCAATGAAACTGAGAAGGTCATCATGTGATATGTGGAACCAGGGCTTATTAGCATATACCTGCATATCAATGAAGGAATATTTTCTTATTGAAAGAGAGTAGGTAATTTACAGAGTCAAATAAACTCTGTTACCTTAGAGTAGGACCTGCTGACTAGCTCTATGTCACATGGCTCTATGTCACTGG
>NW_017731680.1:92665-94579 GCF_001890085.2 Hipposideros armiger
GTCCTGATAGAGGAGACAACTAGGGCAGTGAGCAGACACCCCAACACCATAGTGTTAATATCTGGATGCCATATTAAAATGGAAGCTATGTCCAGAAGTGGGTGACCAGGATGGCGAGGGGATAGGAAGAAAGAACACGCATTTCACACTCACACAGACACACACAGTGGAGAAACAGCTTTCACAAAGTGCAGATCTGAAGCCTGACAGACACAGGGCTGCCCTATCATCCGCTCAGTGAAAGCCACTGGCCTCCCTGTGTCCTCTCAGGCAGGCATCTTCACAAGTCAGTGCAGATCCAATGGGCCAACTACAAGCTCCACCCACTCAGTCACGAGCCTTTAGTCAGCCCTGAGCTGAGTGAATGCTGTCCCCGTGGTTCACTAGCAGGACAGCTGATGAGCAGCCAGGAAGGGTGGTGGCGTCACCTCTGGTCTCATCGCTGTCCTCCCTATTCACCACCAAAAATGTCAGTGAGTTTCCGGCCCTCTGGCCCTTTGCAGCGCTCTTGTCTGTCTAGATCTATTTTTATATTTTTAGGCTTCAGACAAATAATACTATAGCTTCTTATCCCAAAGCGTGGTGACCTTCTCTGTTTTTTCTTAGAGAAAAGTTTGGCCCGTGCATGTGTCTTGTTGAGTAGTCACAGGGTTTAAAATAAGTTTTGAATGCCTTTAGATGAGGTTTATTTACTCTAGCCTGTCACCATCTGCTATCTCCTCACCCCAGAAGGGCTTTGATCATCTACACCCCCTGCCTGGGTCCTGAAGGCGTTTGGGACTTCCTGCTCTGTTTTAAAGCCTCCCAAATGGAGGACCTCTCCACATTCTGCTCCTGGAAGCTGCTGACAGGGAGAGAGGGAGTCGGACAATTGTACCAGCAACGCTCAGATACGTGCCTCCTGCCTGTCATCCAGGATCCATGGTGTCAGGGAGTCTAGTCCACTTCAAAAGCAGACAATTTGTTTAGAAAGAGAAAGGGTTTGGGGGGCAGGCTGAGAGGAGCACAGGAAGTGTACATTGCAGGCTCCTGGCCATCGGCTGCTTAGTGATCAGGCAGGGGAACAGCCACGAGTCCACCTGGGGCTCTGAGGCTGAGTGCAGGCAGGGGCCTCTGCCCTGGAGTGAGTAACTGCTGCCAGCAAAGGGCATCATATTCTGGAGACCACGGACCTTGACTTGACCTTCAAAGGGCCTTGGCTCCTACACCGAGGAATATCATTGTCTCAGTCAGATTCCCAGGTCCTCCTTCTGGAGTAAGCTCAGAGGACACAGTTCTCTGCTACTTTTCATGTCACCTCTTGGATCGACTGTTGTCTATTCGCACTTTGTTGCCCTCTGGTGACCTGAAGATTTGCACCAGGCCTTAACTTCTCACACCATTGACTCTTGGCCAGCTTCCACAGGGCCCCAAGCCAATTGGCAGCTCTGCCAAATTGCAGATATGCCCAGTCCTGCATGGATTCCAGAGGAGGGTGAGGGTCCTACTAGGTCCCATCCCACTGCCCACCAGACCCAGAGTCAGCCTTGATTCAACTGCACTTTCTGCAAAGCCCAGAACTAATCATGTAAGTGCAAGCAGGAGCTATGAATTAATCCCTTTGAATATGCAGGTAATTTAGATGGAAGGGAACAGGTGCCGCTGGCCCTCCATAAATAAATGGTGCGGTGATTGGGTGTGGGTGAGGTGAAGACAGAAACCATATATATAAAGCCCCAGGGACAGAGGGGGTGGAACTGGCCTCCCAGGCTGATTATGCCTCTGCCTGAGGGGGACAGAAGTGGTCTTGACAGCCATCAAGTTGCTGAGCGTAGAGCTTACCTAGAAAGGCAAGATGCCCAGAGCCACCTAGCAAATCCTTGAGCTGAGCTTTCTATGGAGGAATCCCTGGCCCTTTTGTATTGAGAGAGACCA
>NW_017731680.1:97129-104664 GCF_001890085.2 Hipposideros armiger
TCGCAGTAAGCTTTTTTCTATTCTATCTTTTCTTCTGTCCTTTTGGTTCAATTTACTTAAAACCCAAGAGCTTCGTTTTTGCCCAATGGGAAGCGGAAGTAGATGCTGAAGAGCTTTTGGGTGACATTCATTATCTTAGAATGATGCAACCCGATGTGATTGCTTAATAAGGAACACATTTTAATAGTCTATAAATGGGAAGTCAGAGACAATTAAAATTCATTCCCAATTAATTGGTTTTTTCTTCTTTCATTATGAAGTGTTGCCAGTCAGATAGCAACAAAGCCTTCAAAACAAAAGCAGCCAGCAGCCGCCATTCAATCAGATGCCACCTGAAAGAAGGCTCAGAGAGCTCCAGCCTCTTTAGTTCAAACTCCTCTCCCTTCAGCACATGACTTCCCTAAACTCCGCCATGGCCACAGGAGAGCTACACTCTTTAGAAGCCCAGGAACCCCTAAGTTCTAACCCATGAAGTCACAAGCAAGTTTATTACTAGGACACCGCCAAGTTCTTTTTTATAGTTTTTAATTCTGGTTTATTTACTCTCTGGAGTAATGGCCTCAACAACCACATTTACACTGAGTCAGCCACTTTTGTTTTGCGGGGAGTCCTTCTCCCACTCCTGCCTTCCCTTCTGGGCTTCTACCGAAATGCCAAGTGACAGTCTGACATGACAGAGCCCAGGAGCCTGAATCCAGGAGGCTAAGTACTCGCTCCCTGCTGTGTGACACGGTCAGGCAACGCACCTCTCCCTTATCTGACCTCCTGCAACTGTATAATGGACATGCCTTCAATGACTTAATGCCTCTGCCAGCTCTACAACCTCAACACTACAAGATATACACATTTTAAGAAAGGAAAAAAATGTATTAAAATTGTAATACACTGGATGACGCTAGTATTAATTTGTTTAACGCCATCTTTTGAGTGAACGTCATACTACACATTGTTACCATAACTTCAATTCAACTTCGAAAAGTAATACATAGATAACATCTCTTAAAATGTGTACTTTTTTTGGAATACACACACACACACACACACATATATATATATATATATATATATATATATATATTCTGACAATTAAGTTCACGCACTGTTGCAACAACGTTGCTAAACTTTTTTTATATCAGAGGGATTATTCATTATGAATTTGTACCAACTAAACAAACAGTTAACCAAGTTTACTATTTGCAAATGCTGAAGAGGCTGTGTGAAAAAGTTAGACAATCTGAAGTTTTCACCAACAATTCTTGTCTCTTGCATCACGACAATGCTCCAGCTTACACGGCACTGTCTGTGAGGGAGTTTCTAGCCAGTAAACAAATAACTATATTGGAACACCCTCCCTACTCACCTGATCTGTCCCCCAGTGACTTCTTTCTTTACCTGAAGATAAAGGAAATATTGAAAGGAAGACATTTTGATGACATTCAGGACATCAAGGGTAATACGATGACAGTTCTGATGGCCATTTCAGAAAAAGAGTTCCAAAATTGCTTTGAAGGGTGGACTAGGCACTGGCATCAGAGTACAGCTTCCCAAGGGGAGTAATTCGAAGGTGACTGTAGTGATATTCAGCAGTGAAGTATGTAGCACATTTTCTAGGATGAGTTTGCGAACTTAATTGTCACACCTTCGTATATTCCACTGAACCCTTCATAGCTGCCAAGTATCTTCCATGCTCAACCTGACTTAATGCTCATAAGCAACCCTCTCAACCAGGTGCTTCCACTATCACCACTTCTCTGATGCAAAAACAAACAAACAAACAAAACCCAGTCTCTTCCTTCCTGGGATATAACTCAGGGTGCAGGGTCCTACTCCTTGGACGTAAAGAATCCATCCCTTTAGAAAGCAGAGTCAGTCCCCATTGCTCTCTCCAGGGGATCTCCCTAAAGGTTAGAGTTCTCACTGAGTCTGTACTTTATTATTATTATTATTATTGTTGTTGTTGTTGTTGTTGTTTGAAATGCCTACTAATAACTGGGATAACTTTCTTAGGAAGCCAAATAATAGGATGCATTTCCACCCTGGCTTTATAATTAATGTTTGCATCATTTATCTTTCGTAGAAAGATTATTCTGACTAACGAGGTTCTGGGCCACTAATTCATTACACTGCCTTGTCACTTCCTGCTCCTTCTTATTACCCAGAAATAGACTCATTAGTCAGAGTTCAGTGACAGGGAGAAATTGTGTTCATTAATTTAATTCCCTCATTCACTTCTGGGCCCCACGTTTGTCCAAAATTGGGGATTAGAAGGGGGAGACATTACTTGTCTTAAGTCTTTGCTCCTGCCTCATTATACCTGCCACCTCACTCCTGTTCAACCAGAAAAGGGCCAGGACACCTTATAGCAGTGGCCACACAGGCACTGCCCTTTCCAAAGCTATGAGTGGTAGGTGACGGGACGCAGCCCAAGGATTTAGGCATTTAATCAAGTTTTGTTTGTCTGTTGGTTTGTTTGTTTTCACCTTGACTCTCAATTTGTGTTACTACCTAAAAATCTTTAGGCATACCCAGGCATCCCTGACAGTAGATGCTGTATATATACATAAGAGTATATATGACACAAGAGTCCCCAAATTCCTTATCACAAGAACAGAAGATGATATACAGTATTTAGAGCCGAGGCTCTGGAGTCAGATAGACATGAGTCTGAATGCTGTCTCTTCACATGTGAGCTGTGTGCCCTCACTCAGGATGTTTAATCTCTCTCGGCTACAGTTTCTCATCCACGAAATAGGAGTGACAACAGCTATTTCTTGTTGTTATGAGGATCAAGCTACATGAGGCACTAGAAGCAGTTCTCACAGTGTGCTACAGCTATTAGAACTTGGAAGAAAGGCACACTTGGAGTTAAAACAATTCAAGATCATGCAGAGGGAAGGGGGGATGTCTCCAGGCAGGGGCTTCCAAGCCTGGCTGCACATAGAAACACCTGAGGACACCCATGCCCACCCAGACCATTTGAGTGGGAATCTTTGGCCATGAGGCAAGGCATCAGTGTTTTTTAAAGCTCCCTTGGTGGTCCTAAGGAGGTCAGGGTTGAGAACCATTCAACCTCTCGAGGTCTGTGGTGAGCAATTTGAACTTTGATCAAGCACAGAGAGTAAACCATCTGTGTCCTTTCTGAAAGGAGTGCCCACAGATGTCTCATCGCCAGTCTGTCCCTGTTCCCAGAAGCAGGTCACTGCTGTAGGTCAGTGAAATTTCCCTGGGTCCCTCCATGGGCAGGATTAGTCCGTACATTGTTGCGGGTGTTGGGCAGAGCATAGAGAGCAAAAGCAGCCCCAGGGCCTGCTGCTATGAGATGTCAGTCTATTGGGGAGCTGGAATCAAATCATCAATGAATGCTTAGGTGCAATTCAAAACAAAAGCACTGAGGGAAAAGGACTGATTCCAGAATCGTGGCCCAGCCTGGGGACCAGAAAAGTTTTCCCAAGGAAGGGTCATAGATTGAGTTATAAAAAAATGCCTAGGGTCTCTCAGGTAAAGAGAGGGCAGGGGTACTTTTCAGGCAAAAGGATGTAAGACCACAGCAAAGACCATATGGCTGGTGCAAGGAGCGCATGGGGAAGACATGGGCTGGGGAGAAGCAGGGACCAGAACCTGAAGAGCCTTATAGGTTTGGCTGAGTGTTTGGGCCCTCCCCTTTAAGGGCAAAGGGAAGCTCTTAAATTGAGGAACTTTAAGTGGAACAAGGAGGTGAAATAGTAAGATAGAATAAGCCCACTCACTTCCTAGCACTCTAGTCCTGAGGGACATGGTGAAAATATGATGTGAGGGACAAGTCAAAGCACTCCAACCCTGCTGAGATGCTCTGGACAGCTCCTTATGGAAAACCAATGTGGCCACAGATATGGTCACCAATAATTCGGCTGTATCTCTCAGATATGTGGGGGCAGACTATCTCAGAGAATTCCTGCTCTAGATCCTTACCCACCAGGAAACTGATCAATAGCCCAGCTTCCAGAAATGTTGATAGTAGCAACCTCTGGAAAGGCATGTCTTCTTCCATGTTCAATTGTTCAGTTGGAATTCGGGTGTGGCCATCATTTGTTTGTGAATGTAGCTCTGTGACTCTGTCACCAGGAATCTGGCCACATCTGTTAGACTGATTCTGTCTGTTTGTGGATCTAAGAGGCTGAAGACCATGTCCTTGGTGAACACACAATTGCATGTAATCCAGAGTTTCTTGCTTTTCAGTCAGCCTCTGCCTGGAAGTCAGGGTCAGCTCTCATCTCAGGATGTCAGAATTGCATGTATTCACTGAGTATGTTTCTTCATTCGCAGATACACTGTTCAAGAAGGGATATGCTGTAGTCAAAGTTCCATGTCCAAATACATCATAGATCAGGATATTGGCAGAACAGTTGAGCCCCCCACTCCAACCCTTTCAATGTCTTGTGTGTTTGTGGTGCACTATAGGTTCATGGTCAGTAATCTCATCCTCAATAATGTAAATCATTATAAGTGAATCTTTAGAGTTTGCCTGCAGTTGTTTGTAGCTAAGTTTCATTTAAATAAAAGAATATCTGGAGATAGTAAGAGAGAAGACAGGGCCTATCATGAGCGATGATCCAAAGCAGTCCTTCTCCCCAAGTCAGTTAGGCTGGAAGCTGATTAATATCAGTCAGACAGAGTGAAAAGTGGAAAGTTCACAGGTCTTCACCCAGACCCTAGCCTACAGGTTGATGAATTCAATCATTCCAAGCATCGAGTCCTGAGAACAAATTTGTTGTCTTCAATTACCAGGAGTAAAAAAGGCCAGATTAAATGAAGTAAATATTTAGCACAATGCCTGGCACATACTAAAAATAACAATATTTTGTTTACAATCAATTTTTATTTCCATCACGATTAGGAGAAATAACAAAAGTTTGAGAAATCAATATTGAGCACTAAGAGCCTTACAATATTTGTTATTTGTTATTACAATTAACTCTGAAAACAGCAGTGAGATATATCGTATCCATTGTACAGATAAGAATGTGAGGATCACAATGGCAACTTGCCAAAGGTCAAGCAAAATCTGCCACAGCAGGGATCTGACTTGCAAATATGCCTTCTTTCCATAGCCCATGGGACACTCAGCATGTTCCCAGACACTCGGGTTGAGTCTGGATGGACTTATGCTGTAACTGCATTAGTCTGCTTAGGCTGCCATAACAAAGTACCACAGACTGGGTGGTTTGAACAACAAATTTAGTTCCTCATAATATGGGAGGCTGGAAATCCAAGATCAAGGTGTCCGTGGGTTTGGTTTCATTCTGAAGCCTCGCTTCTTGACTTGTAGATGGCCAAGCTCTCCCTTTGTCCTCACGTGATCTTTCTTCTGTGCGTGTCTGTGGCCTAATCTCCTCTTTTTATAAGGACAGTGTGTGTCAGACTGGAGGAGGGCCCGCCCACATGACCGAATTTTACCTTAATTACTCTTCAAAGGCCCTATCTTCAGATGCAGTCACATTCTGAGCAACTGGGGGTTCAGGCTTCAACATCCGTATGTTGGAGGGGATACAAGCTACGAGTGACCAAGTAGTTCAGATAAAACTCTTTATCTTTTACTTGCCATGGGATCTGCACTTCACTTTTTATATCAATGCAATCACTGTGTACCCACTGCTGTACAAAAACTGCTTTTCCTCAAGATGGTTGGGCAAATGTCAGGATTACGATAACTCACTCCAGAGATGAGGTTTGGGAAAGAGAGGTGAGACAAAGCAGCCATCTCCTGGTGTCAGTCTTCAGGGAAGATCCTTTTTTAATTTCTCTGAGGGACAGGAGGGAATGTGTGAATGCCACTGGCAAATATGGGAAGCATTTAAGGGGGTGATTTTCCTGACTGCATGTGATACACCCATGCATGACCCCCAGAAAGCAGTTAAATGGGTTCTGTCTCCAGCGCCAAATAGATACATGGAAGGCTCTCATCAGCCACACCAGCTCCAAGGCCGTGTCGGGTGATCCTAGTCCTTTTGTTCTCTTCTTTCAGGCTGCCATTAAGTGATGGTAACCAATGCAAAATGGCAGCTTTTAAATATTGCTGGAGAAAGAAAATGTTGAAATCCAAAAGAACGATGTAAGAGAGCAATAATTACCTTCCCGCTGACTACATTCTATGACCTCTGGCCTTTGGGGACAATGAGATGCATCTCCAATCTGCTTGGTTTATTTTGTTCTACTAAAATGATCAAATTAACATATAGGAAGAAGAGACACGGGAATGAAAACGTGTGGCCTGTGTATTCATTCGGTACCTTGCGCTTGGGGATAGACAGCTGGGGAGAGGGGGAGTTTAATTTCCTGGGGCCCACACATTTCTGAGTGATTGGCAGGCTAATTTTGCTCTCCGCTAGGCCTGGTATTGAAAGGAAGTGAAGACTCAGAGAGCTGCCAAGAGCTATTCCTTGCTTTTGGCAAAAATTCTAGACCTCATCAGAAAAATCAAGAACTAGACTTAGAGATTTGGAAAGCCAGGATGAAAGGAAGTTTTTCAGGAAATGATACTACGTATGTATTGCTAAAACATCCTTTCATGGGTATTACTCTCTGACTTGGTCTCTATTAATCTTATGAAATAGTATGATAGTTTATAAGTCTGTGTCATGATGTAAGAGGCTCGGAGAATTAAATAGATTGTCTGAGGGCACACAGAGAATTAATGGCAGATGCATGCTTCAAACCTAAGTTCTTCTAAGCCTTTTTTCAAGTTCTTTTTTCCCTACCTGTGCTGGCTTCTCCAAAGCCCCATCCAGAGGATGCCTACACAGTGAAGAGTTCAGTTGATCTAAACAGCTAGAAAGTCTGTGTGGTTTACAGACTTCCATTCCCTGTCCCCCTGTGCTCCACTGGGATAGTATAGGTGGCATAGAAGCAGTTAAGTTCATGGATATTGGAGTAAGAGAGGTATGAATTCAAATCCAGTCTTCAAAATCAGATGACCTTGAGCAAATTATCCTATCTCTTTAAGCCTCTATTTCCATGTTTATATAAAGAGGATAATAAAACAAATGTCATAGGATTGTTTTAAAAATAAAATACGTGTGAATGTACATGTGTGTGTATTGTTTAGCATGCTATCTGAAACTCAGTGAAGATTAGCTTTAAAGGGATGTAACAAAAGGTCCTTGCCCGATGAGTGGGAACACAGCAGTGCCCAAGGCGGCCTTTGCAAGGGTGGCAGAAGGCTGGGCTTGGTGTGGTGTTCTATACCTCCTTTGTTTCAGCCTCTACCACCTCACACTCACAGCTGCTTCCTGAAACCCTGAGATCCCAGTGCCCAGGAAGCACCGATCCATCAGATAGCCTGGCTCCCTTCCAGGCCAGAACTGGTGAGGACAGACAGAGGGTCGTGGAAGGCCACGTAACACAGAGTGGAAAGAAAAATGGAGGGAGGTAGATCAATGCTGGAGCCCACATGATTAACTATCCAACCTTGGGCACTGAGGTTGGGGAAGTGGCCAGGCTGATGTATCCCAAAGCAAATGAGGAACCTGGTGAAGTTAAACACAGTGACTGAGCATGGC
>NW_017731680.1:106014-128530 GCF_001890085.2 Hipposideros armiger
TACAATCCAAATCCCAATCAATTCTGTTTATCTCTCTTAATTGGACATAAGATAGGACTGTACATTTTAAATATTTTTATTGAATTGAATTTTATGTCCCCAGTCTAGATTTATAGACTGTTAAATAGAATGTTTTACATTTCTTTCTCTCTCTTAAAGAAAATAAATACATTTGGGCAGAGCCATCAGTCAATTATTTCAGTGGATTATTCACAAGTTATAGGAAAAATAAAAGCACTTCCTCCTTAATCTTAAGGGAGAGCAATTGAATTTCAGAACAGTAGAAAGCCCAAATTAGTCTTGAATTTCAAAAATGCTTTTCTTGAATGGCCAAGAAGAGGTTAGGTGATTATTATGATAAATCAGCCTCCAGCTCTAGAAAGCTACTCTCCTTCATGCTAAGGAGAAAATGTATTTTTTACATCAGTGACCAGGCAGGAACATAAAAACACATCCACAGTAATTAGATCTTAAAATTAAGTAAAGGATTCTTAATATACCAGAAGATCTCAGTTTTCCCACAATTCTCCTTTGTGTCCAGAAATTTTCATATCATTTGTAGTTCCATCGTAACAGGAAAGCTCATCTTCCACATCCCTAATTTTGGTCCTTGGGATGTTTTAATTCTGCCTCTCCACATGCAAACACGTTTTCCCCTACTTCCTCTACCACCAGCCACAGGAAAGTAGCTGACGCATGGCATCAGGGCACAAAACCCCAACTCAACTTGTTTCAGACCTAAAACATCACCAGGGACAGGCCCCTTGCCTGCAGCATTAGCGCTCTCTTTTATAGAGCCGGCCTCTTTCCAAGAGCAAAAGCATCTCCATCTCAAAAGCCACAACCATGACCCAGACCTCTAGTCCTGGAGAAAGGCATTCCTCAAGGACTCTGGGGGAAGAGCCTCCCCCTGACTGGGCAAAGGATGATGAATTCACTGGGCACCTACCTGGGCCGCCCCTGGACTGCCACCTCTTCCCACCTTCCCTGTTTCTTTTTCCACTCATTTTTTTTTCCACTTTAAAAACATCCAACTTTGCCTTGGGGATCAGCAGAATGAAATGTCACTTACCTACAAAAAGAGAGACAGAAAAGAAAGCCATGCATCACATTACATACAAGTTCTTTGAAATCAAGGCCAGCTTCTGACTTTGAAACTGTAACAATGAGTGAATATTATTTTTTCATCCTTCCTTTCTATATTTAATGAAACTCAGGATTTTGCAAGATGCTTGTCCCCAAGGCCCAGCCCCACTTCATGATTTTCCTTTTGTTTTGTCTCCGCTCACTGTCCCTCTTCCCCACCCTCACCCCTCACCTCCTGCCCCCTCTCTTCATTGAGGAAAGGTCAGGAAGGAACGCGGGAAGACACAGAAAGCATACAGATCAGGGGGGTACCTCAGATGTGGGCAGTGAAGTTGTGGAGCCTCTTTTCTCACAGGTGGGGGCCTCAGGGACGTGGGGTCAGTGCTGGCTGATGCCTATTCCAGAGGGAGGCCACAGTTCCCCACAGGGTGACTCCACCAAAGAACCTAAGACCTTTTCAAATGGCTCTGGTTCTGACTGAGTCTTCCTGTCTTTCTCCCTTGCCCACATTCCTCTCATTCCTCCCCGTTGGATTGAATTCACTCAAGATCTCTATCATTTCCTTTGTCACACGGCATCCATAGTTTCACCCTAGTTCTGCCATTTGGATCTGCTTCTGCAGAAAGATTGTTCCTTATTGCTGCACCGTCAGGCCAGCTGTGACCAGCATGGATAAGTTACTCTGGTCCCTTGCCTGAAAAATGGGATCCAGCCTAGTCCATCTGCTTCCTAGGAGACCCTCTGTCTGAGAACTGCAAGGTGCTGAGTCCACACCTTGCCTGGCTCCTGGTCTCAAAGGCATCCGCCCTTCACGCAGCAGGTGCCTCGCCGTCAAGCTGATCCCCACCTCGCTGCACTGGGGAGCCAGGCTATGCACTTTCTACTTTCAAGAACAGACCCTTACCATGCCATTTACCAAATTCCCAAACATGCTAAATCTTTTAAAATTGATTTTAGTGGCCTGCCAGTATTTTATTATTATTATTATTATTATTATTATTATTATTATTATTATTGTTATGCCTGAATAACTCTGTTCTTTTCAGTCTTCTCTTAGAGATTTTAGTTCTGTTTTTTTTTTCCTCCTCCAATCTTCTCTGAGAACCTTGATGGAGGATACCCCAGAGCTAAAAACTGTATTAAAAGTCATCATTTGTCCCCCATTTGACTGATTTTTACACTGCATTCCCCAAAGAGTTTTCCACTCAAGATGATCTGCCAAAAACGAACTGTGGTCAAATATTTTCAGGGAACGCTGCATCCTCCTTCTTGTCTTGGAGATTCATGGTCACATTAGTATATCGAAGACTCAGAGAAGGTCCTCGCGGAGGAGCCATGCTGAAGCTGTTTCTAAAATTATTTCACTCAGAAACTTACTTTCTTACACACAGATTAAAACACCCTTCTACACTTCAGAAGAATGGCTATTTTGCTGTTGTTGTTGTTGTTTTATGGATGCTACACTAAGAATAACTGATCTGGTTTTGTCACAGGCTGTGGACAGGGCACCCTGAGAGCACTGTCCCCACCTCCACACCCTGTGGGAGGCACGGTCCAGAACTCAGCATCCTGGGCTCCAGCTTGACTCCATCCCTCACCCAACAGAGAGGTCCATCAGCTTGCTCACTCCATCCCCTCATCTGTGAGATGGGGAGATTTCTACCCACCCTGCATACTCGATCAGGATGCTGTGAGTCTGCAGTGATACTTTAAATGTGCTTTGTAAACTGCATAAGGAAATAGGAAATAGGGCTTGCTGTTCAGTACCGCTGTCCTCAGGCTGCTCTCATGGAAAAAAAAAGACGGAGAACCCTGGATCCTCAGCTGCCCATGGAACTGGTGAAGAACGGGTAGCTTTTGTTTTCTCAGTGATAAGAAGTCAGAAGCTAGTGCTAGTGTGCCTTGATTACCTCACCCTCTCTGTACCCTGAGGGAGGAAATTAATCTCACAGATCTTTTTCCGTCGTTAATATCTATGCCTATGAGTTTCCCTCTGTTGCACAGGAATGGTTTCTCTGCCTTCTCAGTGTTTACACCTTTCAAAGCTTGTAATCATGTTTCTTCTCTGCTTCACACTTTGTAGCTGGACAGGTTTCTCAGAAGACCAAGAACCTTTAAATGGGGGTGGGGGGTGGGGGTGGAAAGAGAGAGGTGCTGAATATGATCTAGGGGAGGAGGAAATGCCTTGTCTGCCTGCATTACTACTCTTAAGTAAGGACAAACAGACATTGCAATAATGATGTGTCAATGTAGGTACATGGGATGCAAGTAACGAACACTCTGGTGAGGGTTGATGATAGTGCGGGGGCAGAAGTTAGGTTCAGGGTGGGTGTGGGAGGGAAATCTCTGTATTTTCTGCTCAGTTTTGCTGGAACCTAAAACTGCTCTAAAAAATCAAGTTTATTAACTTAAATAGCCACACTTCTTAAGTCTTCATTTATTCAAAAAAATATTCTTGATCACATTCTATGTTCAAGACCCAGAACTATTTCCTTCACAACAGGAGAATTCTAGGAGATGACAGTATTTCTTTGTACAGTCCCAAAAGTAGTTCGTATGATTCCTTTTACTGGGCCGTGCGGGAAGAATGGAAATGCTGGAAAAAAGTCCCAGCCCTAGGAGAGCTTCAAAACTTCATGGGAAGAGAGGAATATAAAAAGTTTGGGAAATGCTCAGAAAACCATAAATGCTGGTCAACCCCCTCATCTTTGGGAATCGTATCTAAAATGTAAACCCAGGTTGAAGTGCTGTGTGGTCTCCGAGGCCCTCTCATAGCCCACCTCGGAATGCTTTACTTTTTCCTCTATGCTATAATGCCTTTTAGCACTCCTTCCATTTTGCCATTTATGAGAGTCCATTTTTTCTACCCTGCTACTCCATTTTGACTTTGCAAACTTGACAACATCTAGCCCAGGATTCAATGGAAAAAAAAATGAGTTATAAGGAAAGTAGGTTTTCAGACCTCTTTGAATTTGGAATCGCAGGTAAGGAATTGTGGATCTATATACACAGATACTGTGATGGCTCTGGGGCTGCAGAGATGAAGAATATGACCCCTGTCTTCTTAGAATCTTGAGGGGAAAACAGAATAGGGTATACTGTATTATAGCTGACATAACAGGGGCAGGCATAGGCAAAACAAACCAACAGACCAAAAAGGAACCTGGACTTCAGTGAAAGACTATCAGGGAAAATTTGGAAAAAGAGGCTGGCCCTATTTGAGAGGCTCCCACGGAAACATTAAAAATCCACTGACCACCGTCTGTCCTCCATGCCTGTGTGGCAAGGACAAGCTGGTCCATGGTTCCTCCCTTCTGGCACTGCAGAGTTCTGCGATAGAGCTCCCTACTGACCTGTTCTGGTGCTCAGCGGCTCACCTTTCTGAAGGGCTCAGAACCTGGACAGGAACTCACTCAGCAAAAGGGGCTCACTTTGCTTTCAGTCACCAAGCTAGGCACTACAAGCCCAGTCCATTTTCAATGACTTTTTTGGCTATTTACAGGGCCATTGTAAAACCATAAGAGGTGACAGCTCAACTGTTTCCACTGAAGAGCTTATCCTTTTTAAGATCGCCACTCCTCACTTTAACAGTGAGTACCAACACACCTCAGTTAACCCTTTCAGCCCCACAGTCAGGGACGCTTCTCAGCCTTTGCGAGAGACGCACGCTTGACCACGAGGTTGGCTCATGAAGCACAAAGGACTCAGGAAAATTCAAAATGTGCATGCAGTAGTCCCTCTTTATCCATGGGTGGTATGTTCCAAGGCCCCCACTGGATGCCTGAAATAGCTTTTGCCGAACCCTATGTATACTATTTTTTCCTATTCATAACATACCTATGAGAAACTTTAATTTATAAATTAGACGCAGCAATAGATGAACAACAATAACTAATAATAAAATAGAACAATTATAACAAGATACTATAATAAAAGTTATGTGAATATGGTCTTTCTCTCTCTCTCGCTCTCTCTCTCTCAGTGTATTGTATTGTAAGCATCCCTTATATACAGTAAATGACATGGCATCTCTCCTTTCAGGTGATCCCTTGCTAAAGTCTTTGTGTAGGCTCAATGCTTTATGGTGCAACATAATCAGAATACATTTTCTGTTCGTGTCTCCCACCCACAAATTTAATGCCTTTTCCATCTTAACTAAGCTTTTATGCACTGTGGCCATAACTTTTGCAGTTTGAGGTGTGACAGCAAAACTAGCGTAAATTTATTTTCCCATCTTCACAATTTCATGAATACAATATCTGTTTTTACTGTAGATCTTAGCAACCTCAGCATATATTTTCTTTCATTTGTAAGTCCAGAACTTTCACTTTTCACTTAAAGGAAGCACTTTACAACTTCTCTTTGGCGTATCCCAGTTGCCAGCATCAGTAGCCCCGCTCTTTGGGACCATAATTAAGTTAAACAAGGGTTGCTTGAACACAAGTCCTGTGATAGTGCGATACTCAATCTGATAACGGAGAAGGCTATTTAGTGACTAACAGTCAGGGGGAGTCTGCAACATGGAGACGCTGGACAGAGGGATGATTCCTGTCTAGAGGGCATCAGACAGGACATTGCAAGATTCCAGCATGCTACTCAGAATGGCACGCAACTTGAAACTTATGTTTATTTCTGGAATTGTTCATTGAATAGTTTTGGGCCACAGTTGACTGCATGTGTCGAAAGTGAAACTTCAAAGAGGGGACAACTGCATTCCAAGTGTACGAGGTCAGACAATTAAGTCCACAAACTCATCCTAGAAAAAGTGCTACATACCTCATTGCTGAATATCACTACAGTCACCTTCAAAGTACTCCCGTGGGAAGCTATGCACCAACGCCAGTGCTTAATCTACCCTTCAAAGCAATTGTGGAACCCTTTCTCTGGAATGGCCATCAGAGCTGTCATCGTATTGCCCTTGATGTCCTGCATGTCATTAAACGTCTTCGTTTCAATATTTCCTTTATCTTTGAGTAAAGAAAGAAGTCACTGGGGGCCAGATCAGGTGAGTAGGGAGGGTGTTCCAATACAGTTATTCCTTTATTGGCTAAAACCTCCCTTACAGACGGTGCAATGTGAGCTGGTGCATTGTCATGATACAAGAGCCATACATTGTTGGCGAAAAGTCCAGGTCGTCTATGTTTTTCACGCAGCTTTTTCAGCACTTCCAAATAGTACCTTGGTTAACTGTTTGTCCAGTTGGTGCAAATGCATAATGGATAATCCCTCTGATATCAAAAAATGTTAGCAACATTGGTGCAACAAGTTCATGAACTTAATTGTCATACCTCGTAGTTTGAGTGCTTTCCACAGAAATGGGTCATGTTCTAGGGGAAATATTTATACTGACAGCTGCATACTTACTCGGAACTTGGACCCTAGACTAGCTCTAGTCTTCAGCCAAGGCTAGCTCTTCTCAAACCCTCCCTCTGATGGCCCTTGGGCCTTCAATGAAAGACAGACAAAATGAAAGGCAAGTACTGGGATCCAGGGCTTGGCAGTGTCACCCCCATTCACCCCCCACAAACACACACACACCTACCCACACTCCTCTGTCCAAACCAGGAATCTGAAAATCTATCAGCAGGATCTCTGACCCTGCATCTGTGCTGCTGTGACATTCAACAGCATCTCTGTAACAGGTCATATGTGTCAAACCTTGAACTCCTTCTCCTTAGCATCTATCAAGGCTCTGTGTCAACTCCCAACTCTGCCCATGCCATTGGAAGAGTGGCCCCTAAAGACCTGCAGTTATTCTCTTGATTCAGAGGTACCACCTCACAGCCCAGGCTGTATTGATGGAGGGGAGAAAAATGG
The DNA here is from genome assembly GCF_001890085.2 of Hipposideros armiger. Classification (NCBI taxonomy): domain Eukaryota; kingdom Metazoa; phylum Chordata; class Mammalia; order Chiroptera; family Hipposideridae; genus Hipposideros; species Hipposideros armiger. The sequence goes on from NW_017731680.1 coordinate 112,918, forward strand.
GGATTGCTTTTGAGTCTATTTAAGTGGATAAAATGATGTGGGTTCACGCAGAGGTACAGTATTTTTAGGTAAGTGTTCTGAAAGGCAGTGGGATGGATTTTAAACCTCTTCTCCAGCCAATCCCCCAAAGGGGACAGGGGTGGGCTGAAATCTCTCACACTTTTCCCTAATGCATAACATGCTGAAATGCAAACACCACCTACCTTCCCTACACACAGCTTCTCCACACTCTAGAGGCGGAGGTCTGCTGTAACACTTGGCTGGTGGGAAAACAGAGGCCCAGGGAAACATCAGCTGGAATCTGGGTGAATGCAGGGGGGACAATGGAGTGACAGGGGAGAATCGACTGCCAGTCTCTGGTTGTCCCTCATGTGCTCTGGAATCCTTTCCTGGGACAAGGGAGGAGGTCTTCCCAGGGGCTGGGCAACATGTTCACTGATGGGAAGGGGCAGGTGCCAAGATGGGCAGTGAATGTGGTCCTCACATTTCAGCAGAAAACTGTCTTTATGCTACTCTGTCTTCCACTGGAGACCAGAATTCCTCTGAGTAACACCTCTCCACTCCCCTCATTGCTTCACACAGAGCTGGGCTAGGCAGATTTTTCTTTTCACTCCAGTGAGCATATTTACTGATTTTCACAATCAGACACAGCAATGTGCTAAACATCTAGGAGGTCTCGATTTTCCTCCCTAGCAGCCCCACCCTTCTGTCTCCACCACTCCTAGGTGCGGATTTGGAGGGGAAAGCCATGTCAGGAAAAGGGGTCTGCGGCTGCAAGCAGGGCTTCAACCCAGCCCACCCACTGCATTACGCTTGTGGCCCTGCTTTGTCTCGGACACAACGTGGTGAAGAATGGCCACCTGTGCAAAACCAGCTCTGCCAGCAGCTTCCCTTTGTTTCCAGGAAGCCGCAGGAGCCATTTCTGACCAGGCCTCCCTGCACATTCCCCGCTGGTCTGTGAGAGGGCCTCAGAAAGTGAAGCAAAAGGTGCCAGCTTAGACGCTGCTATTCAGTATCTTCTCCTTAATGATGGGGCACATATTCAGAAATTGCCAAGAATTCCAGAAAACAAAACAAGCAGAGCAGCCAAGATTCTGGGGTAAGCTAGGGATATGTTGTTTTTGCAACAGCTGAACTTTTAGACAACGGCATCGGAGGTTCACCACGTGGAAGGTGTATTACAATCACCTGAGCAGATTTTTTAAATCCTCGTACCCAAACTTCTCTCCAGTCCAATCAAATCAGAACTCCGGGCAGTGAATCCTGCGTACCATATATATATTTTAAAAGAATGTATTGTTTTTAAAAAGTGATTCTAAGAGATTCCAACACAGCCAAATTGAGACCCAGTGCTCTGCAGCATGTCTGAGGGCCCGCAGAGGGCTGGTTAAAACACAGGCTACTGGTCTCAAGCCCCTGATTCTGGCTGAGTAGGTTTGAGGGGTGGCCTGGGAATCTGCATTTCTGAGGAGTTGCTGGGTGATGCTGTTACTGCTGGTAGGGGACCAGACTTTGAGAAGCATGCATCAGGTTGGTCTGTCAGGCTCTTTGAAAGACAAAATTGGCTGGAGGAGTTATTTCCCATTACAACTGAAGTTCTTGGGGCTGTGAGGTCCCCACACATCCTAACAGGCTTACCAGGAACACCTATAAGGGCATTGGCTCTGCCGCTGAGAAAGAAGGTCCTCCTGGCTTTTCCTTATCTCGCTAGGGCTATGCTTAGAAAAAAAGCTTTCAGAGAAAGGGGCTTTCTGAGAAAACAGCCATGAAAGGAGGCCAACATTCACTTTTCCCACCTCTCCTGCTGCCAGAGGATTGGCTTTAGTCCTTTAAAGAGGAGCCCCATGATCCCACAGAACAGCTTCCTGAGGACAGGAGAAAGGCTGTGTTATAATACCATCACTGAGTACAGCCACATGCACAAGGAGGTACGTGTTCTATGTCTGTTGTATCAGTTAATGAGCGGACAACCCATTTGACAGGCAGGAAAGCCAAGAAGCTGTTACATTGTTTTCTGGTAGCGAGTAAGGCCAATGATTAATCAACAAATATTTAACAAATACCTATGAACACTAAATTCACCTTTCTGATAAGACTGAGTTTTGAAATAACAGGGCTTTTATTTGAACGGATTTTGTAATTTTCAGCCCCCTATCAAAAGCAACATTTTATCACCAAAGCATCTGGGTCTTCCCACCGTCCATTCCCCAGGAGAACCTAGAAGAGGCTGAGGAGGCAGAGCCCTAAGAGGCGGTGCCTAGGCATCATCCTCATCTGTGTTCTCATCCTGGAAGATGCTCCAGGACCCCACACATGTGGGCCCCCCATGCTCTCTGCTCAGCACATCCTGGCAGGAGCAGAGGGAGGCCCAGCCCTTACACTTGCTAAACATTTCGCACTTTCCACAGATGAGAAGTGAAGACTGCTGCAGCAGGGCTGCATGCTGATTGCACGGCACTTGTTTTCCACCTTCTGCTGGATTGCTCTGCTCTGGGCAGGCACATGCCCAAGGCATGGAGGTAGTCAGGTGTCTCCTTGCCCTCCACTCAGCCACACTGCAGGCAGGAGAGGGAAAGAGGGAGGGGGCTGCATTCTTTCCCTCCCTCTGTACTTGTTCTTATAGTGAAACATAGAAACCCCACTGTGATTGTTGATCACATCCAAAGCAAAGGCAGGTTTTGAAATTCATCAGAGATTTCTCACACAGCTACAGCCAGCCAGGCCTGAGCCTTGCCCTCCCCCAGGGCCTGCTGGCTGCTGCCAGTTTTCCAGTGGGAGCTGGAAGAACTATGAAGTTTTCTTTCTAACGCCCCACATCTGTTTCTTGAGGCTAAGAGAGACAGGGTGGAGGGAGATATGTGAGACTGAAGGAACAAAGGAGAAAAAAAAAAAAAACACCTTCCAAAAAAGATCCATAAAAGGGAAGAATTTAAAAGAGAGACTGTTGAGGTCCCTTTGTTCCTTTCTTCTTTCTGCTTTATGGAGCTAGTTCTGTGGCCCATACAGTATGCATCAGTGGGGATCTGGTGACTAAGGTTTGCTTAATCCAGCCCCTGGAGAGTCATTGCAGAGGTTCCTCATGTAGGCTGGTGGCTGTAATAATACTCTGGCCTATGATCTATGGACTTTTATGGGGATTTTTAGGAGATCGGTAATAAGGTTGCTCCAGTAAACAGTCTGGCAGAGCAGTAAAAGATGAAAGCAATTGCACAGGTTGCATTTCAAGTGGCTTTCTGAAGGAGGTGTGACTGCCACCAGCTGTCACATGTTCCGATGATTGCTTCCTCCTCTAAGGGTCTGAAGCCCCTGAACTTGCTAAGATTCCTGCTCTGTTGCAGGAAAGAGCAAGCACATTGTGTGGTACACCTTCCCGTGTTTGCTCACTTATTAGTGAGAGTGGGTATGGTTTCTTCCTCTTCCCTTCAGGTCGCTGAGCAGCCAGGGGAAGACACGCTGGACTGAGACCTGCTCCAGAGCTTCTAGCTTCTGAATTCTGTCTCCTGGGAGTCCCTAAGGAGGCAAAGGATAGACATCCCCTCCCCAACCCAGGAGCGGCTCTGGCTCTTTCCAAACTTAAGGGGAGTCAACTGCTGTCTTGCCCCAAGTTGAATTACTACATACATGACAACACTACTGAGGAGTAATCTTCCAAATATTAATAGATCAATAGCAAGAGTGGGTTGAGCACTTAGGAAGGTGAGCCATCAACTGCATGGACTTGGGTTTGGGCCTCATGCAGTGGAAACAAGGCTAGCTTTGGTTCATGACCACTGGAAATCTGAGTAGTATCTGAATACCTACCTTCCCAATAAATGCATTTGGTTGCAAAGGAAGCCTCATCAGAGACTGTGGCATATTATTTCAAGCTTTTTCTCATCAGTAAAACACCACAATAATAGTATTGCTATGTGCTATGCAATACTATTTTTGTGTACTCTATTCACTCTCACATTAGATATGAAGTCTTATGAGGTCAGTATTCTTTTACAATCTCATTTTACAAAAGAGGAAACTGATGTTAGGGAGGTAGTCATTTACCCAAGGTCACAAGCTGTTAACTCCTAGATCTAGAACTCAATGGCACTCCACAATTCCTGTGCCCATCCATATTCTAAGGATTCTGATGGAAGAATGTCATCTTCCTGGACAAGGGACAGCACTGCTGGTGATCATCTCTAGCTATGTTGAGCCTATACTCAACTACTCAGAGAGCTTCTCAGAACAACACAGCTGATGAGTTGCCCTAAGAACCCTCTTCCTTGTGGATTCCATTTTGGTTTTTATACTCCTTCATCTGTCCTCAGCCTAGGAAGCAAACATTTAAGCTTATGAGCCCCAAGTTACACAGCAATCCAAGCATCCTACCAATATCAGTGAATAAGCTTTACTCCCTGGCATCTATCAAGGAATGCCACTTAAATTTACCACTGTAATGTGTCCCATTAATTTGGGTACAGATAGCAAAAGGAGGCAATTCTCAATAACTACAGAGGGTGCCAAAAAATGTATACACATTTTAAGAAAGGAAAAAACTGTATTCAAATTGTAATACTCAATATGTGATATTGGACAATTAAGTTTGCGAATTCATCCTAGAAAAAGTGCTACACACTTCATTGCTGAATATCACTATGGTCATCTTCAAAGTTCTCCCCTTGGGAAGCTATGCACTGATGCCAGAGCCGAGTCAACCCTTTAAAGCAATTTTGGGACTTTTTCTGTAATGGCTATTAGAGCTGTCATCAGATTACCCTTGATGTCCTGAATGTCATCAAAATGTCTTCCTTTCAATATTCCCTTTATCTTCAGGTAAAGAAAGAAGTCATTGAGGACCAGATCAGGTGAGTAGGGAGGGTGTTCCAATATAGTTATTTGTTTACTGGCTCAAAACTCCCTCACAGACAGTGCCGTGGGAGCTGGTGCATTGTTGTGATGCAAGAGCCATAAGTTGTTGGCCAAAAGTTCAGGTCATCTAACTTTTTCATGCAGCCTTTTCAGCACTTCCAAATAGTAAACTTGGTTGGCTGTTTGTCCAATTGGAACAAATTCATAAAAAATAATCCCTCTGATATCAAAAAAAGGTTAGCAACGTAGTTTCAATAAGTTCGTGAACTTAATTGTATACTGATCACAAAAGATGAATACAAGTCACGTTTGACTTCTGCAATTATAAGAGGTGCTCAAAATGGTTTCCATCAATGTAATTTTAATAGTTTTTTTATTCTTTCTTAAATATTTGTATACATTTTTTGGCACCTTCTGTAGTTTTAATAACTGGTCAGTATTTATTCAATTTGTTTTTTGATTAGATATACATGACTAGAGTTTATATGGCGATTCCTGGGTGTTAAATGAAAATTAACTGATTATCAAAATGTATTTACTGAAGATTGATTTTGCAATAACCACCTACACAGGTCTATCAAAATAAGTTCTCAATAAAGCATATTTGGGGAACTTAATTTAAATTGTTTTCATAAATCAAATTTAACGTAAGATACTCTGGAGAGGAGTTAGCAGTTGCAGAAGCCAGGGCCTAGACTTTTTGTTCTGTTTAACTAAATAAGTGACAGCATTTTTAGTTTTTTTTTCATCTACAGATTTATAAATTACATGTGCCAAAAGAAACAAGAAACAAAAAACTAGAACTTCTGATCAGTAGATCTAAATTTGCATGTAATTAATTGATGATTAATAGTATCTAAGTGCCTGAAAACATTTGGAGCTGTCACTGGAGTCAACCCGTCTCCAAACAATACTTCATTTATCATCCCTAGAAGAAGGCAGAGGGATTTTTAGATATGTCCTTGGAACTAAATAATAGAATTTCCCAGTAATTTTATTTTTTTTTAAATTGGATTTTTTTCTGCCATTTAAGCCCTTTTCCTTTAGCAAGCCCACAGCAGTGATGAAAACTAGATAATCACTCTTTTCCTCATATCCCTCAATACAACTTTCCTTAAATTGATGGTGATGATAATTGTTTTATATTGAGAACTTTCTATGAACCAGGCACCCAATCTCATTTTATCTTCATAAACATCTTTGTGGCAGTTTTGTTGTTTTTGCTGTTCTTCAGTCTTTATTGAGAAACCAAGGAAGTCTAGATTTAGTCTTAGATGTAGATTGAGGTCTAGCTTTTTAGAAGCTTTGGTGAAGAGTGAGGAGCAAAGTTGAGGATCTGGAGAAAAGATAAGTGTGGGCCACCTTTATCAACTGAGGATGAAAATGCAGGAGCAACAACAGCAACTGGGCCAAATTTAACCAACATAACTCTAAGGTCATACCTTACATGAGTGAGCACATGAGGGTACAACCCCAATTTTTAAAAAAAAGTTGTTTTTCACTTACAGTTGACATTCAATATTATTTTATATTAGTTTCAGGTGTACAGCATAGTGACTAGACATTTATATAATTTATGCAGTGATCACCCAATTAGTCTAGCGCCCACCTGGCACTGTACATAATTGTTGCAACATTATTCACTATATTCTGTGTTGTACTTTACAGCCCCATGACTATTTTGTAACTACCAATTTTTAGTTCTTAATCCCTTCACCGTTTTGACCCATCTCCGGCGCCCTCTCCTCTGGCAACCATCAGTTTGTTTTCTATATCCATGTTCTGAGCATTATTAGGGATTTCATCTTCAGGAAGGACATTTGCTGCCCATAGCCTCTAGCTTTCTCTCTCAGAGAACCTGATCTCTTAGTGAAATAGCACCCTAAACTACCTCAGAGTTCAGCTACAGCATGAAGGACCTGTGGAACTTTGGACAGCCCTGCACCTCCCCGGGACTTTTTCACTTATGTGACAGACAGAGGCGGTAAGTTTAGGTGATGCCTAAGATCACTTCCTGTGTAACAATGGGAAAAAATTGTGCTTGTTCAGACTCTGAAGCCTGTGGCCTGTTGACAGCTTAACTTGAATTGCACAGGAGGAGAATCAGTCTGGAGAATGCTAACTTGGCAAAGCAAATCCGTTTAACAATTACCAATAACCCAGAAGTTTCCACTCCAAAAGTTAAAAAAGAAAAGCACAAAATAATGGGTTATTTCTAAACTGCCATCCGCTTTCGTTTCACCTACCTGGCCATCTCTGTTGTTCTGGAAGCTAGGAAGATTTAACACACACACACACACACACACACACACACACACACACACACACACACCCCAGTTTTTTATCTATGGTGCTTCTGCTGAAAGAGGTGATTAACTCCTTGACCTTATGAAGCTCTAATGTGACCTTGGAGGATAGATAGAATCTTGTTATCTTGTAATAAGTTTTATGGCTTATTTCAATACAGTTCAACCATGTTTCTCTAGTGATTAAGGTAACTATCAGCCTATGCATTTCAGGATTATGAATTATGGCGCTCTCTCCAGGTACTGAAAGGGGCTTGGGAGTGCTCAGACCTCTTCTTATCCCCTTCAGTGCTTATTCCCACCCTCCCTCCCCCATATACACAAACAGACACTGCATTCTGTTTCTGGTAGCTCCAGGAGCCACTTCTACCCTTTACCCAGATAAGGTTATCAAAGCAATGGCTTTTACATTTAATTGATTTAAGTAAATTCCCTAATTAAGACTAATTGGCTCCATGCACAGTGCTTTAATTATTATCATTATTACTTAGGATTTAGGGAAAGCAATGCTTCCATCTTACATTAAGGTGTTCTAGAGGGAGAGGCAGTGTTTATCTGAATACATGTGGCTGTCAGCACTACAAGCTGTCTCCATGCCCCTGGCACGTGACATGATAAGGTGGACATGACAACACTGTGCACGACATCAGGGGTATCTGGCTCATGCTTCGGTATTTGTCAGGTGTTTTTGCTTTACATTCCTATTGATGGGACCCAGGGTGATTTGTATGCCTCTATTTCCTCTTTCTGGATGTACCACAAAAAGTAGTTCATGAATATTCCATAAGAAGGCCTCCAAGAGAAATGTGTAATATATCTCATGTTCTATATCCTCACGCCATATAATAAAGTATAACAAGAGGACAGGAGTATGATGGTGGTTTACACGTCATCATCCAAACTCTCCCCCTTCTTTTCTTAGTATTGTTATTTAGATATTTTAGTATTACTAAGAGATGGGTTTTTAAGAGTAGATGTTAACAAAAGAAACTAGGTCCTAAGCTGCACTTAGTTTAGGACACAATACATGCCTAATGAAGATTACCTAAAGTAAGTGTTAAAATCATCATTTCTAGTGGGTTTAAAAAAAAACAAAACAAAAACTTACCTATAAGCTACACGAAAGTCAATTTTTTCTCCCAGCTTTGGTCCCCAAGAGTGTGGGGTGATAATATTTTGTCTCAGCATGTTGTAGTAAAAAAATCAGATATGAATTTCTGTTCAGTTCCATTATTTACAAACTACATAACTTTGGACAAATTGTTGAACTGTTAAGCCTTAATGCACCAATTTATTAAATGAGCATGATTTACAGAATTCAGAAATTTGGCAAAAATCTAATGAGATCATGTATAAAAAATACTTAGCAGACTGGGAAGCTCATCACCTATCCCTCAAGATTTTTGTCATACTCTTGCCCTTCCTTATATTGAAAGCTAAGGGCTTCCCCAAAAGTCCTCTTTGCTATAACATTCTACAAGTAGCACATCAGACAGTGTGGTGGTTGCCCTCTACAATGCCATTCTTAAAGGCTAGAGATGTCCTGTGCCATCCTAGCACACTTTAAAACTTATTGAGGTCCATCCATGCACATAAGAAAATCCTTAATGGTGAGACTCTCAAGTTTGAAGTAAGCTGTGAATTTCTTTCTTTGCTCAGGGCTCATATTTTCCCTGGATCAAATGCTTCTGAGTCTCAAGGACTTGCCTTTTCTAGATCTCTCTCCATGATCCACTTGACCTATCGTTAAGGAAGGTTGGTGGGGGATATAATCCTATTGATAAATGTGTGAGATTTAAGATGCGTTAACCCCGAGTTATTAGGTGGTACTGTGTAGGCCTGAAGGCTAAACTTTTTATGTATAGCCTAAGGCCTGGGAGCCCTGCAATGCAGCATATCAGTTCCATGTTCCCTTTCATCTTTCTTGGGTCCATATAATTCTGAATTTAGGGCTTTACACATTTCTTAGTAAACACATATTACTGTGAACATGGCCCAGAAACAGTGAGCACAGCTTAGTGTTCTTCTATAATATAAAAATCAGTACTGAAAACCAGGAAATATATCTTATTGGAACTGTCTGAGATTGAAGCCCCCTCTAGAGTTTCTTTCTTTTTAATTTCCCACTATACATTTCTGGTTGGAAGTGACAAGAATTGTCTGATGTTTATCACACCTACCCCAGAAATTCCTGGCCAAACTGCAGGACTTGGCAAAGAGACTCCAAGTGTGAGACGAAGCACAAAGAATTTTAGTACCATTTATGCTAAAATGAACTCTAAAAAAGTAAAGTACAATAAAAAATCTGGAACCTCATCTAAAATCTGTATCTAAATAGACCATGTCACTGAATGTTCTGAGAAAAAAATAACTGACTTGCAGAAATGAAAGTTCCGGACATCTTTTCAAATTGATATTCATAGAAGAAAAAGTAAATGGGCTAAGTAAGGTATGGGAAGAAAGATGGACTTTCAGAGATTTTTGCATATAAAGTCTCAAAGGAAGTTGTGTGCATCAAAAATAGAAGCAAAGAAAAGAGCTATATGGTAAATATTTTGGCTTTGGTCATCCAGTCTCTGCCTCACTATTCACCTATGCTGTTGCAGTATGACAGCAGCCACAGACCATATATACAAGAATGAGGGTGGCTGTGATCGTGTAAAGTTTAAGACCAGGTCCAGGTCAGACTTGACCCACAGGCCATAGCTTGCTGACCCTTGTCATAGATGATCAATTGTGCATTTGCCCTTGAAGCCTATCCATGAAATAGACTTCTCCTCTTGTTTGTTTCTCTGTGATGACTGTGCAAGGACATTTTAGTAGCCCCTTACATGTGTCCTGCATGTACATATCTATAGTTAAGGCTGGTCTTGGGGTTTCATGCTCTTAATAATTAGAAGCCTTTGTATTTCTCTTTGCAAAGGCCAAGCATCATGGGCATTTTTGATGTTGTAGAATGGTATTGAGGTCATGATCTAATCCTCAACATTAGGTGTTCATTCATTGTGTGTGCTCCACATAACCTAATGGTTACAGACCTATCCAAAATCCTATTGTAAAAACAGTATAAAGGAGAGAACATTTAACCCTTCCCAAGGGGAGTTTCCATTTCCAATCCAATGGAGGAAACAAGAAACATAGATACATATTTCAAAAGATAGACAATAGTCATGCATTATATATATATATATATATATATATATATATGTTGTTAGGTAGTACTGTATATAAAAATACAGTACCAAGTGTACCTACAAATCGAGCTATGTAGACCTAAATGCATAAGAACTAGAAGGATGTCAAAATACATAACTTGATGAAATTTTCATAGAAAAGATGAATTTTAAAATTGGATGACTATAAAAAGGGTAAGACATGGCTTGAGGGTGGAGAAGACTTCACACTGTTTGGCTGAATATGCAGAATTCCCTTCCCTATTTAGCATATAGGTCTGAATGTGAAAGGTGTGAGTAAAATGCCATGCTCTTCTACTCCTTCCTCCAGAAAGCCTGCTGCTTTGCCCTCTCTCCAGCCACTGGGCTCTGACCAGCACGGCTTTGTTCTTTGTACAAAGGCTGAGAATACAAAGGGTGCCAAGGAAATGTATACACACTTTAAGAAAGGAAAACACTGTATTAAAATTGTAATACTCAATATATACTGATAACAAAACCTGAATACCAGTCACCTTTAACTTCTGCAATTACAAGAGGTGCTCAAAGTAGTTACCATCAGTGTAATTTTAATACAATTTTTTTTTCCTAAAATGTGTATACATTTTTTAGGGGCACCCTCTGTTGTAAACATGTTTGAGAGGAGAAGGAGGTGCCTCTTCAGAGCCCATGCCCTTGTCATTGAAACTAGACCCCACCATGTTCTTATCACCTTGGGTGGTCACTTAACTTCTCTGCCTATTGATTTTCCTAACTATTAAATGGCTAATAATAGTATCTATCTCATATGATATTGTGAAGTTTACCTACTATAAATAAGGCACTTAAAGCAGAGCCTGGAGTGTAGTAACGGCTCAATCTATGTTACCTTTCTGTGTGGATCAAAAGTATAGACAGCCCCAAACCTGAACTCAGTATGGCTTCACAACCCACATGTTGGCAATGTGTCAAGCCTGTCCACTGTAGAAGCATTTGGTAACAATGCACAAAATGATATAAATGATGAAACCCCATCTCACAATATACTTGAACATACATGGGCTTTTTGCCATCCTAAATTATTTTTCAGGGGAAAAAAATCATTTTCCTTCTTACTCAAATTTGCAAAAGGAAAATGTATCTTTTAATATTCTTAAGACAATCAATCATGCTTATACAATGTTTAAGAAAAAGTTGAGAAATTCTATAAACTAAGCCCCTTGTAATAAGCCTTTTCCTAAAAAGGTACATGTTATTGCAAAGAAATCCATACATGAAAGGATTTCTCAATCCCTACTGGTATATACTGCATACTCACACAGTATTTGGTACAATAAACTTCTTTTTTATTAATAAACTATCCGGCGATGAATGAATTCAGGCTGTCCCTCAACAAGAGCGGGCTAAGTATTAGACACACCCCTCTGCTCTTACTGCTTGTTGGCCATGAGACCAGTAGAGAGGGGACATCTGGCTACTAATCAGTCATGCAAATGAAGGGAAGAGGCAGTCCCCTGCTGCAGGCTCAGTCACAGGCCCTGGAATGAAGATTCTCAGCATGCTGCCACATTCTGCTGGAAATAGAATTTCAGGTGATCACCTTGGTCACATACTCAGGTATTAATCACATATGTTTGCATAGATTCACATACTCCATGTGGCTAGAAAAAATGGTTAGGTAGTCTAACTGGTCGCTTGGATCATCTTCTGCCTCTGTCAACCCCTCTTCTCCCCCCATGACAGCGCTAATCTTAGCTGGGAGGCAAAGAGGAGGGAAGGCTCAGGATAAGAACAAGGACTCTCTCAGAGAGATCACACCTAACCTCTTATACATACAGCTAGAGCCATAGCACCACCTTTCCAGCGCCTCAGCATCTGAATAGATTCCCATCCCACCTCCCCGGCCTGCTATCACCAACACTGTGTATCCCCTGAGAGATCCTGCATAGGTCGTCTTATAATAGAAGATGATAGAAGAAATGCAGTGTCTGTGTACATGTGATTTTGACCTTACTGCAGAAATCCAAACCAGACCAATTTTAGGCAGCATCTATCTTCAGGATACACCTCGGGTCATTTGAGGATTCCCAGATCTCTTCACAGCTTCGTCTTGCTGCACTCCGAGTGAGTTTATACAAGTGAACTCTCAGCCTGACTCATGTTCTGTGCCCCACAGATCTGCAAACTTGATGACGGCAGCACTCAGCTCTGCATTTTGTCTTTGTTATAGCTCCAGCAACTGGGCTTAGTCTGGCATATAGCAAGAAGTCAATGCATACTTTCTGAATGGCTGAATGGATCACAGACAGGGTTGTTGGGTAGGGTCAGCATCTACACCTTCCTGTGGAAGAGTGGGTTGCCTGCCACCTCAGGGTCAATGTGTCGACACATTCTGTGTACCACAGTTGGTGGCACTCCCTGAGTGCTGAGCGGAGCCTTCAGAGAGTGCCTGACCCAGGTAGGGCACACAACAGTAGCTGGCCAGCTCTTGAGGAAGAAGATACAATGTCATAAATACTGTTTGTCTCTTGGGTCTTCCAGCCTCATAACAATCACACACAGCTCTGACTGTGCCTACTCACAGGTGCACCCAGATACACGGTGTTCTGGAACAGTCAGCAGGCTTTCTGCAGCCCTGAGGCCAGAGCAGGCATTGCCAGGACAGAGCAGGCACACCAAAAGTGTCAGATCAGCTGGTGTCTCCTGTTGATAGAATCATTCCTTAATTCACTCTGAGTTGTGCCATTTAATTACCTTGATCCATGCTTTGTTTGCTAAAGTGAATGTCACAGATTGAGTATTACTTGCTGAAAATAACGACAGCGGCTTGAATGTTTCTGTAATGGGAATTGAAATATGATATCTCTTTCTCCCCCGACCATTTTCTCGTGCTCCTCTTCGCGAGTTCCTTTTCAGTCTTTTTTGTTTCTTTTAAAAGTAAAATGTAAAATATTAATTTTGAGCAGAAGTAAAAATTAAGCCCTCTGGAAACGATTCTGAGAAGACGAGACATAGCCTGACTTAATTAAGAAGCGATTATGCTGAAGAGCCTATATTAAGGCTTCACGTTTCTGGTACAGACAGAATTGCTTTTAGAGAAGTCAAGTCAGGCAGCAGAGAGGGACTGAGGGAGGGGAAAGAATGATATTTGGATAGATGAGAAAAAGCGATGCCTGTTTAATAGTACAGAAAACGTAAATTGGTTTGGAGATTTCTCAACTCCATCTTTCAAGAAGGTCAAGATGAGAATAAAGACAACCACCACTATCTCATCCAAACCCTTTGGAACACCAGGATGAGCCATCGCCTTTTTTCTTCCTATCATTCCAGCTCAGGTGTCTGAAGAGACAGGGAGAATGGGCTGTGTGTGACAAAACTCCAGGGAACGTGGTTAGCCCCCTGCTGCTCTCAGGATGCCAACAACTAATTAGCCCCACAAATTTATGGGCTCCAGGGATGTGAGCAGATGGGTATTTAAGTTAACAGCAGATCCAATTTGTCCTCCATTAATTCCAGAGTGATACCTGAGTTTATTGGAGTTTTATATTGTATCATCTGTTTCAAAGTCGGTTCTCCCACTTCCCCAAATTGTTGTTATTTTGATAAGAAACTATCTGCCTCTCTCCCCAGTTTATAGAATGGAATGCTAACTCAAGTCCAAACCGCTTTGACTTTCTCATATGCTGAGGACTCCTGATGGGGTTTCAACCTCAAGCTCTCTTCCCAGTTCTTCTAGTTTTTTCAGGCTCCATTTGGCATTCTCATCACTGTCTATTCAACCTGATCACTTGTTCCAAACTGGCTGCAGTTTGTGCCAGGAAATGGCCCTGTTGTAAAGATTTTGGTGGGTATCTCTTTTTTCTCCACTTCATTTAAGAGACATTTTAAGGCTCAGAAGTCTTAAAATCCAGAATATTGGAGCTTTAAGAAAACTTGGGGATTTTCTACGGCAGTAATTTGCAAGTTGTGTATGAAACATCACCACCAACAACTCGTGGTCCTATTCCTCTCTCCCAAAACAGGAAGGGTTGGCAACCATAGCTCCCCACGGGAAAGGGTAGGCAGAATGACAGCTCAAGGCGTCCAGACCAGCCTCAGCCAGCGATTCAGCTCTTCTCACCTCTTCTGAGTTCACCAGACCCAGAGGGTTCCTAGTGGTCTCAGCGAGGCTTCATAAACGTGGAGCTCTGCTCTCACTACCTAGTCTCTGGCTGCAGCCAAAGAAACTCCCATTTAATCTGGTTTATTCAAAAAGGGTTCCACTGTGAAATACCTTTTCAAAACTGCCAATCTAGTTTAGCTTTCCTCTTTTTATGAATGAAAAGAAAACAAAACAAAAACTAAGCCTTGGTAAGGTTTGTGACTTATCCATCAAATAAAATACTGATATTTTAATCATTTCACAGAACTCCTCAAGCTAGTGAATTGGGAAAACACCATCACCACCATCGTCATCATTATCATCATCAGCAACAGCAGCAACAGCACCATTATGCTGGGTACTGAATATAAGTTTGACCAGAGAAATGAGCATGTAGTGACAATATGGACATTCATTCATTGTTCTGAAATAGCAAACAAGCACAGAGGGATACCTAAGAATTCATGTTTTCCTGTATAGACCAATTTCCGGTCTCTTGAGCAATGAATGCCTTTCCCATACCTAATTCCCTTTGTATGTGTGCTGACAGCAAACATGTAATGCTGGTTTTAGTGTCTGGAAAATGCAAGTAACTTACGAGTATTTAACACCATAAGCTGGCAGGTAAACAGAAGGTAGATCCGAGCAGCCTCTGGTCACACTGATGAGGAGAACCCATGTGTCTGACACAGTCATTCTCAACCTTGACTGGGCATCAACATCACCTACGAAGATTCTAAACAATACCGATATTTTAGTCCCTTGCTGATTTAGTAGTTTTGGAGTGGGAAGGACAAGGGCAGCGACAAGGTTTAGAAGCCTTCACCGGTGATTTCCATATTGAGCTGGGCTGAGGCCCAGGTTTAGGAGGCACAGCACTTAATTAAGGTCACCCGTGGAGTGCTAAGTCCTGTAGTTTGGTTTCTGGATTCGCATTACACGGTCTTTTCCAAAGCAGTGGGATGTACTTAGCCTCATTAACAAGACAAGAAAGGCAAATTAGGTCAATCTCATGGTTCAGGAGGCACCAAATATGGCTCCTGAGCGCCTGCAGGGGCGCCTCTGCTGGGAAGGGTGACTGTCCTTCCTGAGCTTTACCTTCAAAGGAAGAGAATAAGTCGAAATGCTGCACGTTCTCTGTTAATAATCTTTTTTGAGATCTATGGATC
>NW_017731680.1:131045-131954 GCF_001890085.2 Hipposideros armiger
GGAAAGAACCTGAGAATGCAGGCTGGGCTGCCGAACCCAGTTTGGGAACCAGGGAAGGAGCTGTGATACAGTTGTGTGCAGAGGACCTGAAAGCATATGTAACTAGAGGGCACATTTCTTTGAGAGCTTCAAGATTACTTCTCTGACAGCTAGGCTTTCTCTCCTGCTAGTTGGCTTTTTACAAATTTATTTGTTTCCCCATATAAAGTGATGCTGGCCTTTCTTGGAGAATCCAAGCTCAGGAGCAGCATCTACAGCTCTCCAGAAGTGGGCATCATGGCTGTGCCGTGCAGACTCACTGGACTTCGTTTTGGAAAGAAAGGGAGCACAGTATGGTTGGAGCGATCCAAGAGACAGAGAGGACAGGCTGGACATTCATGTTGGCATCCATTGCCTTGGACGAAGATGGAGACATTTCATTCAGAAGCTGTGAGGTAAACAGGGGACTATTTCTTTGAATATGAAAGCTGCCAGCTTTGACGGGCCATGTAGGTTCTGACCTCAATATGACTATCTAACCACACCTGAGAAGAAGTCTCAATGAGAAACGCAATGTCAAAGCCCAACTCTGCCTAAAACCAGGCCAACAGCAGCTGGAGAGGGGTTCAGGATACAACTAGCATGGGTTAGTGCCTTCCATGCATGTTACCTCAGTGAAGCCTCTCCATTAGACTGCAGTGTTAGGACCTCCATTTCACACAGGAAAACACAGCTTTACAGAAGATGTGCAGTACCTTACTCCAGGTTGCACAGCCCATTGGGGAGGAGTCAGGGAGAGCCCGTGTCTGTCTGTTCTGAAGCCCAGTCTTTGCCCACTGGGCTCTGGACAGACTCAGTGAAGCCACTGCCACTGCCATTGCTATTACAAATGCACATTTAAAAAGAACCGAAGAGGTGAAGGGGTTAAGA
>NW_017731680.1:133749-135572 GCF_001890085.2 Hipposideros armiger
CAAAATGAAATACAGGTGACCCTTGACTAATGCGGAGGGTTAGAGGCACCAATCCCAGGTAGTAAAAAATCCACTTATAACTTTTGACTCCCCCAAAACTTAACTATTAATAGCCTACTGTTGACCTGAAGCCTTACTGATAATATAAGCAGTAGATCAACATATATTTTGTCTGTTATATGTATTGTACACTGTATCCTTATAATAAAGTAAGCTCAATAAAAGAAAACGTTAAGAACATCATGAGAGAAAATACTTTTATAGAACTACATATTAATTGACACAAAATCTGCATGGAAGCAGACCTGCATATTTCAAACCCATTTTGTTCAAGGATCAATTGTACTCCAAAGTTTAGGACAGCCTCGTTGGGAATGCACAGCTAAGAAAATATAAGAGGATAAGTCAGAGCCCAATTATTAACAAATACTTCAAACAGGCTATTTGACCTGTCTCCTTTGCTGGGACCTCAGGTATGGAAAAGTGAAACAGAATGCCAAACATCTGGTTCTCTGAACAGGCTTTGGATGCAGTGAAAAGAGACTATCAGAACATATAGATGGTCTAAACAAAGCTGCCTAAGAATGAGCAAGATGAAAGGCAGTGCAACAGCAGCTCTGCAAACATATTACAGCAAAAAAGAAAAACACCAAATTAGAATGAGAGAAAGGAAGCTCGCTTGCAAACGTCAAATGAAGAACTCTGGAAGAAAATCTAACTTAAAATGTATAATATTCTCCATGAGTGCTTTGTCCTGTACAATGACTTGATAAGAGCATGAATGTAAAATAAATTAAGGCTTAGAGAAAAGACTGAAAAACAATAGAATCAAATGAGAAAGTGAGACCATGGATCTCAGGCCCAAACCATTTCATGACTAATAAATTGAAAACCAGTAATGACAGAGGAGACACAATGGACAATTCAGTTATTGGCATAAAGGAAAGACCTGAGATGTTCCTAGTAAGTGCTGAGGAAGAAAGACAAAGTGATTAAAGAAATTAAAGAGAAGATAATGATTCCAGCGTAAGAAAAAGTAGTATCCCCAAACTAAAAAAAAACCCTAAAAATCCATGAGGAGAGCCCTGAAATTAAGGAATAATGGAAATCGAATGCTCAAAAGAACATTCAAAATTGTCTCAGGATGATTGGTGCTGAAACATATCCTTGTCATATAATATAACATTGAGGATAAAGTAAGAATTCTCTGGCATCTAGGGAAAAATAAGTCACCAGAAAAATATAAAATAAGTAAAGACAAGCTAATCTTACATTTCTCCAAGGAAACGATCAGTGCTAGTTGATATGAGATCAGCGTTTACAAAAATTTAGGGGAAACAAAATGTAACCCCCTAAAGTATTATGACCACTGAGTTGCCTTAAAGACACTTGAAAAACATTCCCAAACATGTAACAATGCATAAGCCAATTCAAATGGAGGAAAGGGAGGCAGCAGTCTCCTTGGTTGTAAAACTAATGCATGTACCTTTATAATTAGGACCAAACAATTATGAAAGTTGTGGTAAAAAAGTGAGTGGCAATGGAAAAATAATGGCACAATGAATGGAAAAGTTGGAGGAAGCATTACAGTGCTTATTTCCACATCTTTTTAGTTGTGAATCAATTGCTACTGTCTATAGTTGAAAACGTAGTTTAAAAATACACGTCAATCTCTTAATGGTTTTAATCTCTTTTATTATTTAATCTCTTTTATAGAGAACTTTTAGAAAATAATATACATTGTGACTTAAAAACCAATCTTGGCTTTGAAAATATCTGACAATAACATGGACAGAGAACAAAGTCTGAAATTGAGAAGTTGG
>NW_017731680.1:136847-138245 GCF_001890085.2 Hipposideros armiger
ACAGGAGGGATATAACAACGAGAAACCTCAGTTTCTAAAGGAGCCTACTGAATCTTGATTAGATCACATAGTAAGAGTCCTTGAGTCTTGACTTGTTTTCTGACTGTAGATCTCATTTCCATCCATTACTGGGCTATATGGTCTATGTGTAGTGGGTGAATGCTAAGGAATGAGAGAACAATTTGAGGAACTGATCATCGGTACTGGTAAACTCTTACCACATAAAGATTTTTATCCAGCTCAAGCAGAGTATGGAAAAGGGTAGCACTGAGAACTTGGAAGAATCAAGCAAACCTGAAAATGTCCAAGATTTTCCCTAGATTCAATTTAAAAGGGCTTACCCAAATCTTTGAAGCTAAGATTAATCATAAGAGATTAAGTTGGGGCTTGGAAGAGATAAAAAATATATTTGAAAAGCATCTCCTCTTGGGAGCATCAGGTTTTTCTGATATTAAATGTAATAGCTTCTCCTCGCCTAAGTGAATGTTACTAACTTTCTATCCCAACATCCATTCTCACGTTGATAGAATCATCAAGTTTTAGTGAAGCATGTGGCCCAATCTCCATTGCAGTTAGATGTAGCCATGTGATTTAGTTCTAGCCAGCAGGAAGGTTGTGTGGAAGCTTCCAAGAATTGTCCTAAACATAATAGGTTTATGCCCTTTGACTTTTTCTCTTCCGTTTATGCTGCTTCGAAGGTGAATTATGTGATGGCTGGAGCTCCGACCCAGACCATGAGGCCAAGTGTCACACTATGACTGGTACAGGGGGACTCTGATCTGGAGGACTTCAGAGTCATCAAACTAGCCCTGCATCGTCCATCTTCAGAACTTCACAAATGAAAAGTGGATTTCTAGACATATATTATTTAAGCCATTATTTTCCAGGCTTCTATTACTTGCAACTAGACCTAGTGCTAACTGATACACCTCCTATAGAAAAATACAACTTTGGATTCTATACTCTTATACACAGATGGTGGGTCTAATAGAAAACACATGAGGTTCTGCCCTCTGCTCAGCCAAACCAACCAAGTGTAAACACTCCCATTTTGAAATTTTGTGAATTATCCGTGCATTCTCCAGGGCGTTTCTTGTAAGCAGGCTGCTTTCTTTCCGGGGGTTCCATCAGAAGCAATTTTAAGCAGGTAAGTGTGAGCAAGAAGCAACAGAGTGCTTCGTTCCCCTCAGCCAGTCAGTCATTCAATGTGTGGATACCCATGTTGGCACATTTCCTCACCATGGAGCTGCTTGTTCTCAGAATCCTGTTCAAAGAGGAGGTGCCCCTCAGGTAAGGATGTAAAACTTTTCCAAATATTTAACCCTTTCAGAGGCTGGACAGTCATACAAACTTGAGATTGTGGAGCGTGAGGAGCAATCTAGCTTCCCTGGGGTTAAG
>NW_017731680.1:138330-150174 GCF_001890085.2 Hipposideros armiger
TATATATATATATATATATATAATGTATTTTCAGCCACACAGCTTTACTCTTTATTGAATCTGTTGTTAAGTCCCTGGGAAGACCTCTGTGGTCTTCATTGAAAGGGATGATAGAAACGTTCCCTAAACTCCCAGTTACAAGCTTCACAAGGGCGCTGTCCAAAATCTCTCTGCTCCTGATCCATGAGCCCAGCAGACAGCCAAGCAACAGGCTGAGGTGCTCTTCCTACTGCTCCTGCCTTCAATTTGATCCCTGCTCCCCCACACACAATGCACCAGATGTCCCCCCAAAATGAATCAACCAGCTCCGTCTTTGCAGGACGTGTGTCCATCTCCTTTTACTCTGTTGGCCCTTGTCCCACATCCCTGACTCTTGGACACACCGCTTCCCACCCCAGCTGGACACCCACCTCCACCCCAAGGGTATAGCAATTCCTCAGTATTCTTTTCTGATTTTTTGTAAATCTTCAACAGTATGTCAACCTACTCTTTTAGTTTTAAGTCTCCAGTGAGAAAGGCTCTTCTCTAGTCTTCAACTCAGGTAGTCCTTTGTCTGGATGGACCAGCAGTACTCTGACACAGAATGTGATTCAGATGGAGGCAGTGACTTCCTCAGAGAGCAAGATAATTAGTATTGGACAGGAGGATGAGAAACATGAGTGCCATTTTGGTATCTGATTCTTGGCTACCAGATATGCCCAAAATAAACTGATGAGCAGTTAGCTCTAATATACATTCTCTCTCTCTCTCTCTCTCTCACACACACACACACACACACACACACACACACACACGCACACACTCATGATTCCTATAATGTTTTCAATAGTATGTGATCCTTTCACAAAGGATCTGGAAAGGTTTAAAACATTCTTGGTAATAACCATGTTTATTAAGCATATATTGCATGCCAAATATTGTGTGAAACATATTATCACATGAAAATAGTCTTTGTGAACTATCCCCTCCACACCCTGATTTTGCAAATAAAAAAGCAGATTTAGAGATGTGAAGTAGCTGACCCACATTCTCATAGCTAATGTGTGGCCGACTTCTAAACCATCCTTCCATTTATATGGCCCTTGGTGGTATGGTTCCCCGTGGCTTACGGAGTGGAAGGGATCACCTGAGGAGAATCTATGAATAAGTTATATAATTTCCTGCTGTTTTCAGAGTGTGTAGAGTGTGCAAGATTTTGCCTCCTCCTCCCTATGTGTTTTTCCAGAAGGTTTGTTAATTTCCTTACCTGGCTCGGGGAGTCCTCCAAACTTTCCAAGTAATCTTAAAGTACAATTGAAGTTTCACAGCCCAGAATAGTTCACATTTCCTCTGCGAACACAGAGGTTACCACAAACGTTGGGGCAAGGCATTCAGGGTATTTCAGGCATAAGCTGTCTGCGGTGGGAACAAGGGGCCCTTGTTCTCACCTATGGAGGTTTTATTTCCTTTGTCCAAGTACTAACTCGTTAGGACTTGTATGTCTTTCCCAGGGGGAGATCCCTATTATGAAAAGGACTCCTGGTGGTGCCTGGAAAGATGAGACAATTTGCCCTCCTCAAGGGGACTTTTGCTCCAATAGTCATGGAGGTGGCATAGTCCAGCAAAGGAGGTCCATGCCTGGCAGTCAATATCAAGAGGTAAGGATGCTGGTTCAGTTTGGCTCTTTTATCTTGCCTCAGTTACACTTGCTATAAAATAATGCCAAGTTCACTTTGCTTAAATGTTACACTTTCCTTAAAGAGGTGCTCTAGATACTCCCTTGCTTTCAAGAAGGGCAGTACATATTCTCTTCCCACTCCCACTAACACCCTCTTCCCACTCCCCCTCCAAAAATGCAGTCTACTTTATTTCATGCACAAATAGCAATTTTCAACCATGAAGAAACACCTGGGAGAATCAGGGCTCTCGTGGTACAAGATAATTAGAGATTATTATAATCGAAATTTCATTGCCACATCAGACTGTGTCTTTTAGCATTAATTAATCTCCGATCCCAGCCCCTGAGCCTCTCAACTCTCCTGCTGGAGAGACCAGCTTGTCAAACACACCAGAGCCTTGCATCTCATTATCTTATCACTGGGTGCAGGGGAGGGAGATAAGCAAAAGAGTCCTCAGAGCTTTTGCCCAAACAGCTGTAATTCACAAGGTGGTTTCCCTGCTAAGAGGCAGGTGGAGGATGCAATTTGGGGGAGAAGAGCTGGGCTCCTTTGGTGATTTATCTGTTTGTTTATTTTTGTGTGCTTTCTCAGCAAACTAAGAATCAGAGGATGAAAATGGCTTCCATGAGGAGATGTGGGCCCTGTACGAAGGCTGTCCATAGGCCACAGGTGGGGATAAAGGCAGATTGTCCAGGAGCCCTCACCTCTTTTCTGATTTGCTGATTCATGTAAGTGGCCTGTCTTCTCCCTCTGCCTGTCACCTCATGGTTTGCAACGTTTGCTGTCTCTCAACATATAGGAAGTTTCAAAACCAGTATTTTAAAGAGTGATCATTTCTTACTGAGGAATACTTTGCCTGCCACTGAGATAAGCTGCCACCATCTGGATGAATAGCTAAGTGTCCTATAGCTGTGATTTATTTAGTGACATGTTTTTCACATACTCCTCTACTCATTTTGGTGTCAAAGTAGAACCCTTTACCAAAACAGCCAAATATTATCATTTTTACTGATTAATAATTCCTATCCATTTTGTAGTATTACTAATTATTAGGGCTGTAATAATTACTAAGTACTACAAAGAAATATTTAAAGAAGCGTAAATGCCTTGGTACAATTAGATGTATCTCACTACTATTTAATAGGCATATTCTCTACATGTGTTCAAACTTTTAAAACCTTTCCTCTTGTATGAATCTTTGATATAATAATCCCCATAATGCAGCGGTTCTCAACCCGTGGGTCACGACCCCTTTGGGGGTCGAACGACCCTTTCACAGGGGTCGCCGGGTACGTGTATGTGGGTGTATCTGCATGTGGGCCGGAGACGGATAGAGGAGCGGTGTCTCGGTTCCTAAGACCATCAAAAATATGTGTTTTCCGATGGTCTTAGGTGACCCCTGGGAAAGGTTGAGAACCGCTGCCATAATGTGTTGCATAGTCACATAGCAGAATACTACCCAACACTGGGAATGGCAACCAAAAAATAGGCAACACCGTGAAGGAAACTTACAACATGATGTTGAACAGAAGAAGTTAGCCAACAGGAAAATATTCTCTCTGACCTCACCCATGTAAATGGAAGAGCAGGCACACTTGCTGAGGTGCTGGAAGCCGGCTGGAGATTGACTTGAGGGGGAGGAGAGTTGTGTCTGCAAATGGTGTGGGGATTCCAGTGTGCAGAGTTCTGATCCTTAATCCGAGTGCTGGCTATTTGGGTGTGTTCAGTTTATGACACGTCATGGAGCTGACTTTCCATGAACTTGGCTATATGTATGTTCTACTAAAGACAATTAAAAAAAATGTATATGAAGCCTTTCTTCTTTCCTTCCTTCCTTCCTTCCTTCCTTCCTTCCTTCCTTCCTTCCTCCCTCCCTCCCTCCCCTTACCCTACTTCTCTGTCTTCCTGAGGAAAAATTCTACAGGACAGATTTCTATGAATCCCACAAAGGGGTTGAATTGCTTTCTGTGCAGTGGGTCAACTCTGAATCCTGAAGATTCCTGTTTCTTCCTCTGCCAGTTATAGGAATGGAATAAAAAAGTCATTCCCCTTGTGACAGGGGCTACCTGTGACCCACCAGAGAAGGCCTGTTAGGGTGTCCAACCACCTCTGCATCTTGGCCTCTGATGTAGCCATATGCTTTCGAAGGTGCATATTCATCTCCAAAGAGCATGATAGTTTAATTTACCACACTTAAAGTAGAACATGAATATATTTTTAAATGAGGTAGTTTCTCCACATGACTGCTTCCTGTATAGAGTCAGTAGGTAATGCAGAGCATCAGATTTGGTAAATCTGTTTCTAGTTCAATGACAGGCAAACCTAGGAAGGTGCAGGTTACTAGTTACGTACCATCCAGTTTTTTAGGTTATGGAAATCTCTAAGTACTCTGAATCATTCATAGTTTCTTTTTTGAAGAAGCAAAAATACTTAAAGGGAATTAATGACTGCAGCCCACTAAACTGCTGACTCCGTGGACATGGAAAATCTGGCTGCCTTGCTCCTCATCACCACCTCCCAGATTCCTGGCATCCAGTTGACACAAGGGACATGATTAGTGCGAGAACCAATGAATGCATGTAGCAACTGAAGCAGAAGCCAAAGAAAGAGTGGCTTGCCCTCTGCAGAGACCACAGAGTACTTCATGATTAGCATGGATGGGAGATCTGACTTTACTGTTTCACTCTTCATGAAGCCAAATAGACTTGTGTTAACAATGCAATCATTTGTTAAATGTGTACCCTACATTCAGCAAAATACTAAGTGCTACAAGTGCTTGAAAAGTATGTGTGGGTAGTCTTACCCTCAAAGGAACGCACTCATGAACTACCACGTCATGCAAAGAGCTCATAATGGGGCAGATCTACAGCTGGGTCGGGGGCAATTTCGGGGAAGAGCAGTCAAGGGGAGCGGAGCAGCCAGGGGAGACTTCCTGTGATGTCCACGGCTTACAAGGTGGCAGACCATCTTAGCTCAGTATTTGGATTCCTACGTTTAATACTCAGGTACTCTGGGAGGTGAATAGCCCTAGGTCAATTTTATTGATGAGAACACTAAAGCAATGTGCTTTAAGATCACAGAGCTGGTCGGCAGTGTTCTAATACAGAGGACAATTCATGCTGCCACTGAAAGATGTGTTGGGTGAGCTGATTCTTGAAAGATGGGCAGGACACCAGTGGATGAAATACCCAGACCAGACCTCACCGACGAAACACCCCTCCAGCTGGAAAATGGAATTGGAATCCTGCCATCCGCCTGCCTCTGCAAGCACAAATGGGAGTACCCGGCTTCTGAGCACAGCACACGATATCCCAAGGAAAAAAATGGGGGCAAAAACATCTCAACATGGCCCCATCAACTCTTTTCACAGAAAGAATTAAGAGTCTTTCACTACCTTTGCCAAAGCAATTGCCTTTGCTGGATAAAAGCTGATGTGGAGACTCAAATTCTGAACTGCTAGGGTGTGCCCTCCATTTTATCCTATCCAAATGTAGGGCAATCATGAGATTTTTCCTCAGCTTAGGAAAAGCAGGACACACACAAAAATAAGTTAAACCAACAAACACCATCAACTCCACTATCCTACTTGCACATTAGGTGCTTAATTGAGCAGTGTGTTTTCTTCCATGGGAGGGAGAGTGGGTCCTGGCCCAGGGGGTGACACACTGGAGCATGAGGACCATAAGCCCTGATCCCTTCCAGGCTGGGGTCACTGCAGGTGCTCTGCAGTCCCGTCCATGTCAGGGTCTAACCCATTGCCGATTAGGTGTTTATTTGGCTACTGCTGTCTTACTCCAAGCGTACTGCCCTCCAAATGAATTTGCATTTAAATATGCAAGCAGTGGAAGATGGACTTTTAAAATGGAGGCAACTTGGCCTCTCTAACATTGTTTGGTATAAAATGGAATATGGTATAAAGCCTGTCTTAGACTTTAGCCAAGAGCTTTTAGTTGTTGAACAACTAAAAGGATCTCATTTTAATGATAACCAGTATTTGTATACTTCTTTACTGGGTGCAAAGCCCTCTCCCGTATGTTTTCATTTCATTGTCAAAACAGCCCTGGGAGGTAGTATTGCCACCTGCACTGATGATGACGAAGCTGAGGCTCAGATCGGAGAAGTGAAGTGGCTTTCCCAAAGTCACCCACCTGCCACATGAGAGAATTGGGATTCGATCTACATCTTCTGAATGGAGACTCTTCGCACTGTGCTCACACTATCACTTAACTTCATCTCTCCGCTACAGGGTGGGCTCATCTTGAAGGAGCTCGCTCACAAAGCAAAATTCCAGTTAGAGCAATGCCTGTGTGCTACTTGTGGGCCCCGCCTCTCAATGCTGTGGGTATCCTGAGTGGGTGAGTTTTCTGGGATCGTCTGAGATAAGTTGTTTCTTCAGAGCCATCTTCCAGATTCTCCTTCTCCTTCTCCTTCTTCTTATCCTTCTCCTTCATCTTCTTCAACACTGGGGAATTCCAATTTGAAAGCCAATGTACCAACAAGACCACCCGGATGGAAGGCAACCAATGTCTTAGTGACAAACACAAAATAACTGTTTTAATAGACGAATACCAACCAGGCAAACAATTTGATTTCTTTTCTAATTAAAAGGCCCAACATAGATGATCACTGGTGAGTTACTGAGGTGTGGACTTCTGGGGGGAAGTCAAGACACTTGCCTACATTGTCACCCTGTCTGCTATTGGATATGACAAAGAATAGAGGCCAGAGGCAGAACTGAAGCTGCTTTATGCCCTGTATTTTTTTCCTCCTTTCATCTTCAGTGCTTTCTTAGCTGTGTTGTCACAGAATAGATACAATCAATTTGTATTCTGTTTGTGCAGCAAAATTTTGGCTATCAAATAATGGTTAATTTAATAATCTGGTCAACTTAGAGGTAATAAATAAACTATTAATATAAATGAATTAACTTCTCAAGCAAGAAATAAATTATTTGTTCATTCTTTCTAAACTGCCTGTGAATCCTAGGCGACATTAAGCATACAAATGAATAGCTGTCCCTAGTGCAGTGCAGGAAATGGCAGAGCTGGACATGTGCTGGGGATCTGAGTCTCAGCTTTCATGCGTGGTTATGTGAGATTAGCAAACTATGAAATAAATAAAACACACGTTCACCTATTTGATTTCTATTCATCTTTCCCCAGTCCTCATCAGCATGTGTGTCCCCATGTGGTCACATTATTTTTAATAGGTAAAATTTGCTAGCATTTTGCTCCTTATATATAACTACAGGGACTAACTCTCTGGCCACATCCTCCCCATTGATTGGTGTGGGTCCCTGTGAAGGGTCCCTTCCTGTCCTTACCTCTGGCCATTTGTTAGTGTCTACTGTCTTGAAATGGCTTGAGCATGGCATCTGCCATGCCCACAGCTACGATGCCTTCCTCAGGATTCAACTTTCCTGGCTAACATGCTGTTTCTCACACATCCCATGAGAGACCTGCCCCTGGCTCTGTGTTGTCCTTTGCTATTTAGGCCCCCAAACATGGGCTGCATAGCTCACCAGATCCCCCATGAAAACAGTCCTTCCAGTTCCTGTCTGTAGCTCCCTTTTCTACATGGTGACTCTTGATCTGCATGTGGGGACAGACAGCACACTCTCCCTTGCATTTGCTGATGACTGTCCCTCAGGTATGCACCCACAAATCTTTACTCAGTGGCGTTCAGTGAATATCTCTCCTGCACTGTCTTCACATCCTCATCACTCACTACTCTGTCTAGTGTACTTTATAGGCGTTTTTAAGTTATTGTTAAGTTAATGCATTTGGTTTTCTCAATTAGAATCTTATCATCGTAGAGGATAAATAGCTTGCTGAATAATGGAAACAGCTAAACTCAGGCCAGTAATATAGAGATCTACATTATTGTCTGCACCACCATATACTAGTCATGTGAACATTAATAAGTAAGACACTTTGGGGCTTCATTATCTTAACAGGGAGTGGGCTCCATTAGCTCTGCATTCCCTTCATACTCTCATATGTTACATTATTTAGGTCTTTTGTATTCTTGCATCATACAAATTATGGAGCTTTGTGTTCTGGAAGCATCTAATTACTGTTAGTGATGAGTGTCATTGGTTAGCATAATTTCTAGTTACACTTCATTATTAGTTCATTCATTTCACAAATAGTTATCGAACAGCTACTATGTCCCAAGTACTTATTTAGGCACTGAGGACATTATTAGTGGACCAACAGACAAAATCACCACTATCACACATATTACATCTTAGTCTAGGAGACAGATAATATGTTAAACAAATAAACGTGTGATCTAAAGTTCATTAAAAATATGTCATGAAGAATAATAGAGAAGGACTGGTGAAGGATATGTTATATTAGGAGGTTGCACATGAGTACAGACTTGAGTGAAGTTATTGAGCAGCCATGTGAATATCTGGTACAAGAGCTTTAGAAGTAGAAGGAGTGGTGAGTGCTAAGGCCTTCAGGAAGGTACATACCTGTTGGTTTTGAGGAACAGCAAGTAGCCCCATTTGGCTGGGACTAAGTGAGCAAGGGGGAGTGATAGGACAGGAGGTTGTCCAATAGCAAGGGGCTGGATTATGAAAGCCTTGTGAGCTAGGCTGGGGCATTTGAATTGTATTCTACATGAGACGAAAAGCCACTGGGAGATTCTAAGCAGGCAGTGACATGATCTGATTGATGTTTTAAAAGGATAACTCTGCCTGGTAGATAGTGAATAAGAGAGGTATGGGCAAAAGAGCAGGAATAGTAGGATCAGTAAGGTGTTTTTAAAGAAGATGATGACTTTGAAAGGGTTTTAGCAGTGGGCATCATGAGATCCAAAGAAAGGGACTAAGAAATCAGAGAAAATATATGCAAAGAAAACTTTATTTCAACTAGTCTGATAGAACTAAACTTAGAGTCAGAATTTACCTCCTTGGGTAAAATCTCATGTTACCTTTATTTACCACCTATATTCTGTGCTTTGATATACAGATATTTGAGGTAGAAATATTACTTCCATATTCTTCTCTGTAATTTTCTTGGACACCTATCTACCACATTTCTTTCTATATCATACCTACTATCCACCATAAGACCTAATGTTACAATTTCATCTTGGAATTTTTCACCCTTTCCCACAAATTTTGCTTTATGATCCTTTTGACTATCTGGCAAAATGTGTTCTTTCTTTCCTTCTTCATGAGTACCTTCTGTCTATTGCTAACTGCCCACCATTTTAGACTGATAAACTACAATTTCAGAGAAAAATTCCTATGTTGTAGTACTAAATATATAACCACTTTTTATTTTCTCCTTTTTGCAATTTTATCCCTGACCTTCAAGTTCTAGAAAGGATGCAAACATCAACTGTCCTCCCACTGTGGTTTCTTGCCCTAGCCTTCAATATTACTAGAGATGTGTATCTTCCATGTGCTCCTGTCTATGTCAAGTGTTTTCATATAAAACCAGCTTGGGAGATTGGTCAACCTGGACTACCCCTCCATATTATTTGATTGTCAAAGGAAAAAGATAGCTTTTTAAATAACCACATCAGGTTTTCATTTAACAACCTCCAGTTTTTAAAATTGGGATAGTATGAACTACTCTCAAATATTTCTTGTCATCAGAGGTATATACATGTCTGTGCATTCTCTTTTGAGCTCATTTATTATGGAATGCTACTGCACCTCAGAAGCTCCACCTATACTCTCCAAGGGCAAAACTCTTAACATCTTTCTTTCTTTCTTTCTTTCTTTCTTTCTTTCTTTCTTTCTTTCTTTCTTTCTTTCTTTTTTCTTCTTCTTCTTCTTTTTTTTTGCATACCTCTTTGTCTAGCATTAATCCTTCCATCCTTAGCATATTTTTATACACAGGAGTTTTGTCCTATCTAATCATTTCTCCTACGCTTTGAAAACATTCCAGATAATTATTTCTTCCACTTCTTCCCTATCACCTCCTTAGGAATGCCATCTTGCTTTGGTATCACAAATAAAATGGTGTCTAATATAGATGAGCTACCATATACTCATACAGCATATACCTTCTAGCTCATTAGAACAAGTTCCTTTGTATCCATGCATGGAAGATGTTCTAAGCCTTCTGTTTCCAGAATACATTGGGTTTGATACTCATTTATCTCTGAACTAGCTAAAATGTGTCAACTATAGAATGATAGCAACTAACAATTAAATACCAGTTCCCCTGTCTCATTGGAACACTGGGGAGGCTAAAGTAGGGTCCACATTCTGGTGTTATCCAGAGCAAAGACTTCTGCACACCTCTTCTCTGAACTGAAAATGTTGCTCCCACCAGAATGAATCAGTGAGATAGGGAGTCCCGCACAACATCAAGCTGATTTAACTTGGAAAGCACATCACCAGAAGGACAGAGACAAAGTATATTGGCACATTCACTAACTAACTGATTTCTTTTGAAACATCTGTATCCATCTTGGATTGTACTTGGACACAGTCCGGAGAAAATTTGGTTCTCTTTGTGTGAGGCTTTGTTTTGGTACCTGTGCATTAGAAAGTTTAGGAAATGTTTTTCCTGAGAAATATCTAAAATAATATGCTTGTTCTGGAATGATTGTAGGCACAGACCTGCTCATGAGAAGGAGCTGCACTAAATAACTTCTGAGGGACTCTTGAGGTCTTGAATCTGCTGAGTTTCTACCGTAACCAGAGTTATACCTAACTGTTGCTTCCATAAAAATCACTCCCAAAGGTCTCCCTTACTGGAAGAGAAATGAACAGCATGCAAATCAGCAGGCGCAAGTCTTTCTGGGATTACTATTTTGGTAGTAACTCCCTACCTATTTCCCTACCCAACTCTCGTCCCAAAAGCTCGCTCTTGGGCCACATCAGAGCAGCCCAACTCTGGCCCAGAGGGGCTGAGTTGACTTCTTCTAAGAAGGCTCCATCACCCTCCATCGCAAGGTCAGCTGGCAGCCTGGATGGTTTTGTGTCCCCCACCCCCTCACTGCCTACATGCCTTCTGGTCTACATTCATCCTTGTAATCTCTAAAAGGCATCTGGTTGTTTTTGCAGTGATATGTTTCATTGCTTTAGCCTGAAATACAACAAAAAACCCTAGGGGAAAGGGCTTAATTTCAGCAGTAGTTTGTGTTGTGGAAGCTGAAAAATGGGTGGAAAACATTTTAGCTCTGTTGGTATGAGCCCCTGCATTGCCAGTTCAGTTCATGAACAATGTCTCACTTGGATGCATTAACAAAAGTCACCTCTAAATGAGACCTGGCCCCTGCCCTGTGTAACACTCGGATGGATGGAACACCAGCAGTTAGTTCCAGACAGCTCTGTTCTGCTCAGGCTTTCACTGTAAAGAAAGTCGCTTCGTTCCTAGGCACATGGCAGATGCCCAATAAATAAATATTTGCTGTCTCTGGCCCTGTTACATCAAAATCTATAAATTGCCATCTCAGTAGAGTCATGCTGATACTTATTTATGCAAAAGACATATTAGGACACAGAAGGGTCAGGAACTCAGCAAAACTGAGGCTAAGACAGCCTTCTTAAACATAGGCATGATGTAAATTTTGGTTTCCATGTGTTCACCTATGCATGCACCCAACAGACACTTTTTACCATAAAGCACATTCAGTTTCCCTGTGACCACGATTTGTGATCAGAGTTTTGCAGCTGTGTGACCCTAGATTCTTTCAGTCCCCTAACCGACTCCCCTTGCTGCACAATTCCCAAATACAAGCACAGTCTCGATTACATAAACACACACACGTGCGCACACACACACACACACACACACACACACACACACACACACGTGCAGGCACTTGCAATTAGAAAAGAGAACCAAGGCAACGCCAATGTCTGCCACACACCAGGGGTATTCTAATCCTAGACTGCAGGAGCAGCCGGCCCCACAACTCTAACTTTGCCTGTTAGGCTGACATAATGCGGCACTCCCCTCCAGATTCATATGATGGAACTGGTATCTGCTGAATGAGCAGTCTGCCTTCCAAACCTGGCATCTGGGGTATAAGAACTCAGATCCTGGAGCTTATTTCAAGGTCAATTTGCTTCAGAATCAAAACCCATTTGCCATAAAGTAGAGATATGCTAGAGAGGAGGAGGGCCACAAGAAGGGAAGACACATTCATTAAAACAGCTGTAGGAAATCCAAATACCACACACACACACACACACACACACACACACACA
>NW_017731680.1:150394-173853 GCF_001890085.2 Hipposideros armiger
ACACACACACACACACACCACTATGTATTTTTAAAACTCTGTCTTGATCTGATATTTTTCTCCACATTTTCCAAGTCCCTATGGCTTTTCTGAGTGACGTGCTTGGCGAGCAGATGACTGGGGCTGGGGAAGAGGACTGTGTTTCCATATCTCATCATCTTGGGTTAAAAACAGGAGAGATCTCCCCTGGCACAGCTGCAGCTTTCCATCTCATTCTGAGTCACCAGGCCATTACTAAACTATTACCAGTTTCTTGCAGACGTTTCCCTGAGCCAGTGACAGATCTCCTTGAGCCCTTGAGTAGAGCTCAGGGTGTCAGGGGGAATTGGCAGCGGCAATTTTCACCTCATTGTCAAATTGCTTCCTCTGTTTTGTGATGGTCTGGCTCTCCCCTGCCCTGTGTCTGCAGTCATCTCCTATTTCCCAGTTTTGAGAAATATTTATTTTTCTTCTGTCCTTCATCTCCCAAACCCTGTTCCTGGGTGCTAGTGATCTGCATTGAGCAGTTTGCTCAGATGCTGCCTTGGTCCAAAAGGGAGAAGGGGTATCGGGAACAGGGCACAGGAGAGGAGGGTGAGGTAAGAACAGTCCTTGGCACAGTGTCCTCTGCTGTCTCACTAGCTTGCCGCGATGCAGTCTGTCCTTTGCCTCTTTCTCCTGAGCAGAACCGGTAATCGTTATTTGTAGATGATTTGCTACCCCTGAAGCAATTGGCTCTGTGAGTGCAGGAAGCCAAGGGAGCAGCTGAGAGCAGCAAAGAGCAGTGGATCGCTTGTGGAGAGGATTCTATCGAAGGCCAAGTAAAAAAATTTAGAAAACACCAATTTGCTGAATATACTCATCCCAGTGCTACATTCTTATCCCTCATAGCTGACTGAAACTGGGTTCTCGCAAGGCAGGCGTGGGGAGTACTCAGGCCATTCCCTAGGTCACTGCTTCAGGCCAACGAAGCTCTCACCATGTTCACTTGTCCCAACTCTAGGCTGCCCATTCATCAGCTGACTCAGCAGGTATTCAGTCAGCTCCCTGGTATGTATACTCCGAGCACCATGCCAGGTGCCAGAGGGTTTACAAAAGAGGCATAAGGCACAAAGCCCTGCTTTCTAGGAGCCGTGGGCCACCAGGAGCCTAGGCAGGCATCCCATATGCTCTTGGTCCTACTTTATGAAGAGCTCAACATGAGCCTGGCATGGGGCTAAGCTTTAATCTTCACCATTCCCACTCTATGAAGCAGACACTGTTATCACCCCAGTATTGCTTAGGAGAAAACTGAGGCTGGGAGGGGCTTAGTAACTTGATCCAGTCCCAGAGTGAGTATTTGAAAAGTCAGGATTTGAACCCAGGTCGCTCAGGCTCCAAGTTCTCTGTCCAGACATTTAACCATCCTGTGAACTACCTCAGGGAAGTTGAGTTATCGCTTTGACTAGAAAGCTACCTTCTCACCACCACTTTGGGATGAAGAGGCAGGTTCAAGGTGAACAACTCCTATCTGGTTGCAAGGCCTCCCACTTCTATCACCTCACAAAGGTTTAGGGGTGGGAGGCAGGGCAGAGGAGAGGCATAGCCTAGAGGCAGATGTGAAGAGATAAGGACTGGAGAGGAGCACTGAGGGACCCACAGCAATGCTAGGTGCATGATGGCCGGCTATCCAGTGTCTCACTCTCCACTCACCCTATTTCAAATCCAAGCAAGTTGTCCAATTCTGTAGTCTTAGGGGACACTATGCAGCTATATCAGCTTTTTGTATTCTGAGACCTGGGACAGACAATGACAGCTTTATAACCCAGGGGACCTTAAAACAAGAACTGACAAAGCAGCAACAATCTCAGTGAAAGAGTCTCCCAGAGCTAGCCCCAGAAAATTGGGCCAAATCCCACAGAGGAGCTTCAGGCCAGCTGTGGCCTCAGGGGATAACATTGCAGCTCCCTGGGCAGCGGCTCAGGGCCTTCCTCTGGGTCCCTCTCTTTCCTAGGCAGGTGGAGGCAGCAGTCCTCTCTGGGTTCGCACTGCACCCATGTACCAACTGTGTCTCCACACAACCCCCACACCCCCCACTTCCTGTGAGAACATCAGCAGTTTTGTCCCCCTTAGGAAGAATATGAGATCAAAAGAAAAAGAACTGACCTGTAATTGTTAACAATAGAGCTAGAGTGGGGAGTGGGTCGCCAGTGAGTGCTGGGCAGGAACTGCTTCCAAACTCAGCACAGCCCTTCTGGGCATCAGAGCATTTGCAGGAACTGCTGTCTCTGGTCAGGTCACACCATGGACAACTCTGCCTGCTGCATTGGCGCCCCATCAGATGCTTGGTCTCTTGATTACAAGAAGGGAGCTCCCAACGAGAAAGGCAACTCCTCAAATTATATTCTTCTGGTTTTAGGCTGGTGACATCGCATCAACCCAGAATCTGAGGACACCTTGCAATCAGTGAGCATCTCCACGTCATCGTGCACCCCAGTTTTGAGGCCCCTCTAAGTCCCTTGATGACACCAATATTTGAGGTTTTCTCCAAAGCAGGGAGAAACATTCACCATATGTGCCTGCATGTAAGAGATGGAATTTCAGAGAGCAAAGGAGGCTGCTGAGGGTAGAAGAGAGCACAGGCCAAAGCGTTGGGAACCAGGGCTCCTCTGCTTCCTCAGCCACAAAATCAAGGCTGCTGTGTGAGCCTCTCCCAGGTTCCTTCCAATGTTAGGATAGTGGGAATGTCCAAGAACGTCAAAGTGGGGATGCTACCGAAATAAAAAAAGATCTCAGGTCTCAATCTGTGTGGCCTTTGGGCTAAATACTTAACTCTTCTGAGCCCCCGTTTCTTTTCCTGTGAACTAGGAATGATAAAAAATATCTGTCAGTGCTGCAGCCAGGACTAAATGTGATCTCGTATGTAATCTTCTTGGCACGGTGCCTGGCTCTTCACCAATGCCCAGGAAGTGGATGCTTTAATTATTAACATTTTAAGATTAGACTATTGAACTCGAGTCGTGGTAGGTTTTAAATTTTTATTAAATTTGAAAGAAATGCCCATTCGATCATGGATTCCCTCTTTAGTCTGGCATTTGGGAATCAATGCTAGAAAGGAGGGGTGAGGGGGGTGGGAAGCTTAGCCCAGAGAGGGAGACCCAGGAAAGTTCCCAGAGATCCGAATTGTACCTACTGGAAGAAAAATGTCCTCTTCACAGGGACCACAGGGGACTTTGGTATAACTGAATATACTATTT
This sequence comes from Hipposideros armiger, assembly GCF_001890085.2. Lineage (NCBI taxonomy): Eukaryota > Metazoa > Chordata > Mammalia > Chiroptera > Hipposideridae > Hipposideros > Hipposideros armiger. Next base: position 153,610 of record NW_017731680.1, read on the forward strand.
CAGAGACCTCAATGTGAGGTCCCAGGCTTTAGGCAAGCTAAGAACTCGCTTGTGTCGTGATCAGTGGGATGGTGAGTGGGGCCGTCATAGGTCTGCTTGTTGGAGTGAACTTCAAGGGCAAAGGCAGTGCCCAGAAATGCGGCTGATGATGTCCAGCCCTCAACCAGACTCTTTCATGCAAGAAGTGGGTCAGATGGAAAAGCAAGAAGTCCCATAAGGGAAACAGGAATTAAAGCCCAGAAGCTTGAATGAAGGCCACTTGGGGAGCAGCAGACCGGGAGGCTCACTTGAGAGAAGCTGAGGCTACAGGTCCTCAAGTATGCCTGGTCTCAAGGACTTAAACTTTAGTCTAGGAACATGGCATCGGATTCAAAATAATTTCACCTGCTTTAACTGAGGTGAGGCTGAATTGTGGGTGCCAAGAAACAGATTCCTGTAGCAGAGACCAAGGGAGAGGACGAGGTCCAGACCGCTGGTGAACATGGCGGGGCTAAGCCTGAGCTTTCTGCTGCTCTGTGCATGGGGCCTGAGCCAGAGAGAAGCTGTTGTTCCTATTAGTGGAGCTCTGCTGCACACCTTCCCATGGCGTGGCTGGGTAAACTTGTGTTCCACCACGTTAAGTTTAACCATGGAAGCGTTCCACGTAGTACACTGTTGTCAGTAGTTCAGCATTTGATAAACATGTGAGGTGACAATGTAAAGTGCTTCATCTGTAACTGTCTGCAATTTCAATTCAATTTAATTCAAATAAGCGCATTTGACATCTAATATGCATCCATTTCTTTTCCTGAGCTCCGCTTCCATCCATGAAACTTTGTACACTTTTGGATAGACTTTGGGCTGAAAACATTTTATTTATAAATTTCAGTAGCTTGGCGATGCATTACAGCAGCCAAAATATTTTTCACATTAAAAATTCAGACAAACACTCTAGAGATTTCTAGTACATTTTATATGACTAGCGTATTAGTTATGTATTGCTGCATAACAAATCAGCCCAAATATTAGTGGTTTAACCTATAATAATACTTTATTATCTCTCACAATTTCAGTGGGTCAAGAACTCAGGAGCAGCTTGGTTGGGCAGTTCTGGTTCAGGGTCACTTATAAGGTCGAAGTCTGATGAAGGCTGGAGCTAAAGTTATCTATAGGTTTAGCTGGGGTTGGAAGGTTCACTTCCAAGGCAGCTCCCTCACATGGCTGCCAAGTTGGGCTGCTTGTTGACTGGGGGCATGTCAAGTGCACTCCCAGCATGCAGGCTGGCTTTCCCCCAAGCAAGTGATAAAGAGACCAAGGCAACAATGGTAATGCCATTTATGACCAAGCCTCTGAAGTCACATACCATCACTTCTTCTGTATGTTGTTAGTCACATAGGGCCAGCCCTTATTCATTGTGGAAAGGGACTATGCACAGATTTATATACCAGGAGGTGAGAATCACTGGGGGTCATCTTGAAGGCTGGCTACCATGACTAACAGTTATTCATTGGAATCTATTTTTGGACTATTTGCTGAACATATGTTGAGTTGCACAGATATGCAAGTAGACAATTCAATCTCCAGTTGGGAAAAGTCTAGCTTTTCTCACTTCAGTTGACATATTTTAGTGTGTTTCATTGGTTCTGGCAATTTCCATTCCATCGCCCAATTCCAGTTTAGTTCCATCACTATATCTTCCTTCCTAACACCTCGATTTTCGTTTAGTTCCCTTGTGCCTTTGGCTCCAGTTCCTTGCTACTAGCAATAGGATCAGTGTGTATGTTTAGGTCTTCAGTTCCATTGAAATTAAACACCTTTTGTCTTCCCCTTTGCTCTTTTCTTCTTTCTTTACATGAGTGGATTCCCCTTTGACCTATGGTTCTCTCAGTCCCAGAGCAATATGAATCCACACAGAGGAGCCAGAGAGGCAAAGAGCCAGAGAATTTATCTTGTAATTGCCAAATTCAAGCACATATGCAGAGTGTAGCATATGATTATAAAAGGTTATCATGCATACAGGAACCAGGACTTAGTTCAGCACAGCTCCAAGGTGTCATTTGAGTTAAAGTTCTGATTGAGTTTCTCCACCTACCTGTGCTAGGATATCCTAGTACTTCACACTGAACATTTTTAAGTAAAGCCAAATTCATCATCCTCCTAAAGTAGGCTCCCCCTCTTGACCAACAATTTTCTGTCCATGTTTCCACCTAAAAAGGTACAAAGGCTAAAAATGTCAGTGTCTCCTTAGCTTACCGTGAGCCCCTTTGCCCATATATACACACAGTGATTGATGCTGAGATGTTTCTCTTCTCCACCCCTCTTTTCCATTCTTATAACCACCTCATTCCAGGTGTCTTTCACCTCTAAATACATTATCTTTATCAGAATCCCAAGTTGTCTGGTCAGCTCTAATGCCTCCAATCCAACCAACTTTCAATGCTTTGAGCAGATCAACTGTTCTTAAATTCCACTTTCATCATTTCATTCTTCTGCTCAAAAATCCCTCCAGTGTTTCTCCACTGATGTCAGGATGAAATCTGAACTCCTTGGCCTGGCATATAAAACCTTCAAAATTTATTCCAAAGAATATTTCTACTTACGTGTTACTTCCACCCAACCTGAGAACCCTCACCACATGCTTCTGCCCATGCTGTTCTTCATTCCTGGTTTGGCTGTGCCCCACACATCCGACTTATATCCAGCTGTGTACCCCCGTCTTCCATCACACTTTGAGTGCTCTAGCTCCTCCTGAAGCTGCCTCTCTTAAGCTCTAAGTTTAATTATTGTCCACTCTATTCATTTGCCCCATGTATAATTGCATTAAAATCAAACTGTCCTGGCTCCAGATGCAGGACTCTTTAAACAATAGTCTTCTTATAGAGAAGACTGTGGGTCTTCTCCCCCGAGCTGGGCTGATGAGAAGAATTCACGCCTATTTACTAATGAATTTGGAGGGGCCAGAAGTACAAGAAAATCCCCAGGAACAAGTTTTATTGTTTGTCTTGTTTTTGTTTTCTTTCTTCCCGTCCTGGCTCAACAGCTACTTTGGGTAGAAAGAGCTGGGTTTCCTGTCATGGTTTAAACTCAAAACATTTGATTCTGCATCAGTGAGGGGCGTGACAGAATCCTGCCCATCAGGAGACACCCTCTTTACTCTGCCATTGATGATCCCAGTGTTGTTTGTTTGCTGGTACCAGATTTATTTTCTCTCCCGGTTTACCCTGTTTATTGTTTGTCAATTTAACAATTGTTTTTGGTGCTATTGGCAAGTTTCCTATTTAGGGCTACCCACTGTACAAAGCTGGAGTAATTTGTGCTTGTACATTTTTGTTTTCCAAAAGATGCTGCTAGGGTGCAATGCCAGGACTGCACAAATGACTGAAAAAAAGAAATGCATTTCTCCTGTCGCCAAGGGCAGAAACTCCCACCTCCTTTGCTAGATGAAGGAATGGAAGCAAGAGAAAGACAGGCGTCCTGGGATCTGCCATCCTCTGTAAGAGGAAAGCCTATCCTTGGTGGTGTTCCCCTGAGAGAGAAAAATGACCTTAAACTCACATCCTAATTAGCATTTATATTAAGTGAACTAGGGACTGGGTAAAAAGGTTGAAGACAAAGCATGTTTTGGCTGTTAGAGAGGAGTGAATAAAGGGTAGTAATTATTTACTCAGCTAGCAAATAAGGATCTATTAAGTGTCAGGCTCAGGGACTGGCACTGCTATTCATATAAATGAATGAATGAGTGAGTGAATGAATGATCAATCAATCAATCTAGTTCAAATACAAACCACAATCTGCTTTTCTAGCACCTTGTTGCCATCAAGGATTCTTTCATTCTCTCTGGATTAAATTAAAGTCTGTCGGTGGAAACCCAATCCGAGTCACAGTCAGAGAACCACACAGCATGACAGCAGATATGGAGAAGATTGAAATAAGAGATGGAGAATGCTTAGATCACAGGTTCTACTATCAAGTGTGGGCAAGATGCTTCCTTGCAATGCATTGTCTCAGGCTTAGCCTTGTCTGGGTTTAAATGACTTTAATAATATAGCTTTGACCATGCCTCAACATCCTACTAGTAAGGCAGGCATAATAATAGAAAAATAATGCATCATGCTCAGCGACCCAAACCTAAGCTGTCACTGAGACAAACCAAAGTCAGAAATCTAGCAGTAACATGTCCCAGAGAATGTAACCCCAGCAGCTACTCCTCACCAAATCCAGCACTTATAAGAAGGAAGCCTTTAGAACCCAAGCCTCTGCACATGTCAGTCCCCAAAGGTTCAAGGGGAAGCTAAGTGTGTGAGTTTCTTGGTCCATACCCTGTCCTGAGCAACTCCGCTTTTCTTGGTGTTAACTATTGGGCATGTACCTTCCATCATAAAAAGAGTTCCCTTGTTTTGTGGGGTTTTTTATGTTTAATGTTCTAAATTATTATTGTAACTAACATTTCCAGCTACTATAGGTAGCATTAATAAAGGAGAGCCAGAAAGAGCAGGATTAAAGTTCGACATCTAATCATGACTTTGCCACCAACTTTGTGGGACACCATTGAGTCTCATTGTCTCTGAAAATGCTTTCTTGTCTAACAAATGAAGGAACTTACCAGATGGTATCAGAGAAGGCTTCATGAGCAAGGCTCGAGAAGAGAGAGAAAGAGAGAGGAGGAAAGTGGGAGAGAGGGAAAGAGGAAGGAAAAGAGAGAGAAAGAAAGAAAAGAAAGAAAGAGGGAGGGAAGAATCATTGACATGTTGAAAAGGGAAAAGGGAACTGTGTTCATGAAATTCCTGGATATGTTCCAAGGAACAAGACCGAGACCAGGGCAAAGTATTCATCTGATCTGATCAAAGCACAAATCCCAGGTCAAGAAGTATTAGATTGTCAGGGCCCATCTTTTCTGAGAAATGGTAGGATACGGTTGCATACTGAAGGCTCAAAAAGGAGGAGCTTCGCCCTTAATTGAGATTTTCTAATCTGACAACCTGTAAGCAGAATCGAAGAAACATTTAAACTAGTGATAGAAATAGTTATTTTTATAAACATCTACCATGTCATGCTGAGCACTGAGCACTTCTCTATCAACTCATGTAATTCACTCATTCAAAAATGTGTATTGAGCAAATGATGTGTACTAGGTTTTGCTAATACAGGAAACAAAACATAATCATTCCCTGCCTTCATGACATTTACAATTTAGTTTACAGTATAGCGTGAGGAGTGGCAATAAATAAATAAAAACAGCAATCATCTACATTCTTTTTAAATAAATGCTACATGGGTATTAGGATCCTCATTTTATAGACGATGAGACTGAGTTTTAGCAGGCTCAAATAACTTGTTCAGCATTTTGCAGCTAGTGATTTTTAAAAGGAGGATTTCAACTGAGGCCCACTAAGCCCAAATATGTGCTCCTACTGTACACGCTGGCCACCTTTGCTCCTCCAGGAGAGAAAGGTCATCAGCCAGGGAAGGAAGAAATGGGAAAGAAGTTGAAATTTTGGGTCATGTGATTGGTGTTGACTGGTCCAAGAGAAAATTTCAAATTTATAATTTGGCCATGAAGTTACCATGATAACCTACTGAACCAAGGCTGCTATGAAAAATAAACAAAATACATATAGGGAGGATCATAGCAGCACAACAGCTGAGAAGCATGGAACCCCATTCTGCTGCTCTCTGAGGAAGTGAATAGAAAATGGCAAGGAGCCCTCCTGAGCTGTCCTCAAAGGCAATTCCACTCACCGTTTCATAAAACTTCCAGCCATGAATGTGTCTCTTTTTTTTTACCAGCTCCTGGCTGTTTGCAAGGGATGCAGACATTTGTGTGAGATATACAAAACCATTTCAGCGGCTCAAAAGCTATCAGCACTTACATGCTAGGTTTGAGCAAGACAGATCCTGCAGTACTCAGGGCATCAGAAGGGATTACCCAGAAACCGATAACAGATTTTAATTTAGATGATGATGGTGGGGGCTCAGGAGGAGGAGGCTGAGAAATGGACAGATTTAACTCCAGGGTGGTAAAAGGAATGAGATGAAGCTGATGATAAAGTTACATTTGGACGTTTATTTAGCCAGCCATGGCTTCTCCTATGCCGGGGTCTTTCCTTTGTGATACGCAGCAGGCTGAGAAGGAACCCACCCCCCACCCCAAAGCAGGCTGGTCCACCGCTTAGGAGGCCAGCCCACTGGAGAGACTTTAATAGCTATTAGTGCTCTTTGTTACCCTGGAAATAAATAAACATCCTTATTAACATACCAGACTATTGAACATGATATATCTTGATTTGGGGGTGGAGTATGAGGGTGTCCCACTTTGACAGAGGTCCTTCTGTCATCAGTTCCCACATGTTTTTTTTGTTTTTCTCCTACTATTTCCCAGACTCATTACTGTCATCACTAAAGTTCAATCACTGGCCATCAGTCTCTTCTGCGTCTATCTAATGTGTGCTCACTTAGCACCTATCTATATATAGGACACTCATTCACTCATTAATCTATTCAATTATTCAATAAATATTTATTAATTGATCAACTGCTATCTGCCAGGGACTAATAAATGCAGAAAATATAGCAGTGCACAGGATAAGCTTGGTTCCTGCCTTCCTGGTGAGAGTTCCATTGATGTGATGTGAGTAGAGAAAGGGGGAGAAAAAAACCCAAGGAAGGTGAAAAACTACTTATAATTTTTGGTAAGTTATATAAAAGAGTAAGTACAGGCCTAAACAATGAGTATAAAGCAGAGCTTGGGGAAGCTGACTTAGATGAGATCATCTAGGAAAACGGGATTAGGGTTCCCTAAAGAAGGACCATTTAAGCTGACTTAAAATTCAAGAAGATACATTTACATGATATAAACATTAAAAAAATAAGAATAGAAGAGAGCATCCTCATACTGATAAAGGGCATCTACAAAACACCTATCATAACATCTTACTTACTGGTAAAAGACTAAAAGTTTTCCCCTTAAAACCAAGAACAAGGCAAGGATGTTGGCTCATACCACTTGCATTTAACATTGCAATGGAGGCAAATTAGGCAAGAAAAATAAATAAAAGTCATCCAGGTTGAAAAGGGAGAATTAAAACTATCTCTATTTGCAGATGATATGATCTTATAGAGAGAAAATCCTAAAGAAACCACAAAGAAACTATTAGAACTAAGAAATAAAGTCAGTAAAGTTACAAGGTACACGATCAATACACAAAAATAAATTGTACTTCTATACACTAGCAATGAACAATCCAAAAGTAAAATTAAAAAGGCAATCTAATTTACAATAGCATCAAAGAGAAAAATGCTCAGTAATAGTTTTAACAAAAGAAATGCAACACTTGTGCTCTGAAAACTACTAAACATTGCTGAAAGAAATTAAAAAGATCTAAGTACATGGAAAGTTATTCCATGTTTATAGATTGGAAGACTTAATATTGTTAAAATGTTAAACTCCCAAATTTACTGACTGATTCAACATAATTTCTATCAAAAGACCAGCTGACTTTTTTTTATTTGCAGAAATTAACAAGCTAATCCTAAAATTAGTATGGAAATGCAAGACACCGAGAATAGCCATAGCAATCTTGAAAAAAAAGAACAAAGTTAGAGGACTCACATTGCCTGATATCAAAACTTATGAAAAGAACATAGTAATCAAAATAATGTGCTACTGACATAAGGACAGACATATAGACCAATGGAATAGAATAGAAATTCCATAAATAAAACCCTCACATTTATGGTCAGCTGATTTTTCACAAGCGTGCCAAGAAAATTCAATAGAAAAAAGAATAGTCTTATCAACAAATGATGCCGGGACAACTGGATATACACACAGGAAAACATTAACTTGAACTCCCATCTCACATTACATACAAAAAATAACTCAAAATTAATCACGGACCTAGATGTAATAGCTGAACATATGGGTAAATTTTTGCAACATTGGATTAAGAAATGACTTATATAACAACACAACTACTAACAAAAGAAAAATCAGTTAAATTGTACTTCCTCAAAAGTACAATCTTTTGTGATTCAAAAGACACCATTAAGAAAGTGAAAAGAGAAACCACAAAATGAAAGAAACTATTTGTAAATCAAATATCTGATAAAGGTCTGACTAAATATATATATATATATATATATATATATAGTCAATAAACAAAAAGACAAATATCTAATCTAAAAAAACAGGCAAAAAATCTGAATAGACATTTCTCCAAAGAAGATATACAAATGTACCATAAGCACATGAAAATACGTTCAGCATCAGAAAAATTCAGATTAAAACTACAATGAGATACCACTTCAGACTCACTGGGAAGGTTATAATAAAAATTACAGATAAAAACAAATGTTGAGGGAAACATTGAGAAATTGGAACCCTCATACATTAATGATGGGATTGTAAAATGGTGTTGCCAGTTTGGAAAACAGTTTGGCAGTTCCTAAAAATCTGTAACATAGAGTTGCCATATGACCCAGTAAGTCCACTCCTAGATATATGCAAAAGAGAAATGAAAACATGTGCACACTAAAACTTGTCCATGCATGTTCACAGCAGCATTATTCATTATAGCTAAAAAGTAAAAATAACCCAAATGTCCATCAACTAGTGAATGGATGGACAAATGTGGTACGTCTATATAATGGAATATTATTTGCCCATAAAAATAAATGACATATTGATACATGCTACAACATAAATAAACTTTGAAAACATTATGCCAAATAAAAGAAGCCAGTCACAAAAGACCACATGTTATATAATTCTATTTATATGCAATGACCAGAACAGGCAAATTTATAGACAGCAATAGACTAATAGTTGCCTGTCACTGAGAGTGAAGGGTGATGTCAAGAGTGACTATTAATGGGTGCAGGTGTTCTTTATGGGGTGATGAAAATGTTTTAGAATTGACTGTGGTGATGGTTTCACAAGTCTGTCACTGTACTAAACAGCATTGAATTGTACAATTTAAGTTTGTAAATTGTAAGGTATATGAATAGCATCTCAATCGGCTGTTTAAAAATAATTGAGGAAGAGCTAGCCAAGCAAATAATCTGCGACAATAGTCCACACCTGTCTTGGTAAGGTACTCAAATTATTGTCTATTGACTAATGGTCAGCAGCACTTGGAAGCTTGTTAGAAATGCAAACTTGGGGCCCCACCCAAGATCTATTGAATCATATTCTGCACACTAATAAGTTCTCCAGTTCTTAATATGCACATCTTAGTTTGAGAAGCGCTGGTCTAGATAGAAAGGAAGTGAAGGCCAAGGCTCTGAAGTTGGAAAGATATACCAATATATTGTTACATTGTTATATTGTTACAATATATTGTTACATTCCAATCTCAATTGGAATTGAGAGCAGCCAGTATGGTTCAGCATAGGAGAGATGGAAAAACAGCATTAAATTAGTGGGGAGAATTAAACATTGGGCATATTTTTCAGGGCCTAAAATTTTTCTAGGGTATAAAGTTCAGGTTTCTCTGTAATTGGGAAGGATAAAAAAGTTTAAGCAAAGGGGTAACATCACACATGCTGATACATGTGATAATAATTAGGAGACAGCAAAAGTAGAAATTGAGAGACTAGTTAGTTGTTGGGTAAAGGGATATTTGTGCCTTGAACTAAAAGGTAGTAATACAGAGAAGAGGAGGGGATGATTACAAGATATATTTTGGAGGTAGAACTGACAAAAGTTGCTCATGACTGAATATGGATGGAAAACAGCAGGACTCCTCTAAGTTTGTCATGAGCACTTAAGTGGATGGTGGTACAATTATTGACCATAGTGACAACTGGATGGGGAATAATTATACAACACAGTATACAAAAGAAACTCAATTTTGAGAATGCTAAGTTTGACCTTTCTGTAAGGTGCAAGTAGAGATATAGAGTAGAGAGTTGGGTGTGTAAATCTAAAACTCAAGATGTTTGAGCTGAAGATATAAATTCGAGTCATTAACACAAAGATGCTATCTAAATGAGATCACCTAGGAAGGAGAATGTAGAGAATGCAAAGTAATGTTAAAATGCCAAAGAGGGATGTTAGTTTCACTATTTGAATGTCAAGATAGAAAAACACTAGGAACTCTATAGGGAGTAAATATTAAGTGGACCCACATTCTGGGGAACTTAGACTCTAAGGAGCAAGGACACAGACTGACTTTTTGGGAAGGACATTATTCAACCTATATAACAATTGGCAAGATAGTGGCATAACCACTCAAACCAGACTCTGGCCATAGCATTCTATGGTCTTGGAACCCTGTTCACTACTCCCACTGTTCAGAAGAGATGGTGGATCAAGTAAAAGTCTGGTATAAGTGGGTACATGATAACAGGGCAGTAAAGGACATTCAGGGAACCCGAGCAGAATCTCTTCACCAACACACATGGACATGTTTCAGTATTTCAGCACCTGGGATAGCCATCCTGGTGCAGTCTGGATGAGTAGCAACCGGCCCTCAATACAGGAGACTAAGAGGATAAGAGATATTTTAATTAATGAGGTGGCCTAAAGAAAGAACTATACAGATGTTTAGTTTTTTTTTTAATTTAATTCATAGTTTTTATTGGTAAAAAAAAAAATTCTTGTACCTCCAACATCATTCTACTTCCTGCGTTTTGAATTATAGCAAGGTGCTTTAGTTCCTACTGCTCCTTTAGAGCAAGGATCGTGTTTTACATGTGTTCTGTATCCAAGCAGTCCTTAGTCCAGCATTCTATATGCAATGCATGTGCAAGTCTCAATAAATGCATGTTGAATAAATGGATAATTATATGATGACTCTAAATAAGTAGGAGTAAAACTGAGGCTAGAGGAAGCCATTTCTCTCATTTCTACTAGTTTCTGATTAAATATCAGAAACTTATAACTGAAAGAGACATATGTTTCACCAAAGATATTGGTTTTCACATGGTACAGCAGGAATTCCTGTGGAATCAGAGCACTGGGCTTCCTGGGGGTTGCCTTGAAAAAGGGGAGGGAAGTTGGTTTGTGGTAGGAGGCAATTTGATCCCCTGACCATTCTTTAACTAGAGAAGCAATTTTATCTGCTCCCAAGTGAGATTTCATTAGAACAAATGGTTTCATTTTCTATTTTTTAAAACAGGGTTTTAAATAAAAATATATAAAATTATGACTTGATGCAAATTGCTCTATTTTTCATCATTAAACTGAGACCCAAAGACGTTAGGTGATTCTGGCAATTTTACACTGTTAGTTGGTAAGAGGAAGGGACTATGAATGTGTTATTCACCATGCTTTTTCTGCTGCAATTCTTTTTTATTTTATCATCATTAGTTTCAGGTATATAAAACAATACAATAGTTATTCTTTTCACCCCTCACAAAGTGGCAACTCCCCTCCCCCCATCCACTACCCCCCTCACCCCGATATCATACATATCTATTACAATTCCACTGACTCCATTCCCACACTATATTCCACATACTGTGACTATATATGTATTAAATTACAGTTGACATATAATATTATTCAATGGCAGCTTCAGATGTGCAGTGCAGTGGTCAGGCCTCTACACCATCCATGAAGTGGTCTCCCTAACAAGACATGAGACCATCTGGCCCCCTAAAAAATATTTACAACATTATTGATTATATTCCCCAAACTGTCTTTTCTATCCCTGAGGCCACATTGTAGTTAACAATTTATGTTGTCTCGTCCCTTCCCCTTCTCCCTCATCCCCACCCCCGTCCCATCTAGCAATCATCAGTTTTTCCTCTGTGTCTCTGAGACTATTTCTGTTTACATTTCTCATTTGTTCAGTTCTTTAGATTCCACATATGAGTGAGATTATATAGTACTTGTCTTTCTCTGACTGACTCATTTCACTTAGCATAATGTTCTCTAGGTCCATCCATATCATTGCAAATGGTACGATTTCCTTCTTCTTTATAGCTGAGTAATACTTACATCAACTGCTGGATGACCTCCTGCCCACCACCATCCATCTGTACCCTTCCCGAGAGTCCATGGGGCTACAAGGGCTGTCCAAGCTAAATCAGAACTTGAGGTTGGTATGGTGGTGCCCATCCTTCTCAGATCCCATCTTGCCCCCTGACCCTTTCCCAACTTATAGGAGAAAATGAATGCTGAGCAAAAATCAGAGCGGTGCCCCATCCTAAGCCCTATATCTGAATCTATTCAGAACTCAGCTCTGAATTTTACCAAGCATGAGGACCTTCAAGCTGATGAGCTTCATCTTATTCTGAAGCACATAGGTAAATCAGATGATCCCTAATCCTAACTAAGTCAACATGCAGAAATATGAATGATTGATAAGTATATCTCAAAAGTAACTCATTATTAATTAGATTAGATTCCCTGTGCTTTACTTTACATCCCTGTGACTATTTTGTAACTCAATGTGTACCTCTTAATGCCTTCACCTTTTTCCTCTGTCCCCTAAGCCCCTGCCAGGTGGGTACTAGACTAGTCAGGGGGATCACTTCTTAAATTATATAAATGTCTAACCATTATGCTGTACACCTGAATTTAATATAAAATAATATTGAATGTTAACTATAAATGAAAAATTAAAAAGGGGTGGGTAGAAAGGTGAAGGGGAATAAAAGGTCCAAATTTCCAGGTATAAAACAAATAAGTCATGGGGATATAATATACGGCATGGGAATATAGTCAATAATATTGTGATAGCGCGATACGGTGTCAGATGTTGCTGGACTTACCATGGTGATCAATTTTTTATGTATATAAATGTTGAATAACTATGGTGTGCACTTGAAAATAATATAATAGTGTATGTTAGCTATATTTTAATATATATTTTTAAAGTAACTCCTGGTTTCACAGGAAGAACACTGTGAACGTCTGTTTAGAGGAGTAGTCGCGCCTTAGGTTTGGCAGGGATCACAGACGTTTTACACTGAGGTTTTGTTTCTTGTGTGTGGACCAGCAAATCCATTTCCCGCCCTCCCTTCCTGCAACACATAAGTGCTGGTCAATGGTCAGGTTGCTTTCTTGGCAATTGACACAATAAATGTAGGCAGGATATTTACATTCCCTATTATATGTTTTAAATTTTCTTTGGCAAGAGAATTGTAAACGCAAAGCAATAGTACGGCTTGGAAGCAGGGGGCCATAATTAAAATCCCTTTTTGTTTTTTTAAATGACTCATTAAAATGCTCATGAAACCCGCTACACAAAGCAGCAGCCAAAACCCCCTAGCTTCTAAATAGAATGAAATGGATTTTTCAAATGTCACACTAGTATCCACTTAATAATACATTTTCCTATAGACAGGACAATAATATATATTTTAATCACTTTTCTACAGGCAAATAGGCAGCACAGGAGCTGCCCTTCACTGGCACTTGGAAATTATGAATTTTTCAATAACCTTTTCTATTATTCATCCTGTGTTACTCTGTAACATTTCTGCATGAGGAATGTGCTTCCCCGACACTTTATGAATCTCTTCTATTATTTATTAAACAGCAAGGTGTCTCCCCACAACCCTCACCCCAAATCCCCAGAGAAGGCTGCTTGGAAGAGGGGTCCAAACATGCCCACTACAGCCTGGATTATGAATAACTTCATGTCGATAAGAGATGCATATGGAGCGACTTCCTCCATGCACTTCAACTTTCGTCACTAGAGGTGTGCTGGTTCAGAAAGGTGAGGTGGACTATTTAGCAGAAGGTGAAAAAGATAATTAGCCTAGGACCCTCTCTGTTTATAGCAATCAGACTGTATCCTCTCCTAAACTCACCCTATTCCAGATGGGAGGCCACATGGGGTTAACTTTGATCAGGGAGATAGGATTTCTGGGTTTCACTCTCTGCTACAGATAGAGGATCTGATGTGGAGAACCTTAGTTTTCTCATTACTCCACCACCACCATCAATATTTTCTTTGCCTGGATAGCTCCAATTCCCTGAGCATATTAACTCCACCAGCCAGGTGCTTCCATGGTGCCCTGTGTCTTTCCTCTTACATCATTTGTCACACTATATTATTTGTTGTGAGCCTTTTGAGAAAGGGACAAGACCGCTTCTGCTCACCATTATAATCTCAATGACGAGAAATGTATTTAGTGCTAAGTGGGTGTTCAATAATAATTTACAATGATTAAATACATATATAAATAATATGGCCAACCAAATGCTCCTCTCTAAAGCGGCTGCTGAGAATGTCTAGAAGATGCTAAAGATCTCAGCAGCAGAACCATTCACTGCTCATGAAACATCTATGGCTTCCGTAAGTTTCCCAGGCCCCTTGAAATGAGGCAGGAGCACATGACTAGTTCCGGTCAGTGGACGGACATAGAAGCAGCATGGAACACTAGTGGGCAGATTTGTGGATCTCTTGTTCTCTCTCCTGCATCTGTAGTGAGAGTGAAGGCCACATGGTTCAGACAGTATGGTTTCAAGATGATAGACCATCCATCAAGCTGGGTCCCTGAGTGATTAACGTGCAGGAGAGAGAGCTTCCTCACAACACACACACACACACACACACACACACACAGATCTATGTTATATATGTGTTGTGTGTAAGAGGTAAACTTCTGTTTTGTTAAGCCACTGAGACCTAGAGGTTAATTTGTTACTGCAACATAATCCTGACTAACCAGCTGCATAAGCAGAATAGTGTAGAACAGCAGTTCTCAACCTGTGGGTCGTGACCCCTTTGGGAGTCAAACGACCCTTTCATAGGGGTCACCTAAGACTATCGGAAAACAAAAATATATTTACATTACAATTCATAACAGTAGCAAAATTACAGTTATAGAGTAGCAACGAAAATAATTTTATGGTTTGGGGTCACCACATGAGGAACTGTATTAAGGGGTCACAGCATTAGGAAGGTTGAGAACCGTTGGTGTAGGAGAAATGTGGAGTGGATTTATTGTGTTGTTATTAGTCTCTTTCATTTACCATTTTTTGAATCCTTCTATTCTGGAATGTGGGTATTTACCAGAGTATTACCATCTGGTGTTGCAGCTGAGAGAGAAAGCAGTTCTGGGGAAGCTTTTAGAACTCTAGAAATCTGACCTACCCTTAAAATTCTCTTGAAGAATACCCTGCAAAAAAATAGTCATTAAGGTAATCTCTGGCCTCCAATAAACTTGTAAGTGGTCTGTCCTAGATATTCTTGGTTTCCCCCACTTATAGCCTGGAGAGGGCAGGGACTGAGTTCAGCCCTGAGCACACCCTGTATGCGACCCATCAGTGGAGCTCCAAGGAGCAGAAATAGATCACAAACCAAAGGGTGAAGCATTGGGTCCCAAGCACCCAGGTTGGCAATATCGAGAGTTTCGGGACTTATTTTTCTTTTAGAATTTCATGATAGGCTGTGGAATTTTTCTCCACTCTGGGCAATGGACCTTTGAATTCTTCTGAAAGAAGATCCTCTAAAGCTAGTAATAAAGGATGCCAACAATGAAGTGGCAATTTTTTCTAGGAGATTTAGGTATACTCATTGATCCAGAGGCCACACTTAGGAAGCAAGAAATTTTGATGGAATGTTTCCCCTGCTTGCTTATTTGTTTCATCCCCTTCAGTCTGGGGGCAGCATGAAAAGTGGAATAATTATTGTGGAGGTGACTGAGTGCAAAGCTCAGGAGGCTGCCCAGTACCATCACAGCCCTCTCCTGTCCTGGGATAAGGTTGAAGGGAGACAGGGTTCACACAGAAGTGGGAGCAAGGACTTACTGACTTCAGGACTGGAATGTCCAACTGGAGTAAAAGGGAATCCCTGCCTGAGGAATGGAGGAGTTAAGGTAAATGGATGGGCTGGGAAGTTGGAATAGTGTTTTCCAGCTGGAGTGTGCTGAGGGTGTAAGCTCAGCAGATGATTCACCACCAACTAGTGTGGGGAAAGCAGTGAAAATGGAGGCAGAGCGTTGAGTGGGTGAGAGATTGAGAGTTTGAGGAGAGGTAGAAAGAGAAGGGGAGCGGAAAGGGGAGATAGAGTGAGCGACAGACAGATAAAACTTCCCATGTGGCATTAAAGAGGCCTCTAACTTTCCTGAAGGTCCAAACTGAGCCTCCAATTAACTGGGAGTATAAATCAAGGTTCTGGCCCCACGAAGAAAAAGAAGTCTGATGAAATACAGGGAAGCACCACAGGGATGCAGTAAGATGACCCACGAGGGCTTAGGGGAAAGGGCTTGTGCTCCATGGTTTCCCCAGATATCCCTCCTGTGCTCGTGGGTTTACTAAAACCCCAAAAGAATCCTGGCTAGCAGAAAAGGAGATGGAGGCAACTAGATTGAAGAACAAAACGACAGCAACTTGTCTGTTCCCCTTCCCCCAATTCCCCAGCACTGTTCCCATCCCCCCAATTCCCCAATAAAAATCTTTAAAAAAAAAAAAAAAGAAAAGGAGATGGAGGGGAGGTCATGACGAAGCAGGCAAAGGAGAAAAACCTAACTGGAGTATGCCAGGACTCAGCATACTACAGTCATTGGGCCAAATTCTGCTCACTATCTCTTATGTAAATACAGTTGTATTGAAACACAGCCACTGCCATCCATTTACCTGTGTTGCCACAATGGTTCAGTTGAGTGGAGCAGTAGCGACCTATGGCTTTTGAAGCCTAGAATATGCACTATCCTGTTCTTTGCAGAAAATGTTAGCTAATCCCTATATCTCTCCCTTATATAATAATCCTGAATTTGACTGAAAGAGGAAGACAACATTGAATTGAACTGAATATACTTGGAGGCATCTAGTTCAAGATTTCCTCTCATCGAGTGAAACAGGGACACTCATCAAGAACACTTTTGAATTTAGTACCGAGTCTAACTGTTCTATATCATGCAGTAGGTACAGTCACCAGGTGGGAATTATCTTCTTCTCACAAAGAAGGAGGCTGAGACTGGGGCGATCAGCATGCCACTCACATGGTTAGGGAGGGCTGAAGAGAGGCCTGGGTTTCGCCACCACACCATGCAGATGGTCAGGGCCAAGGGACCTAGCTCCTGAAAGAGACATGTCCATCAATCTAGGCCTAGTCTTCAGGAGGTTGTGTCCCATAGATTTTCATTCTCCGGGATGGATAGGATCCCCGCACCAATTTCTCCTACTTGTTGATCGCCACCGTAAACCATCACCTGCCTGGTTCTAGCTCTGAATCTGCTCTGAAGTATTGACAGTTTGATTTTGAGGTTTGCCTGAGCTACACTTGCCTTCTCCTCCCCCTCGGTCCAGACAGAATCCCTACTACTTTCAAATAGGAGGCAGAGGTTTGATGTGCCTTCTCGTCACCCTGAAACCTCCATGCATGCACAACCCACCCGAGGAGCCTGTGAAAGGGGTGTCATAAGAAATGCAGGCCTCGGTTCTTTGATCTCAGCCAAGCCTCCTCCATAGTCAGCAGCTCTCTAAATATCATTTATTTATGTGTGTTTTAGATTGAAGGGGGAACACATTTACTTGAGATGAAATGTCATTTGCAAAATAATAACAGCATCCCAGATGATGAGCAGCAAACACCCCAGGTTTAGTTCTGCTAAATGATACATCTTTACTGTTTAGCTTGTGAGGAGATGTGAGCAGGGCCCTTAAACTAATTTCAGGGTCTTTTCTTCCCACTGTATGAACTGCTCAGCCCTCTTAAATATAGAATCAGTATTCCTAATTGGACCTCATCAAAGCTTTCTTTTTGCCTTCAGCTGGTCGAGCACATTTAGATGCAGAGGGAGGGGATGGATACTAGCAGGTGATCAGCTGGTGGGCTGTCTGGGCAGTGACTCTGTGAGCCCCTGACTGCTCCACGAAGAGCCAAAACAGCATCCAGCTTCACACTGTGACTCAGCTGCAGCCACCCAACATATTTCAAGTCACTGTCCTTACTCCCAAAGTGTCACAAAGCAATGGTGTAAGAGCCCCCTTTAACTGAAGGCTTACTGTGTATTAGATGCTGTGCTAGGCATTCAGCATCCATTTAGTGATTGCTTTAAGCCCAACAAAATCCTACAAATCAGAGGCATTCTTAACCCAGTTTTACAAATAAGGGAATGGAAGCACAGAGAAGTTGAGTAAGTAGCTCAAAAACATACAATTGTGAGTGGCTGAGCAGGGACAGAACATCAGGCAGAGGAAGAGGGGAGAAAGGGTCACCGTGACACTTAGACTGTGTAATGATCCTGTCTCCCTATCAACTTCTCTAGGTTTCAATGCCAATCAACAAACCAGAGCTTAGATCAATCCTTCTATCTCCCTTCAAGATGCTGCAATATTTTCCTTGGGAAGAGGATTGCTACCAATCTTTCTTAAATTGTAAGAATCTTTCTTAAATAGTAACCTTTCTTTTGGTTGTACATAGAACATGAGAGCATTACATAAGACTTGGGGTGGGGGTTGCTGAAAAAGACCCTCTTATTCCCTACCCTAACACAAAACCTGTTAGGACTTGGACAGATAAGTACAACTTTATGTAGTTTCAAAAAAAAATCTACAGAACATATCAGAACTTCTCTAAAGCTCTCCTGAGTGCTAAATCAAACAACCTATAAATGAGACTACTGGTGTGAATTTTTTTTCTTGAATCTAGTTGTCATGAGGTGTATGTGCTCTGAATTGTCCTGCCTTTTAACTTTGTTTAAAACAATCAATTTTATGCATCTAGAAGCAAAGAATGTTTTATGTTCATCAGAAACAAGAGTATAAAGCTGGAACAGAGAATTTAGCAATTGCCAGACAGCAACCTAACCAAAGAAATGTCGACCCTGTGAATACATTCATGCTAACAAATATACGTAGGAGCTCCACTAGGCTTTGGTCACTGTTAGTCACTGAGGGGGAAAAGTGAAATAAAACATAGGTCCTGCCCTCAAGACTCATGTAGTCTAGCAGCAGACAGGCGAATGGATGGATAATCAAAAACCAAGATGGTAAATGCAGGGATTGAGTATGTCCAGAGACACAGATAAACATACAAAACAAGCAAACAAAACAATAAAGCACAGAGGTTTTAGAACTAGATGAAATAGTTTTAAATCCCAGCTTTCTCCCCATACTACTAGCTGGGTGACCTTTGACTAGGCACATGATTTTCTCATCTATCCAACAGAGAATAATGTTTCTTTGCAGATCTATAATGAGAATTCGACAGCGTATCATGTGCCAACTGCTTAGAACAGTGCCTGGCATGGATGAGTGGGGTTTTCCCTAGCCCTGCTTCAGATATACTGAGATAGCCATCTTGAGACCATGCTCTCTTGATACAGCTCAGCCCACAGCCCTCAGAGAGTGCAACCTGTGTGCAGGAGATCCTAGACACTGCTCCTGCTGGGAGTACAACAAGGAAATGGCTTCCTCACCTCTCCCCTCTAATCTCCAGACTTGCTGAAGCAAAGCCCAAGCAGGAGCTGAAGCAGGAGTCCCAGCAGCTGGAGAGAACAGGGGAAAGGAGGTGTGGGGGCAGGTTGGGGGCCTGGAGGAGGGGCAGGTCTGCTTTTGGCTTATTTCATCTCTTGAGTGGAAAGGGAGAGAAAGAAACAAATAATAGTTTGGTTTTTTGCTGGATGTTGGAGCACATTTCCTGCCCAAAGTACCTCTTACAAGGGCAACGGCTTGACACTTAGGCAAGGGAATGTGCAGGGAGGACAGGACAAGATAAAATTACAAGTGACAGCATAGCCTGTGTCTGCAATTACAATGCATTGTAAATAAGGAGAACTGCGATTCCAGCTGCCAGGCATGGGCCAGAGATTGACAGGGGTGGCACACCATCTGAGAAGATGGGAGGCTGCTGCACATATGCTTTGAGCCCAGGATTGTGGGAGATGGGGGCAGGGAGAGAGGATGTAGGGGCTGCAACATGGGAAACATGGCAATCAAGGGCTGGCAAGGAGAGCAGGAAGACAAGAAAACAAGAGGTGGTGAAGAAGAAGGAGGAGAGAACACAGGAAGGTCAACCTTGAACAGAGGAGGGAGTGTGTGTGTGTGTGTGTGTGTGTGTGTGTGTGTGTGTGTGTGTGTGTTTGGGTACTCATGTTCATGCACATGATTATGTGTGTTGTGGAGTGAATAGGAGAGGGAAATTTTAGAACCTGGTTAAATGACCTCCACCACCACTGCAGGATAAAAGAAGCTAGCTTTTTTGAGAAACCTACTATTGCGTTGTCGGAAAAGTCATGGCATATTTTGTCTATGTTTTTCAAAGGTCATGTATTTATATAAAGAACAAAGATCAATCAATGATATATTGCCCGTTTTGTTCGATAACCTTTTGCCATCTTTCAGTGAGCTTCATAATTCCT
>NW_017731680.1:174995-176597 GCF_001890085.2 Hipposideros armiger
CTGCAGAGTGGCGATGCTCTTTATCAGTGGCTTTTATGGGCACCAAGTCCCCGGTGTTGCCTCATTCACACAGGGAACTCCTGGTTCAGCTCACCAGCAGACAGTACCGTGGGGCAGGGACTACATGCATCTCAATAGAGAGCTGTCAGATGGGGTGGAACTTAGCAGGCTGGGTCCTAACCTGGTGGGCAGCAGGTGGCCCCCGCCATGCGTGTGTCTCCCCAGGCTCAGTTCCATAGCCTGTCAGCCGCAGATAGGCCAGGCAGGCCCACAGGGAGACATCAGGTCTCCTCAGCAGGGCCTTTGAGCACAGCTTGTCTCTGTGGGAAGTCATTTGTTACAGATCTGGCCTCCCACAGGAGGGCTTCCCCTGGCTGGGAATGCGCCAGTGCTCTGCAGGTCTCCTGGTTCTGAGATGGTGTCGAGAAGATGGGAACTGGGAGCTGTGCAGTTGCAGGGATGGGAAGACTGTGAAGTGTTTGAGACTTAAAGGCTGAGCTGGTGAGAAATTTCCCTGAGAATGTGAAGCTCTGGCTGCATCGACATTGCCTACTTCCAGAATGGATGAGCTGAAACCACACCCACACATCGCACTGGATTCATTTGACCTGCTTGCTGCTTTTGTCTCGTCACATTGCTTTAGGCTTCTCCTAGGAGCTCCCCATGTTCACAGAGGTGGAGCAAGCCCTGGTCTTCCAAACTGCCTAGCCCTGCAGGGTGACTAAATGCTGTCCAAATCCTGCCCGGCCATCAGCTTTCATTCTCACATCCTTGGAGGTGAGTGGAGATTGCACAAATCAGCGGTAAGAGCATTGGATTGGGGTCAGGCTTGGGTTCAAACCCCTGGTCTGTCACTCACTACAATACACTTTGGACAAATTGTTTAAGTCCTCTTAGGAAATCTGTATCCTCATTTATAAAATGGGAAAATTACCTTCATTCAATGTGGTCGCTCTGTGGATCAATTTTGATAATGTTGTAAAGCTCTTACCCAGAGTCTGGCCCAGAATAAGCATTCCAAGCAGAAAAATTATACCCGTAAATGCTGCCAGTGACTTGATATTGGGACATTAAAAGGCCATCCGAATGTCCTCATGCAGAGTAGGGGACACCTGGCACAGCGTTCCATGTGGACACCGGAGGCCAAATTCCATGGCGTGCTCTGGGACCCCGACCTTTATGACCTGCCTTACATGCTTTTCGTCCCTGTGCTGATCCTCCAAGTCTCTGACTCTTCCCTTGTTTGCAGCTCGCACTTGGCTTTCCAACCCAACAAACGGTCCCATCCCTCTGGCCTCAAACTTTTTGCCATTTTTAGGTCTAATGAGCACTCAGCCTCTGGTCAACTCCACTTTTGGTCACTTTAGGTAACTCTGCTCCCACTGGCTCCACTTTAGATCTGAGAGTTTGTTTTTGATGCCAGCCCTTGAGGCTGGTATTGCTGTGAGATAGTCCCAGCTCTGAACACAAAATGGCCAGCGGTGACTGTCCACCAGGACAGGAAAGAAGGCCACTGCTTCATGGGAATGGACCTTGCCTGTGGCAGCCAGGGCATGCAGGGACAGAGACTGAACAAATCATCAGCAGGACTGCAGACTTACA
>NW_017731680.1:176922-179780 GCF_001890085.2 Hipposideros armiger
AGTTTCAGAGAGCTAGTTTACCCTACATGCTAAGGTTAGAAATATACAACTTACATGGACACACACTTACCACCCTATCTTGCCTGACATCAAGCCTTATACCTCGACCTAAGGAACACAGGGTAGGGGCCAATAAGTCCCCTGAAAACTGATATTTTTCTCCTCAGCAGTGAGGCCAGGGCAATAATGCTAGTATGTCTACCTGACATCAAGTGTGCGAGGTGTGTGTGTGAGAGAAGGTGTAATGAGGTATGCGTGCATAGTGTGTGTTTGAGGTATGTGTGTAAAAAGTATACAGTGAGGTGTATGTGCAGTGTGTGTATGACGTATGAAGTATGTGTGTGAGGTGTATGTGTGTGTGTGATGTGTGTGTGTGAGGTATATGAGAAATGTGTGAGGGACGTGTATATGAGATCTGTGAGGTGTGTGTGTGTGTGTGAAGTATATGAACATGAGGTATAAGGTATGTGTGAAAGGTGTGTGAGGGATGTGTGTATGAGGGTATGTCAGCTATGTGTGTAAGAGGTGTGTGTGTGTGTGTGTGTGTGTGTGTGTGTGAAAAAGGTGATGAGGAAGGAGTAGGACTGTGCTTCCCTGCCATGTATATGTCATGTTCGAAACCTAGTACACGGAAAGATGCGAAACTCAAAACAACAATCATGATTTGGGATTAAATAACACAGAGAGGAGAAAGCCATTCTGGTTTCATCAACCTGCGCAAGGATGGAGAGGATGAGGCAGGCTTGCCTCCGCAGAAGCTGGTGTGAAAAGCCTGGTCTGCAGTTGCAGGCAACGAGAGGCTGTGCTTTTGATTACTGCACGGATCCAGAGGAGCACCGGTGTGAACAAGCCCAGAACGCCAGTGCTAGAAAGAACTTCAAGATAATGTCTCCAGCCTCATTACTCTATGATGGAAGAAGTGCTCTAACTGACTCAGATTATTAATGGTAGAATATTCACTAGAAACTGGGTGTCCTGACTTCTAGCCCAGTGCTTTCCCCCCAAACCAGAGCCTAGATATATTTTTTCAGGTTAACCATGGCATGGTTCCCTTTATAACTCTGCTTTCTTTTTTTTTTTTTTAATTGGGGAGTTGGGGGATGGGAACAACGCTGGGGAATTGGGGGAAGGGGAACAGACAAGTTGCTGTCGTTTTGTTCTTCAGTCTAGTTGTGGAGGACNCAAGGTAAGGCAAGTATGGTGGGTGTGGCAACACATCCCATCCAAGTTCCAATAATTTTTGACCGGTGATCAAACTTGTGTGTGGTCTCACGTTGTCATGATGGAACACAACTCCTTTACAATTAACAAGCTCTGGATGTTTCTGGATTATGGATCTATTCAAACTGTTCAATTGCCAACAGTACACATTAGAATTGATTGTTTGATTCCTTGGTAGGAGCTGGAAAAACACGACACCTTTAAAATCCCACCACACTGAGAGCAGAACTTTCCTCTGATGAATGTCTGCTTTCGATGTCATTTGAGGCGAATCATCACGTTGGGACCAAGACCGTTTGCACACCACATTGTTGTAAACAATCCACTTCTCATTACCAGTTATCAGACGCTTCAAAAAAGGATCGTTTTCCTCACGTTTAATGAGCATATTGCAGGTGTCTATATGCGCCGCCAAATAAGCTTCTTTGAGTTCATGCGGAACTCAAATATCAAGCTTGCTTACGTATCCCAGCTTCTTCAGGTGGTAGTGAATGCTGGAATGATGGATGTTCAATGTTTCTACAACCTCTCATGTCGTGTAACTTGGGTTTGACTCGATCAATGCCTTTATTTTGTCGTCGTCATCCTGGGTGGGTCTCCCTGACCGAGGAGCATTGCTGAGATCAAAATCACCAGCATGGAATTTCACAAACCAGATGGAAAATGGGCTTGGCTTGCAGCAGGAGAAACTGAGTGAGGCTGGACACATGAGAGCAAATATCAGCTGTGAATAAGATATCTCTCTCCATTCCAGGCTGGTGCCGCTGATGCCAGTCACATATGTCCTTGGGGTGTTTCCCTCCAGCTGTGATGAGCAGGGCCCAGCCATTCACATTCCCCTGGTTCCCCCATGTGACTGAGAGCACGTTTACCTGGGACAAGATGTGTTGAAGTCTGCAGAGTGGCGATGCTCTTTATCAGTGGCTTTTATGGGCACCAAGTCCCCGGTGTTGCCTCATTCACACAGGGAACTCCTGGTTCAGCTCACCAGCAGACAGTACCGTGGGGCAGGGACTACATGCATCTCAATAGAGAGCTGTCAGATGGGGTGGAACTTAGCAGGCTGGGTCCTAACCTGGTGGGCAGCAGGTGGCCCCCGCCATGCGTGTGTCTCCCCAGGCTCAGTTCCATAGCCTGTCAGCCGCAGATAGGCCAGGCAGGCCCACAGGGAGACATCAGGTCTCCTCAGCAGGGCCTTTGAGCACAGCTTGTCTCTGTGGGAAGTCATTTGTTACAGATCTGGCCTCCCACAGGAGGGCTTCCCCTGGCTGGGAATGCGCCAGTGCTCTGCAGGTCTCCTGGTTCTGAGATGGTGTCGAGAAGATGGGAACTGGGAGCTGTGCAGTTGCAGGGATGGGAAGACTGTGAAGTGTTTGAGACTTAAAGGCTGAGCTGGTGAGAAATTTCCCTGAGAATGTGAAGCTCTGGCTGCATCGACATTGCCTACTTCCAGAATGGATGAACTGAAACCACACCCACACATCGCACTGGATTCATTTGACCTGCTTGCTGCTCTTGTCTCGTCACGTTGCTTTAGGCTTCTCCTAGGAGCTCCCCATGTTCACAGAGGTGGAGCAAGCCCTGGTCTTCCAAACTGCCTAGCCCTGCAGGGTGACTAAATGCTGTCCAAATCCTGC
>NW_017731680.1:183415-200305 GCF_001890085.2 Hipposideros armiger
TCCTCCTAAAGATACTTATTTGGTTTTTCTCTGTCTTGACTAAACTTAGTTTGATCTCTGGCCACCTCTTCTTTAATGCTGACAACTACCATGCTTCTCTCTGGGCTGGTCCCTGTGTGACCTGCTTCGTCCCATTGTTTCCAATACACAGCCATGAAAGAATGGAGTCCTGTGCTGGGTGCTGAGGGGCGCACTGAACATATAGTGCCACTCATGTAGGTGTGCGTTATGACTGGTGAAATAAGGTTCATCTCCGTGGAATGGGATTTTAAAATATACGTTATAGTATCAAATTCATTTCATATTTAGATAAGTCATCAATTTTTCAATCAACCAAAAATATATGAGTCTTAAAACCTGATTGTAATTAATAACTTGAAGGGGTGGTCAAGAGTATGGGGTCTGAAGCCAGACTTTCGTTAGCTCTATTCCATTGAGAGATGTATTTAAACCTGTGCCCCAGCTGCCTCATCTGTAAAATGGAGCTGATAACAGAACTTACTCTACACGATGAATGTGAAGATTAAATGAGACAATACAACATAAGCCTGTACACGACTAACACTATTTAGTGCCCCTCTCTTTTCTGAGCACTTCCATTTGCATCCTTATTGAGCATTTACTTACTTTTTAAATCAACGGAAATTAATTTGATATATCTTTCAATAATTAAAGTTGCTTTAGGTTTTAAATTATAGCCCATGTGAGATCAGTAATATAAATTATTCCTTCTAAAGCATTATAAACACTTAAAAAATAATTTCTTCATGTTGAAGCTAGTTCATAATTTTCTTTTTGAGAACCTACATTCTTTTTATTTAAAGCACCTTAAGCGGAAATGGAGCATTATAGTGGCCTGAGAAACCACTGTATTAGTTATTTATTGTTATGTAACAAACTAAGGTGCTGTAAACAGCAAACATTTATTATCTCACAGTTTCTGGAATCAGGACTCTGGTTCAAGGTCTCTCATGAGGCTATAGTTCTTGGGGCCCATCTCAGTGGCTAACTGCACAACCATCGATATAAAAGGTGACCTCTAAAGATGCTGTACACATGTAGCTTTATGAGCCTGAGATAAAGAAGGGAGAACTAAAATATTGTTTATAAAGATGAAGCTAAGTCTCTTTCACTCTCTCTCTCTCTCTCTCTCTCTCTCTCTCTCTCTCTCTCTTTCACACACACACACACACACACACACAAGATTACATATGATAGGATACATAGGATATAATTTCATTGACCTTTGAGAGAGCAGTTATTATATGTGACTCCTTGCTCAACAATTTATAAGCTTGATCCCATTTAGGTATCAGAGAGAGCTTTGTGGAGGATAGGTGCCTTGAGTCAGGCCCTGGTAAATTGGTGAGAATTTGCCTGGACTGGGAGAAGGAAGGAAAGAAGGAAGAAAATATACTAGCAAATGAATATGGTCTGAAGCCAAGGTGGGGTGAAAAGAAGGGACCAAAAGAGAGAGAGAGAGAGAGAGAGAGAGAGAGAGAGAGAGAGAGAGAGAGAGAGAGAGAGAGAGAGACCGAATAGGCTTCAATAGAGATGCAGAAGACAAGACTGGCCATATACTACAGTCATTTTGAGTGGACAAGATTTTTACACCTCTTGGTGTTTTGATGAAATGCCCTAGTTAGAGACAGAGGAAGGGGGTGTGGATTCCATAGATTTTCAAGAGGGACTCGGACTTTGGGCATTGTGGGATTCTGCTGGAAACATTCTGCAGTAGCGGCTATGTTTGCTGTGTGGAGAAAAACAAAATGGCAGTGGTGGTCTGGGCACCTTCTGTGGGCAGAGAGTAATTTAGTCCTGCTGGGGGGTCCCCTCTGCCCTCCTTCCTTCCAGGCACTAAAGCCCAGACAAAGATCTGGCAGTGTCTCCCAAGCCAAACTTCCTCCCATTAAGCCTGGGAGAACTTGTCAATTGCAATCAGCCACCAGTGTAGGTTCCCCTAGCCAGGCCAGCTGGCAGGAAGGCTGCCAAGGCAGCAGATCTGACGAAAGAATTCTCAATCACATTTACATGTGCATGGCGCAAAAAGGGAAAGGAAGGGGGGGAAAAACCCCTCCGGATCCGGAATCCAAAAAGAAAGTCACTAACGAATCCACCAAAATAAATAAATAAATAAAAAGAATCAACCACAGATTTGTCTCAGATGTTCTCAAATTGCTGTCCTTAAAAGCTCTGCTTCCCCATCTTTCTTCTCCTTCCATCCGTCCAATCTCCCAAAGAAAGTCTTTAATTTTGCCTTAATTTGTGCCTTGGTTGCAAGAACAAAACAGAACGTCACTGCAGCTTTCCCCTAGCCCCTCCCTTGGTCCCTCAACAGCTGCACTTCCTCAATGGCCTGATAGAGTTCTTTCTCCGCCATCATTTCCTATTCTTTGCCAAGCTGATCCTCACATCACCAGGAGCCATCATGCATTGAGAGGGGGGCACCTAAGAAGGCAGCCCCCATACTATCAAAGGGTCATATTTACACCAGGGTTACCCTTGACCTCTCAAGGAACCAGAGACAGCTGGCTCTGGGTCAGGGAAGAGCAAAAAGTGAAATGAGCCAGTCTGGGGTGACACAAACTGTAATCTTGCAAAATTACAGATATTTTAGGCATCTTGCCAGACCCCTGGGGGTTAGTAACAAATTTGGGTATTTACATCAGTTTTTCAAATAAAAAAATAAACACTTCCTCCCAATCGAGTCCTTTCAGAATATCAGATGATACATTGTTTCTCTGTTGCCTACTAATAAGACACAGGGTTTTATTCTCAGATACAGCCCTGGCTTGAACCAGACAAGCCCTCACTTAGAAGCCTCACATCCCACTCTTGGGGGAAGCTAATTTAACTCCCGTCTCATGGCCTCCACCCCTGACTCCACCAAAGATGAGAGTTCTGAGGCTCTTCTAATTAATCTTTGCAAATTGCTCTGCAATCGTGGGATATAAAGGCAAAGTATTAGAAAATGCTGGCTGGGTTAGTAGCCAGCCATAAAAGTCGGATGCTGATCAGCTCACTGTTCATGCTGCAATTATTGGGAATAGTTGCAAGTGGTTTTATGTGATATGCACACCACAAGTCCTTAAGAAAAGCATGGAACAAGTACCTAGGGACACACAGCCGTGACTCAGGGAGCGTATCAGCAAAGAGGTTTTGCAACCAATTTCTGAGCTTTTTTTTTTTTTTACCTGTACTAGTCATAGTGCAGGAGAATCCTGGTAAGACGCCAGAGGCCTCTGTGTTTTGTATCCTGCTATAGCAGCCTCTTCCTTCTACATTTTTGCATTTAGCAAAAACCACCTATGGCTAAAATTAGCCCTCATAACCAAGTAGTCCCCATGTGCTGGGCAAGTGCAGATCCCCATTATGGCATCTTCTAGCTGGAGACTCTTGAACAAGTGAATATCTGATTTAAGAGGAGAGATAAAAAGTTTCTCAGGGGTTCATCTATGGGGTTCATGCAAATCGAAGAACAGAATAATCTCTAAGAAATTTAGAATACATAACGCTTGATCTCTTAGCCCCACTTGGGACTATGTCTGGTTCATTCATGAAGACTTAGCTAAAAATTCATGGCCCAAAACTGGTGAGTGAGGCAAGACTCAGCCTTTGACTCTCTTTGAGTTTCTGTCTCTGTTAAGCAGATACTAATCCACACCTCCTACGGTACTTGGTGAAGGAACTAATTAATGTTTAAAGAATGTTCTTTGAACACGAGAAAGCACGGCGTCTGAACGTGAGGTGCAATTACTCTTTGGAATTGTACATTTGCTAGAGTGATTTTTGTGGAGGCATATGACCTTCAGAAGAAAAATATCCAATTACTGCAGTTTGTTTATTATTTTATGTTAAAACATTGTTAACACACACATTTTCCCTTAATATTTTATGAAGAAGATATCTTAGACAGATTTAATATTTTAATATCTATTTGCCACAAAAGCTAAAGAATTAGATGACGAAAAGTATGTATTGTGTTTGTGGGGGTGGAGGAGGTACTACTGTTCAGATTTCTCTGAACTGAGCTAAATTCAAGGTGCAGAGAGACAATCTTCTCTACTCTCCAGGGTCAGCAAGATGGTATTCAGCTTAGGGATCTGAATTCAGTTGGAAAACCACAGAACATAATCCATTCTATGGGGCCTGAGGACTCAGGGCAGCTGTCCATCATGGCTTCCCAAGCATTGTGAAAATAGGTTAGTAATGTGCTTGGGTTGATCAAAGAGATCAGGAAAGATGGGTACCCACATGGAAGAGAGGAAGAGTTATAACAGCTGAGCAGCATTTGGAGCCACTGTCTTAAAGGAAATCCTTTCTATTAGATTTCCTTAGAGCCTCAGTTAAAAGGAAGCCTGAGCCATGATTCACAGACTGGATAGTAAGAGATTGGCAGACAGAGAGTTGGAGAGAGTGGGACTCACAGGGTCCCAGTTCCAATGCAGTGGCATTCTCCCTAAGCTGGGTGAGTCTGAGAAGGGGCTGCTTTTTTATTTTTAAGGCATTTGCCCAAGAGAAATGTGGTGGCAAGGGGGAATGTGACATTGATTATGATGAGTCATAGCAGTGTATAAACTGAATTTTATCTCTGTACCAAGAACTGTCCTAGGTGCTTTGAAGGCATTCGTTGTTGCCTCCCACCAACTCTAAGGTAAATATTATTCCCTTTTTCAAATGAGAAAATGGAGGTTTGTCTATGGTAAAAAGCAAAACAAAACAAGTTAAGTGGTGAAGCTAAGATTTAAAATGCAGGCAGTCTAACTCCAAAGCATAAATTAACCACTAAGTTAACTTTAGCAGTATACCACATAAATTTAGAAGTGCAGCTACTGCTATGCTTCTAAAAAAAGACCAGGGGATTCGTTCACAGACAGTCAGGGCCCACGGCTGACAGCCGGCAGAGCTGGACTCTTTTCCCTCTCCATGTATCTTGTAAGCTGGTTGGTGCCAGTCAGTATAGATTCTAATCCAGATTTCCCCCTCAAGGCTATTCTTGATGTTCATTTGAAACAGATTTCACTGAGCACTTTCTACAATCTAGGGACTGGGGGCAAAATTCATCCTGAGTAAAGCTTTTTCTTTGAGGGGATGTGGAGGGTAGAAGTTGAGTGAGTGAGGAATACTTTAGTGAGATTTCTGATTTGGAGAGTTAAAGATCAGAGCCCAGTCCTGAAGAGGATTTTGAGATCATCAAGATAGAAATGTTTTACATAATACCATCAAAGCCTGTGTCCTTTGTGGGCGGAGCAACATCTCTGGGGGATTAAGGGTGGCTAAGGTAGGTAACTTGTCTCCCTGGAGAAGAGGCAGAGAGAGTAGGGGACAGGTTGGGGTCCTGGAACTCAGAGAAGGAATAGGGCACCAGGAAAAGGAGGTTACCAGTGAAAGGTCCTGAGTGATGGAGTTCAGAAGTGTGATGTCTGATATCTAATTAGATTTCCTCTTCCCCTGAAGTAACTGCCCTCTGCTACCACCATGTGCTGATACCTCTTTTGGGAACAAGGAAAAGAACAGTATCTACATTTGCAGAAAAGGAGGAAGAGGGAGGTAGAGCAACATAGTAAAGAAGTGACAAGATTGCCAGATATCATGGCACCCTAAGCATCTGCAGGGAGTTGGAGGACCACTGTGGAGGTCTGGGAAGAGCTTCTGAAATTCAGAAACACTGGGAAGAAAGAACAGGCTCCACCCACCAAAAAGATGAGAGCTCTTATTGAGGTGTTGTGAATTGTAAGAAGAAAGAACAGCCCTAAAGACTGAAAATTGGGGTTTTCCAGGATGAAAAACCATTTCCTTTGAATATACATGTTTTATTCCCAACATTGTACACTCTTCTAGCAATGACTCAGGTCTCCATAATTCTCTAAAATCTTACTTCCTCTTCCTTAAATTTTTTTTTCCCACTAATCTACTAAGTATTCCACTTTACTTCTGACCTCTTAATGGCCACCCCGACTTCCAGAAGAGGGAGTTGTTGCTACTTCCCCTGTGACTGTGGTTCCCAGGGTCCATTTAGGAACTACAACAACCCAAATGCAATGGGACAAAAAAACATTTTCGCTTATTTCTGTATAAGAACCAATCTATGAATGTGGCAAGCATGATACAGAGAGTAAGAAGAAATGCTAACCTACTTTCCTGATTTCAGACATAAGAAAATGGATGGCCCCATTGTTAGCTTTGAGATCTGGGGGGCTCCTGAGAAAGGTCAATTCAATTACAGACTTCTCCCTCTCACCCCTCTTTTCCTTCCATTAACTCTCTCCATCTGTCAGGTTACGTTGCCAAAAGGAGACAGCCCTGTGAAATAGCGCTGGTGGACCCTGAGACATAGTGAAAGTGTACCCGACCCTTTTCTCTCTCTCTCTCTCTCCCTCTCTCTCTCTCTCTGTCTCTCTCTCTCTCTCTCTCTCTCTCTTCTAGAGATCCCAATATTTCTGAGTCTCTAGCATGATCTACAGCTGCCCACAGAGGGCAGGGGTGGCAGGTGGGTGGGTGTGGGCCAAATCACTGTCTGTGGCCTCACAGTGCTGATGTGTAATCACAACCCAGCCATATACCGTAATGTGGCTATAAAGATCTCAGAACCACAGTATATGAGAGTTATGCCTGAAATGAAGTCCAATCTGTGATAAAGCAGCCAGCATTAATGCGACAAATATGTGACAGTGGGCAGAGAAATGACTGATTGGGGATGTTTATAAATATAGGAAGTGAGCTGCTTGTGGCATCCAATAGAGGGGGTTAGCAAAATGAAGACAGATGGCAGCCGATTAGCTCTCACATTCCTTTGTGTCTGCCAATCCAGGCAAAGAGCTCCAGGGTTCAACTTCATCACACAAGCCTCCCAGTGGGACCCTCCAGGTACGTTATAGACCGGCTCCACCTCCTGGCTCGGCATAGAACTACAGCTCGCTTAACAATGACTTGTGCAGCTGACAGCAGGGGAGAGGTAGTCTAACAGCCATTCCAAAGATGGCATTGATGCATTGAAACTGCAGCCAAAATCCTGGGATTTACTCAACTGTTTCATAGTAGTTTTCATAAAAATGTAGAATACTCCACTTGGGAGACGATTTTAAAGACCCCCATCTAGCCCAACTCTTCAAGCAATGCTGAAATGCCCTGTCTCTGTGCCAAGCCCATGGCAAGTCTGCCGTTTTCCAGGTGGAGACTGCCATGTTTGGCATTTCATTGACTTTGAGTTTCAGAATTAAGTTCATTTCCTGGAGCTCCCACCCTAGGGTGCTTGGCAGCTTCCTGAGTAAGGATGAGCCACTCTTCTTCCACAAGACAGCCCGCCCTACGAATATCTAGAGAGGTTTCATGTCCATGTGTGGAAATGTCTTTGTTTTTCTCAAAGGAACACTGCGAGCTCTATTGTTCTTTGTTCACAGAACATGCAGTCATGTTACTTTACCATCCAACCTTTGAAAGTGTGGTGCAATAATTAGCATGCTGTTCTGGGGATTGTCTGACTGGTCCACAGTAATGCAGCACACATGAATGTTTTTGTCTTATGTCATATAAAAGAGGGAAGGTACCTCACTCTCACAACTTGTAGGAAACTGGACAATCAGTAAAACCAGTATTTACCCCCCATCTTCCTTTTCCAACTTGCTAAAATTAAATCCTTCTTCAATCTATTAGCCTCTTCCGAATGTCCAGGCTCTGTGCCCCATTGCTCCTCAGAGCAACAACTGTCCACAACAGTTTCCACCCTGTGTCTCTATAGTCATCCCTACTCTCAAACCCTAGAGATTTAAAGTGTACTAGCCCTATACCTTGAACTCTCCATCAATTGTTAGCTTGACTTGGACTTTGCATTTTTTTAAATTGTTTAATTGTAGTCCCCAAATCCAGTTCTTGTTAAGCAGTTCAGGTTACTGGCCTCCTGTCTTACTTCTTGTGACTGTCTTATTAAGCTTCCAGGCCTTGGGATCTCCAGCATAGGGTGTTCTGTTTTAATGCTACAAAGCTTTTTTCCAAAGAAGTAGGGTGCCTTGTCAATCAAATTGTGCAGTCAAGATAATAAATACTTCATATGCATTACTGAACGTGACCTACACAAGAATCCCACCAGGTAGATAGCTACAAATATACCTCCATTTTATAGATGCAGAAATTGAGGCACAGAGGAATTAAGTAACTTGCCTAAAGGTATATAGGTGGTAAGTGGCAACCTCAGTATTTAATCCCACATAGTCTGAGTCTAGAGCCCAGGCCCATAAAGACCATCATACACTATGACCTCATGATGAATATGCTGAGGGAGAATGAGTGACAGCATTAGTGTGTGTACCTGGTTCCCTGTCACCACTCTCAGCCTGGAATGGCTGCCAGCTCCGACCCACCACTCTTTCCTGCAGCCATATTCTTTAAAACCCACATTCTTGCTGTGCTGGCCTTTCTCCCAATCCCATCTTCCAGTGCTCAGATCTCCCTGAAGAACTCTCAGAAAAAGCCCTCACCTCCTACAGTTAGCTGGACCATGCCTGAAACTAACATCAGGTATGACATAGAACCATATGTGAATAATTTACGTTTTGAACCTAATTATAAGATATTGCATTCCCCTCCCCCCGCCCATTAAATTTCATCATCTTAGATTTGGACCATTCCTCCAGCCTGACAAGATCTTCCTGGATTCAATCACCTGATAAACTTAGTATTCCTCCCAATTTCATGTCATCCACAAATTTGATAAGTGTCATCTCTATGTCTTCATTCAAGTTGCTGATGGAAATGTTTGTCCTGTGTATCCTGGCAGACCACTGCTTGACATTGATCAATTAGTTTTTCAGCACCTGTTCGCTATAGTTCTTCATCCACTTACTAATATACCTAATTTTACTAGTATTCAGCATGAAACTCTTCATCATTCCGATAAAGCTATTACAAAAGGCCTTGTAAAATGTATTCCAGAAATACCGATTCACTACGCCTACTACATTTCCCTAGAAAAAAGTATGAACTAAGGTTTGTCTGACATGACCTAATATTAATAAATCTGAGACAGTGGGAAATCATTATTAACCTACACTGTGCATTGTAAGAGTCTAAAGAAAATCTCATGCCTACAGTGAATTTATTTCTAAACCATCTCCTGCGGAGTCCTAGATTTCCTTAGAGGTGCTTCAGAGGCCACTGCAGGGGCTGAGGGAAATGGAGCAGGCACAACCCTGTCCCTTCCTTCCAAACACTCCACTATTCTGTACATTATAATAATGTTGCATTTTATGCCCTTCTTGAAAAAGTGAGATGCAAAATACAATTTGAAAACTGCTGCTTTAAAGGAAGAACACAATCGGTCTGTCTAGAGTTGTACTTGATTGCACTATATTGACTGGTGCTTGGGACACTCACTTTGTTAATAAAATCGAGACACCATTATCCACATTTGCTCTGTGTTTCACAGAAGTGCTATAAGACTTGATAGCTAGCCTTAGGACAAAGCGACTAAGCAAGTCCATTATTGAAATGCACACTTCTAAATGCCCCAAAGAATCCTTGTCATTTGTTCCCCGTGATCTGCTCAGAGGATGTTTGCCCATCCCCAAACATTTATTGAATGTCTCCTAGCTACAATGCATTTTGAAACACATGACTTCTTCAACCTTTACAACAACCTTAATGGGGGAAATACAATTATTCCTATTTACCAAAGAGGACGCTGATGCTAAAAACTGGCTAAATAAATGGTTTACAATTACACAGCCAGTAGTCAAAAGAGCCAAAATTCAAACTCTGGTTTGATTGATCCCAAAGCCTTATATTTTTATCAGTGTTTACAAAGAGCTAGGTATCGGGCTAAGCGTTTACAAAAATTATCTCATTTAATCTCACAATAGCCATCCTGTTGGTGATATTATTATGCCCCATTTTGTAGACAAAGATGCAGAGCTTCCCCATGGTCACAGAGAGAGAGAAATTGGCAGAGCTCAGAATCCAATCCATATAACCTGACTCCAGAGACTCTGCTATTAGCAATCATATCACGGCTCATCTTATAATCAAACTTGACACAGACACGTACGTGCCCATTGGCCATTCTTGGAGGGGTCTTGAAAGCTGTATCTCTTCCCATGAGCTGTCCTAAGTGAATCTACTGTTATAGATTATTTTTTACTTTTGAGTGAGAAATTGTTATTTTGTTTTACTAGAAGCAGTCTTCGTCAGTCATTCAAGGTTTGGTGTGAAGTAGAGCCTCTCCAGCATGTCTAGTTGAGAACAGAACATTGAAAGTAAGGGGCAGAAAGACAGGTTATCTTTGATCATCTCGTAGGGCTGAAGAATAAGGCAAAACTCAGACAATGGGTGGAGGCAGGTCTGAGTCACAGCCCTAGAAGTATGGGGCGGGGCACTGTAATGGGAGGGGAGAGGGGACTAAAGCAGGCTCTACCTTCAGCACATTTAGCAATGGACTAACCCTGGTTCTTTTCAAAGAAGACCCCTCAGATTCGACATCCTGCTGTTGCCTCTCTTCTTTTTCCAACTGTGTTGGAGAATAGTTGAAAGGGATGCAAGCCTGTAGAATATGTAGCCAGTGTAAACAGACCCATGCTCAGAAGCAGGGGATTTCAGTGGTGTAGCTGTTATTTACGGCCTGGGGCTGGCTCCCTCACTTTTATAATTGGCAGGAGCAGAGTGGAAGGAAGGGAGCACAAATCACAACGACTCCCTCCTTCCAACCCATCTTCTAGATACCGTGTCTGAGGCTGGCTTTCTGCCGACATATATATTTCTATTGCCTATTGAGCACGAAGGGAGATAACAGTCCTGAATAGCATCAGACAAGGAATGAAATGAAATTTTAACCCTGGTAATGTAAGATGCATTGCACTTCTCCTCCTTTTAGAGTCTATTTGTCACTTGAGATAATTCAGCTGGAATCCACAGAGTACCCAGCCAGCCAGGGGAAAGCCAGAGCATAAAGGGGCCAGGGAGAGGATATTAGTTAGGAAAAGAGACATGTGATCTGAGGGACGGTCTATGCAACATTTCCCACATCTTGCACTCTTTTGGAGCTGGAGAAGGTTAAGCATTGTTGTTATTGTTGCCACCCCCTGCCCCCACCCCAGTGATTGCTTTTGAATACTATTAAACTGGTTTTGTTTGTTTGTTTGTTTTTGCCGACTGTATATTTATTTATTTTTTAAATCTGCACATAGTTGTACCCACGCAGTTCAAACCCGTGTTGTTCAAGAGTCAACTGTATTTTAATTGAGCCAATGGAACTTTTTTCCTTTTTTTATTCTTTTTTAAAAGTTAGTTTCAGGTGTACAAAACAGTGCAATAGTGATGCCTTTTACCTCTCACAAAGTGACAGCCCCCCTCCCCCAATCCACCACCCCACTCCCCGCCCCCCGACATCACACATGTCTATTACAATTCCATTGACTCCACTCCCCACACTATACTCCACATCCCATGATTTTACATATATGTATTAAATTATAGTTGACATACAATATTATTCAACGTCAGCTTCAGGTGTACTGTGCAGTGGTCAAGTCTCTACACCATCTGTGAAGTGGCCTCCCTGACAAGACGTGTGACCATCTGACACCCTACAAAATATTTACAACATTATTAATTATATTCCCTGAACTGTCTTTCATACCCCTGTGGCAATATTGTAGTTACCAATTTATGCTGTCTAATTCTAGCAACCATCAGTTTTTCCTCTATATCTCTGAGACTATTTCTGTTTATTTTGCTCATTTATTCAGTTCTTTAGATTCCACATATAAGTGAGATCATATGGTATTTGTCTTTCTCCGACTGACTTATTTCACTTAACATAATGTTCTCTAGTTCCATCCATATCATTGCAAATGGTAAGATCTCATTCTTCTTTGTAGCGGGGTAATGCTCCATTGTGTAAATGCACCACAGTTTCTTAATCCAGTCATCTACCGATGGGCATTTCGGTTTAAATTGAAGGTAACCAGCGGAACCATAGGAGGAAATGGGATGAAAGTGGGAGGAACAGGCTGGGAGTTGTCTAAACTCTAATAAAAGTTATAGTGATCTGACAATGAAACACGTTATGTCATTAATATGTTATTCAGTTAGAAGGTACTACTTTATAGTATTTCCATTTTCTTACATGCACTATTAGAAAGAGCAGGGCTGAACATCTCTGTATGGTGTATTCTGGGATATGAATAATAAGGTATATAGTCCTTGTGCTCTAGAAACATCTCAACTAGAAAGGAAAATAAAATATGCCCATAAACCCAAAGGCATATACGGTAAGAGTACTTCAGGGGCAAAAAAAGGTTTAATGTAATAATGGGTTTCCTGTCACTAAAGTTGTTTTAAACTGTGTGTGTATATAAAAGCTGTTAGTCCTACCATAATTTAATGCTTTCCTTCTGGAAGGCCTTCTCAAAGTCTTTATATGCTAAAATCTATTATGAATCATTCAAAGGAAGATAGGTGTCCAGCACTTTCAAAAACTGATGAACTCTATAGCCCTCTTCCCCCTTTTATTTGAAGAACCATCCAAAGGGATTGTTTTTTTCTGGGAAACCATTTTGAGAAATCCTGCTGGATAGGGGATTCTTGCACCAAGCACAGATTAACATAGATGGCCTCTAAGGCCTCTCCTGAACCTGGGAGAGCTCAAGCGACAGACAAGGCAGGGATCTCTTTGGAGACGGGCAGATGACCCAGAGAGGCTGGCTGCTGTTCGAATAGTTCCAGCTCTTAGGCGTTCTCAGGGACAGTATTAGGGAGTGGGGAGAGAGCCTTCCCTCTTCTCTACAAGGAGACCCAAGCTGAGTGACCATGACTGGGAGGCTGCGCCAAATGCAACTTGGGGGAAGGAAAAGGACTTTCTAGGAGGGATACTATGCCTTCTTTACAAAGTCTAGATCACTCCCCTTCCTTCTACTCTGATGTTCTTCTTTTGCCTTCTCTTTCTCCTTCGCTCAGGGAACTCTGGGACTGGCATTGACTGTGGATGCTAGGAAGGGGTCCTAGCACTCACTACGTGAATATAAACATGCTCATGTGTGCGCACACATGGACAAGTGCACACCCACTCACAGACCCGCACATGCTCTAGTTTTCATTTCTTGGGTCTATCCGTGTGGTCCAGCGGGCATACTGCAGGCATGGATGCCAAAGTTCCCTCACTGAGGTTACATAACCTCGCACAAAACACATCATCACTATCCATGTTTGGTTTATGCAAAATAGAGACAATGCGACCAATCATTTTCTTCCCCCTAAGATGTCGAAAGAATTCAAGGGAGTAGTGGACATGAGGGGACTTTAAATTATGGTGTATGGATATTTGGAATTGCTTTTGACTCATGTTTCACTAGTCAAAGTGGGGAACGCAGTGATGTCATTTCCCAAGTTGCAGTCACCACTGAATGGTTCACCTGCAACTCGAAAGAATAAAGTTGGCATTTCAAGATCACTTGGATTTTAAAAGGCTGAGCTAGACCAGTCCCTCTAAGCACTTTATAAAACCTTCACATAACCCAGACACATACACTGGACATTCAGCTTCCCACACCCTCAAATCTGAATTCAGTAATATCCATACGCTGGAGCCATGAGGGGCAATAAAGAAAACTGCATTATAGAAGGAAGAGAACACACAGGCCTTCATCACCTAAGCTAGCATGATCTTATGTGGTCTCCTCTGACCAGGCCATGTCTGGTGGCTTAAAGAGGAAACCTCTGGGATTCAAATGTTCCAGCTAGAAAATACTTCCAACACTTCAGAAGAAATCCACAGAAGGGGACAAGCTCATTCTCATCGCCAAGCCCCCTGGATGATTGAGTATCTTGTCATCAGGTCCTGATTCTACAAGAAACAAGCCCCCAACTTTTCTGTAAAGAATGATTATTGGGTATTACCCTGATACAAGAAAAATTAGGATACAGGAAAATTCTGGCAGGACCAAGGCGAGAAGGGGCCTTGGCAGAGCTGGACCTGCCTGGGAAAGGTATTAATCTACAGACTTTGAGGAAGAGTAGCAATTCTGTTTCAATTCAACAATCGGAGGAAGTTATTTTCAATTGAATTGAGCCCTAACCTGCTGGTTGGGAGTCCCTGCCTTCATTTTCTTGCCATTTGAAAATACCACACAGGCTAATTTATATTGGCTTCCTGCTGTGAGGCACTTTATATAAAACATTTCATCAGTTTCTTTCTACCGCTCTGCAAGGCAGGAATTTTGCAAATGAGCAAACTGAGGCTCAAAGATACAATGATAAATTAGCAGAGCCAGGATGTAAAGCCTGGTTTTTCTGGTTCCAAAGCCACTCTCTCGTGGGTCAATTTTTATTTTAAGGAATGATTAAAAAAAAAAAAAAAGCACCTGGGCTCCAGTCAAAAGGTTGGAATTGGCCAGTGGTTCTTAAAACCCCTCCCAACAGATGACCAGGCTGGTTGTTGTCCTCTGTTCCAGTTTAGTATTCCCCACGGGTCTGGGAGAAAGAGGAGGTGCAAAGCTGGGGTGGTGTCCCCCAGCTGAATTCCAGCAGAGATCTTTACTGAGTCCCAAGCCCCTTCTCCACTGCCCCTCCGCACCCCGTTGTCTCCTGAGGCTGTGGGAAGTGACAAGTAGATAGACGGGAGGTGACAGCAGGGCTGCGTGCTCTCAGCCAGGTTGCCGACTGTGTGCCAGGAGCCTGCTTCTCATTCCACGTGCGTCGGGGCACGTTCCCCTTCATCAGCAGAAGAGTTGGATATCTTGAAACACTGAAGTTTTCATCTCCTCTTGATTGGGCTCTACAGCAGTTTAAAAAGCCTCTGCCTAAAAGTGAGAATCGTGTCACACCTTAATAGCCTCATTTCTAGGGCGACAGGGGCTTTTTAAACTCCCTGAGCCTTGGTGGGAATGTCTGAGCTGCTCGCTTTGTTTGTCTCTCCTGCATTTCTATTCAGGGAGTCGTCTCTGAGAAGTCTTTCATTGAGCACACAGTCATCCAAAGGGAAAGAGAAACATGCTCTACATGAACATTAGTGGCAGCTGAAATTTGTCACACTGAAGATCAAAAAGCACAGCCAGGTAAAGGAAGACAAAGGGGGGGGGGAATAAAAAGCAGGCATGGGGAAATAGGAATGCCCACACAGGATGGAAGGGCTGAGATGGGAGTGGTGGCATTTTGGGTTTGGTTCTTATCCCTCTGGAGAACAGCCAAAGGACAATGGCATTTTGGAGGGTCACATATGTTCCATTGCTCTGTGGGCCAGAGGATCCTTGGTTCGGGGAGGGTGCTCTTGGGACATACCCAATATACTTGTAAGCCTGAGAGCCAGGCTGCCCCATACATTAGGGCACCGATGACTTGTCAGCCTCCTAGGGAAATCCTGAGGCTAGAGTGTCCTTTCTGACAAAGAGGGGCCACTCTCGTATGTCCCTTAGGCTGTCTGCACACCAGAGGGCACATATGCAGACATTTAACTGTAAGCCAAGCACACTGGGTGTGGCTATGTGTGTTTGTGAATTCAGTTGACATCGATCAAATTAGTTTTAAATGGGCCCAACCAATCTCAGCTTATTTTTTTAAGATTGTTTTCCTAGCTTGCTCTGCCCTACCCTAGATAGGAAGCCAGCATTGTGGAACACCATAGAAAGACAAACTTCACTCTTTTCATATGCACTCGCTTTGTTCCAAAGCCCATATTACCTTAAAGGAGTCTTCTGCACTGAGGCATGTTTGTGACCTAGTTCTGGAAGGCTGAGTCCTGTGTTGCTTTGATTAAATAGTACAGGATTCAGAGGGCAGGCTCCTGAGCTGTGGGATCAGCTGCAGAAAGGGGAATCGGTCCCCCTTTGTCTTTCCATGCTGCATTCTTTAACAAAGAACATAAACAGAACAGAATCACCTCCCTGGAACACAGCGTTCTCCTCTGACCGTGGTCCCGACAGACATCATGTGGGAGGGCCCAGAGATCCCAGATATCTCAGTTCTCGTCAATTACTAATTATGGAGCCTGCCTCCCAGAATTGCATCTTCATCAGAGTAAAGTGCTAAGAACATACATGGGCTTTGGAGCGGAGCGTGGGTCTGTTTCCAGTGAAATGACCTTGAGCAAGACGTTCAAACTTCCTGAAAAGCCTCCGTTTTCTCCTGGGTCAAGCAAAGCAGGCATAATACCTACACTGCAGGGCATTTTTTGATTCATATTAATATATGTAAATCATCAGGTACAGTGCTTGGAGCCACTTCAATGTCACTTCATCCGGGAGACTCTTCTAGACCCAAGAAAGGAACTCTTGTTACACAATTGAGTCCACTCCCGCTTCCCAGTATTTATCACAAATTTGTTTAATTAGTTGCCTAATAGTTAGTACTTATTGAGCACTTAATGTGTGATAGGCGTTGTTTGTAACACTTTACTTTTTACAAATGAATGAGGCACTCCTATTATCCCCATTTTAAACAAAAATAATTTGAGCCACAGAGCAGCTAAGTAACTTGTCCAAGGCCACACAGCAGAATTTGGACTTAGCGCCATCTGATTTGAATGCCACACTGCACTGCTGTGCAGCCTTAATTACTTCTTTAGTGGCTGTCTTCTCTGTTCCTCTGGACATTCTAGGAGAGCAGGGACTGAACTGCTCTTGTTCATTTATGAGTTTGCAGTGCCAGGTACATAGCAAGCAATCCTGTCCATTGAATTAAAGGTTGTTATTTCTAAAGTATTATTTTAGCCCACACTATTTCCTGTGGGTAAAGGACTCTACAGATTCATGACCTATTAAGTCACAAATTTCTTAAATTTGTTCTAAATGCATTTCTTTCTTTTCTTTTTTTTGTAAAGATTTTTATTGGGGAATTGGGGGATGGGAACAGTGCTGGGGAATTGGGGGAAGGGGAACAGACAAGTTGCTGTCCTTTTTTTGTTCTTCA
>NW_017731680.1:200325-213852 GCF_001890085.2 Hipposideros armiger
CTAGTTGTGGAGGACGTTGCTTCACTGGCCCAAGTTGGCACCATCATTGCACTCTTCCCGGGTGAGGCAGATCAGTCGCCGGCTTCTGGACGGCCAAACATGGCAGCTGCTGGCCACTCATGCTGGCTGCTGGCTACACACAGTAGCTGCTGGCTACACATGGTAGCCCATGGCAACCCACTGCAGCAGGGGCTGCAGCCTATGCCCTCGCCGGCAACTCATGGCAACCCAGCTCCAGGTTGAGCTGTTGTTCAGCAGCTTAGCTGTAGAGGGCAGTGTCACTGGCCCTCACATGTGGGATCCGAACCAGGGTCCTCTGGCATCCCAAGCCAGCTCTTAACCAACACGCCACTCGGCCAGCCCTAAATGCATTTCTTTAAAGGTTTATATAGCAAGCACTTCTGGGTTTTAGTATTTTTTTCAGAATTTGTGAACAAGTCCAGATCACTCCATTCTTCAAATGTAATAGGCTTTGGTCACCTGCTTTCTCAGTGCCCACTTTCTACCCTGTAGGGTCTGAATAAACTTTAGTCAGCACCCCAGTGTGCCTGATCAATCATTTCAGCTGCTTTCAGGGTGGTGCTGTTTTCACTGAGGTGTGCTCAGAAGAGGCGAGGTGAGGCTGGGACTCAGCTTGAATGGGGAGAAGAATTCCGCTGGAATCAAGGCAGAGGAGCTCTCCTTCACTCAAAAGAGAGACACTGGCTCTGAAATAAGAGCCAGGCAAATTTAGGGGCTTCTCTCTTTGTGCCCCTGGGACCCTAACTTATTCCTGGGCACATTGCTCTGGGTCCTGTACTGGTCTGGTCCCTCTCAATGAAATGTCTTCTTTCAGTTCATCAAGGAACTTGGTCTTGTTTCTTTCAGGCTCAACTCCCAAGTCACTTCTTCGGAGGGGCCTCTCCTAACTTCCTGTCCAGGAGAGGCCTTCAGTTTTCAGTCCCTCGCCATCCCTCATCCTTCTGAGTTTTCTCTATTGCACTTGACACTAAGGATATTTTACTTATTTCTGTGTCTGTGTGTTTATGGCTAACCATGCTGTCTGTCTCGTTCACTGCTGTGGTCTTGTGCTCAAAGAATACATAACATTTAATAGGCATGCAATAAATGGTGGTGAAATTCATGGAGTAGTTAGTT
This sequence comes from Hipposideros armiger, assembly GCF_001890085.2. Lineage (NCBI taxonomy): Eukaryota > Metazoa > Chordata > Mammalia > Chiroptera > Hipposideridae > Hipposideros > Hipposideros armiger. Next base: position 201,463 of record NW_017731680.1, read on the forward strand.
ACACACCTGGATCTATCCCAGGAGGTGAACTCTCCTAAAGACCAGGGCCATGGGTGATTCATCTCTGTTGGCCTTACACCTAGCATGCCTCAAGTTCAATAAATGCTTCAAGAAATGAGTGAACAAATAACTGAAATTTTGATTTTTTTGACAGTGGGAGTGGGAGGGGAGGCAGTGGTGACCTGGGTGGAAAATGGACATTTCTGTCCTTGGAAAGTAGTTGGTGGCCAGAGATGGAACCAAGGAACAAAGGGGTCTTCTGGAAACTGAGTGAGGAGTATGCTACAAGGAAGTGATAGTTTTTCAAAGTAAGGTCACAGGAATACCCCCTTCAGAGTTTCCTGGAGATCTCGTGGAAAATGCTGATTATGATGAATGGGATGAAAACCTCTAAAGTTTAAGTCAAATAATCTGCATTTTAAATAAGCTTCAGGTGACTCTTTGAACTTTACAGTTAGAGGCGTATAGAATTAGAAGCCTGGAGAGCAAATATCAGAGGGAAGAATGAGACAGACAGACTCAGTGACATCCGGGAAGAAGGCAAGAATTAACAAAAGAAGAAGCTGCGATGGTAAGCTGAGCTCTGCATCTGCCTTGACTGGGACATGGCCAAGTACAAGTCTCAGGCTGGGAAGTGTGGACCAGAGCCTGAGCCAAGAAGACCCAGGTTTCTTGGACCTAGGAAAGTGAGAAAGAGAAAAATCTGGATTTATACATTTAAATAAGAAGAAACTTCAGTGAAAGATAGTGGGAAAAAGAGAGCATCTGATAAAGAGGAATAAAGCACTGATACATGCTACAGCCTAGACAGCCCTTGAAAACATTGTGCTGAATAAAAGGAATCAGACACAAAAGACCTCATATTGTGATTTCATGGATAGGAAATGTCCAGAATAGACATTACTGTCACTCATGAGTGCATTCATTCAGCCAATAATGATTGAGCACAGACCATGTGTTAAGACGGCACCATCGTCACTACAAACATTTGTAAGAATTTGGGTCCCTGGGACTTAAGTGATGTTCCACCTCCCCCAGCCACCCAGCAACGGTGGTGCCATCCTCTCATTGTGATGGAAATGGGATAGATCCAGGTAACATCTTTGTGAAGTTATTTGGGACAGAAACATCAGAATTTACACAACTGAACTGTTACAGGATCACATTTCCATTTAGAATTATCATCATTTCTAAAACAAAACATTATTATTTTTTAAGGTTTTGGGTGAATTTGATTACTCATGAAATGAAAGGACTAATAGAAGAGGCCCTAAACAGCAGCATTTCCAATAAGAGTTTCTGAGGCTTTTGAAGCCAGAGTTCTTTCTGGAGCCAGAGTGTCTCTGACCAGGTTTTTCCTAAGCCCCCCACCCCAGACTGCCCCTTCCCTGATGCCCCAGACCACCTCTCTGGTAATGAAGACACAGCCTGCTTTTGACCGAGATAAACAGGAGCAGAGTACGAAGCTTTTCTTTCAGACCCAGCCCATCGCCCCAGCTTAGCCCTGTCTTCCCCCAATCCCCTGCTTAGCTCTGGCCACTGTGAAGGCAAAATTTCAGCTGGGCCCTTTATCCAAATCCTAAATGTGTGGTTTCTCTGAGGAACTGCTCTCACTTTTAATGCCTCTTCTATTCAAGGTAGTACCTGGGCAGACTTCTAATCACAGGCATTTGATATTCTACTGAGTGTCTTCCAAAAATAATCTGCAAACAAGAGGCTGCAGGCTATAAAAGTCTCTCTCCCTTTCTCTTCTCCCTCTGTCTCTCTTCAAAAACAAAACAAACAAAACAACAACAACAACAAAAAACATGGCTTACAGCTTAATAAAAATACAACCTGAGTGAAAGCAGGAAACCTTAGCACTTTGCCCAACAATATTATCCTTTTAAGAGTTTTGTTAATTGGTTTAAAGTTGTGCTGTGTTTGGCTGAGAGGTGCAAGGTGCTTTTCCCTGCTGAAAAGATTGTCCTTGCATTTTGGGAGTTGGAACCATTGGCTCAATTAACAGAATGGCCAGGAAGAAAGGGTCAGCCTTGAAACACTCAAGCTCAAGACTCACACTGTATGTGATGAGTTGAGCAGCAATTTGGCTCTCCTGTTGCATTCCCCTTGCATCCAACACGCGAGCACGTGTGCACGTGCTCCCACAAATGCACACAAACCACAGGCAGGCACATCAAGACTCTCTCCTGGAGAAATCAGCATAAAAGTGGAGTAAAGGAGTTCCTGATTTGTTTTTATCTCCTTGCTGTTAAGGAATTTGTAATACATTCCACAAGGAAGACTTACTAGCTTGCAGGAACAGACAAATGCATCTGTCAATTTAGCAGCATCATTTGAGCTCAATCAGCATAGCGCTGAAGGAGTCCCCTAAATGTTTAATTTCTTTCAGCAACCGTAAGTGCTGTGATAGGTCTTATCATGATCGCATTGACTGCACAAAATGAGACATGGTGTGGAGCAGTTTTGTGGAAGGGAAAGACATTAAAAACACACAACAGGAACCCATTTAACAGGTTTCTAATAATATCATCTTATATCGACATCACATTTTCATTCCTAACCACTTCAGTCTTGGCGTGTACAGATTACTCAACCTCCTCTAAAATTCTGTGTTTTAAAGCTTGGAACTGATAGGACGATAGGACGGAAGGTAGAACAAAGGTAGGACTTCCGGAGTGTGTAGATTGGTTAGCATAAGGATCAAGATTCTCCCTTGCAAATATTGATCCACAGAGTAGTCACTAAAATATGTGCACAGTTTTGCTGGAACAGAGTGATTCTAGATTTCAGCAAGATGCATTGGAATGCATTTATCAGAAATAATATGCAGAATCCCCACAGGGACTCAGGGCCTTATACAGATTTCTGATATTTTTCTAGCACATATACAAAATAAATCAAATGTATGATTAATTTTTGCTCCAAAAATGTAGAACATAGAGGCATTTATTTTCTCACACATTCATTCATTAAATATCTGTTAAGTGCCAACTAAGGGCCAGTCACTATTGTCAAGATGCTCTTAGATTAGAAAAGAAAAACATAATTGTCCAACCCCGTAGGGAGCATGGTAACAATTGAATTACCCACACAGTTCAGAGCTGGTACACAGGAAGAAGTGACCTGCTCCTACTGGGAATGGAGACGGGGTCAGAAATTAGACCCAATGGACAGAAGGTAGAGTTAATGACATTCCAGGCAGAAGGACAAGCAGGGATAAAGGCACAAAAGAATGGAATGGGACATGTTCGGGAAACAACTGGTGTTTCATTAAGGCTGAAAGTAGACTTTGAGGAAAAGCAACTGGAATGAGGTGAGATGTCAGCATAGGAAGGTTGATTTGTTGCTGTTGTCCAAAGGGTACAGTGCTAGAAATAACTGCAACAGCCAATGTTCAGTGATCAGATGTCTACTAAGCACTCAGAATCATTGTTATTCTCACCAGCTTGCTAGCTCACAAACATATGAGACCTGAGAAGCACCAGAGTTGATACATATCTTCCAGAGTGTCACACACTGTGATGGTACAAGTCACAGGTACTAGGAGTCCAACAAAGGACAGATTGCTGTGCTGTGGCCTGGGTAATACATACATAAAGTATCCTAAAGAAAGTTAAGGATTTAGGTTACAGAAGAAAGGTGTGTGTGTGTGTGTGTGTGTGTGTGTGTGTGTGTGTGTGTGTGTGTGTGTGTGTATTGAGAATTCTCTTGAAGAGAGAAGAGAGGAATGTGGGATTACTAAGAGAAGGAAATAGGTATTAAAGCCGAGGGGGTGTGGTGTGGTATAGAACTAGGTGCACCAGGATGAAAGATAGAGAAAAATTATGTTTGTTCCTCAGTGTCTTCCTCGGTAAATGGAGTGAACTTTAACCTTCAAATTCCAAAAGATCATGCATATACTACTGAGAGAAAAAGCCTTGCACCGAATATCTGCTTCTGGTTCTAAAGCTTATGTGCAATTACAGTGTTCCTAGTGAAACACAGACTAATTTGACTTTCTGGGTAGCCTGAGGTTATAGGGTCAGGGCAAAGCCTGGGGAGCAGGGACACACCTGTCTCTCAGCAATGCAGCAACATGAGCACGTGCAAGTTTTTACTGAGAAACAGAGAAGTCCTAGAAGTTTGCTAGAAGGGCTGATGAGAACCTTAGCTTGGGGAGCCAGACAATCCATTAAGCCTCATGGACAGAAAAAAGAAAGGCAGAAAATGACTACCAATGCCTCGCACTATTTTTATTCCTGTGGAAAACACAGGCCATTGTCCTGGGGGAGGCGGTTCACTTGACACTGTAAATTAGTTTGATGCTTTTAATAGAGAGGGTGCCCAGTTATTTGAAATCAATCCAAGGGTATTGTATGAAGTCATGTTTCTTAAAAATACTTGGCATTTGGCTTCTATACTGAGCCAAAGGAAGTGCTGGGAAGTGGAGGAACGGCTGCTGTAAAGGGCAATCGGTGAAAGTCAGTTCTGGGACAAGGACCCCACAGCACAGGGAAATCAAAAGCACATTCAGCAGAGGTGTGGCCGTGGCCTACGCAGTCTAATACCTCGACCCTGCAGAGAGAGAGAGAGCAAAAAAACAGGGGCAGGACAAGAGGCGTGGGGAGAGGATGCTCAGGGAAGATGGCGAAATATGACGATTTTCTTGCAATCTTCCCCAAAGAGAGGAAGCTGGAAATTCAATTTAGACAGTGTTGTCCTTGACAAATAGAATTTTCCCCCCACTACCTGATAAATTACTTGAAGTCAAAATTAATATATTTTTTTTCCTTCAGAAAAGAAATAATCATTAGCCTCAACAGCAAAATTGGAGTTAAGGCTCCAGTGATATAATAATAATAATTTGCACTCATGCAGATTCTTTCAAGCAAAGGTCTTGGAAGCTTTGCCAAACATTAATTAATTAAGCCTTGCAGATTCCCCCCAGGAGGCAGGTAGCTATTATCTCAGCTTTCCAGATGTGGAAACTGAGTCTCAGGGAGGTGAAAGTGATTTGCCCAGGGTCACTCTGGGAATGAGAAGTGAGACAGAGATTGAAATTGCAAAACCTGCCCCATGCCCAGAGCTGCAGGAGCTTTCTGCAGCTTCTCCTTCTGGGGTTCCGGAGGGGCCGGGCCTGCAGAGATGTGTGAGAACTGAGATGGCTGGTGCCTAATGCATATGCGGGACTCAGAGAATTCCAGTCCACTAAGCATGTTTCAAGTGGCAGGGAAAGGCTCCCCAAATTATATTTTCATTTGCAAGATTCGGGATGCTTGTGACTAGGTAGAGCATCGCTAAAATTTGGAAATGAACAGGGAGCAGTTAGAGAAAACACGATTACAAAATGTTCTAGAGAGAAAGCTCCCTGTAATACTTTTCATGGGATTATTTATACCTAACCTCTATGCAGATGGTAGAAGTGAGAAACACAAAAGGAAGGGATGGTAACGGTGAACTTTAGACAAGGGAAGGGGGGCCTTCAAAGCGGTCTCCTTTGTGCCTCCTGAATTCCCTGACTTCATTCACAGAAATGCCCTCGGCAATGCCTGGCCTCTTTCAGAATTTGGTGGGGAGGGTCTTGTTTGCACCAAGAGCAGTGGAACCCAGTGCCTCTCCGCCTCCATGCCTGGTTTAGCAGCTGACAAATACCATCAGCGAATTCCCCTCCTTCTCCTGCACCCTCCCATCTTGGATGCTGCTGACATATTTTTATATTTCCTCCTGAGATTATACTCCACATAATGAATTTGATTCTTCAATTCTTTCTCTCTTCACTTCAAAACTCTGCAGCTTTTGAGAGTTTATCTGCAGCAAGATGAATCGGCCAGAGATTCCTGGTGCATCTCTCTTTACACTTCACCTCCCCCCACTACAGAAGAGAAATAGACTTTTCTCTCATCCATCATAAGTCAGAATGACAGGGCTGTCATTCCCCAGGCCAGGCTCACTGCATCATCCTTCTCTCTGTCCTGCTTCAGTGCATGGCCTGCTTTCTTGGGAAGTGTTAGGACCTTTATAAAAGATCTTAAATTGTAATAGAACCAGAATTTTTTTTAAAAATCAAAAATAATAATAATAAGAGGGAGAAAAAATGAATTTTAAAAATAATGTAAGAGAAAGTTATTTTCATTTTTTTTTCTCAGTAGACTATTCTGTCTTTAAATAGGATATTGTGAAAGTCTAATAAACCCAGTCTTTTTCCTGACATGTTATCAATCTTTGAACATCCCTAGAGGGTAAAGGGTAAATCCGATTTGCCTGATTTTACATGGTGGGAAAATGAGACAGAAGGAGGTGAAGGAGAAAGGTTATAATGGAAGGCCAAAGGAATTAGGAGAGGGAAAGTGAGGGGCAATATAGCCATGGCCTTGGTGTGCTAGGAAGAATGAATATAAGTGGGGTACGGACAGATTGTTCCATCACTCCACCTCCTGCCTGTCCCATAATGGGAAACGAAGGAATAAAAATAGATCCAGATTTTAACAGAGGAAAAAGTCAGTTGTGATGCTGAAGGAAAAGGTCACTGAACTGCAAGTCAGGAGACCTAGGTTCCAGGCCAAGCTCGGATGGAAATGACCGAAATAAACCTAAATTAGCCTTTTGCCTTTGGGTGAGTGGGAGGGTGGGGGCTCAGTTTTTCATCTCTAAAATGAGGAGTCCATCTAGAAGACTTTCTCTCTAAATACTAAGATTTTTAGGTTTTATTATTAACAGTGCTCTGGACATTAAAATTTACCAAGGAGAGTTAAGGAAAGCTGTTAGATTGAAGGTCTTTAAAAATCAATGTAAGCTTCTATTTTGGGAAGATTTTGATGAGGGAGTCTCTACAATCTAGGACAAGCTCTGAGTGAGCCCAGCTGGTCAGCCAGCAGCATCGTATGACCCGGACAGTAGCAGGCCTCTTTACCAGCACAGGGCCTGAAGAACCGCCTTCTAGAACTGTCATCACACCCTCAGGCAGTTCAGTCAGGAGTGATCCATCCATTTGCACAGACACTATGAAAATAGTGACTATTCTGAAGGAGCCTCTGCAAGTTTTGAGACAGTCTCACAGCCAGGCTGCCATTGAACAGTTCCATTGAAAGGGGTGTGCTGTGGGGGATGCTCTAAGGTCTTCGATTCAGTGAGTGGTTATAGTTTCAGTGCTTGATTTGGTCTCACCACAGAGAGGTCCTGAAGCTTCCATCCACTATCCTATCACTCTCTTTAATTCACAGATAGCATGGGCAGGGGGAACCTTTGCTACCAAATGTTATGGAAAGATTTAATTAAGCACCATTGGAAATTTTTGAATGGAAATGGCCACATTAGTTATGATTATTATCCATTTTCTTTAAACGTAGGGCCAACTGCTTAAGCTGTTAGGCACAAGCATGGAAATGACAAAAATATTCAAATATCCATTATCTCAGATTCTGTTTGCCAAGCATCCTATCTAATCAGGGAATGTCTGCTGGAACAGATGGGCCTTACACTGTGCCCTGTAAACCAGGAAACTTGGACATGTTAGGAACAAATGAATCAAAGTGCCAAATGTTGCTGCTGCTACAAGGATCTCATTTTCTACTCGGCAAAAGACTGACTGCACTTCTTTTCAAATAGGTCACATTTCCCACCTACAGCAAGTCCTCTGACTTCTCCAATGCTATACCAGGAAGGCAAACATTGACATTCCTGAGAGACTAAGGCCCAGAGTCAAACTGCACATGGCCAGGGATCATGGCACTGTCAGCATAACTTTAAGGAGAGGGCTGTTCAAAGTTGCAAAGGCAGGTGCTTAAACATAGAGAAAGTGCTTTCATTTCAACTTTATATTTATGAGTAGTTTACAGAAAGCTTTCCAGCCAGAGGAAACAGAATTGGTAAACACAGTACGTAATAGATTCAACAAATACCGCTAAGGATAAAGAACTAATTTACATTTAATGAGACAGTGATTGTTTATTAAATAAGAAATGGTTATGTTTATGAAGATGGCCTTAAAGGCTTTTCAGGAAGAATACATTTCGCATTGAATATAGCTTTTCATATTCAAAAGATGTGACTTGAGGAAAGGGGGAAGGGAGGAGCCAGCAGATTGAATGAAGAATGCAGGAAGCTAATAACTTCTTCTGGAATATAGGGCATCGGACAAAAATTTAATGGAAAATAAATTCCACAAAAGGTTCTCTTCCTTGAACGTTATACAGCAGGCTGACTCCACACTATTTTCTTTATTTAAAAAAATAGTATATGATTACTAGAGAAGTTGTGGCATGTTGGAACATATATTCTGGCCCTGACCCTGTATAATAGATTTTTGAATCAAAATTTGCGATCGTGTTTGTGACGATGGGGAATATATGTGACTTGCAGCAATCTCTGTAATTTTTAAGTAAGGAAAACCTGGGGCTTTCCATATAGAAAACTGGAAAACTCCCCAACCTTTCATGAAAGGTAAGACAAAGCAAAAAGCACAACAGAATAGCAAAGTGACCTCTGTCTATGATTCACAAACTTGTCAGACTTCATATGTATTTCATAATGACCTTTTCAATTATATTTTGAATTTATTTTTATTAAAAAATATTCAAACATTCAAAAAAATCATAAAATAAACCCCATACATTCATCATTCAGATTGAACAATTATCACGATTTTGCCACATTTGTTTATCTATCTTTTGTTTTCATTCATCTTTATTTATTTATTTTTTCATAGTCTGAGCATATGTCACATACAAGTAGAAGGGTGCATCAGAAACCTGAATTCTCTGTCCTGTAGGCTTAAGTTCTAGTCAGTGTTTGCACAGACACAGAAATCCAAGGAGGGGAAGAAACACATCCTTTCTCCTCAGATTGACCACTGTCTTCACAAAGACATGAAAATTATGTCCAATAATCCTGATTGTACTTGGTTGACTTTCCAATACCGCACTCTTCAGGTCAAGGAAGGAACAGCATGGATTTTAGGATATTGCCAACCCCATTGTCAAATGATATTCTAAAAATCTCAAGGAACCTTTTTGGGACTTTTTGAGTGATAGGATGGGCATATGCACACAATGAAGGAAGTTCTGACAACTTGAGAACAAAATAGACTTGTAGTTCTAGGCCAAAAAAAAAAAAGGCGGCTAAGGCTTTTGGACTAACACAGCCAGTAGCATTTTTACCCAAAGATTTGAAGATGAGGGAATAGAATTCTCTGTCCTTTGATTCCCTGAGAATCTGAATATACATGGCTACTAGGACAGTTACAGATAGTTCCAGTCCCTATATCTTAAGCCCACCAGAATGGGTCTGTCAAATGTTCAGGTGGTGATTCAAAGAGTCAGGGGCTAGATGGGCTAGCACCAGGGGCCAGCCTCAGTGCTGCTCCCAATGCAGCAAGTATAGGGACTAACCAAAGAAAGAGAGTAACTATGGGCCCAGTGTATAAATGCTCAGCAAGTTCTTTAGGAGGTTCTTGTTTGTGTATGTCAGATCGAAATAGAGCCTGTCAGTGGAGGGCAGGAGCGGATGGGACTTCATTGATAAGATATATATATATATATATATATATATATATATATATATATATATATATATATATATATATATTTTATTAAAATAATATATATATATTATTTTATTAAAATTATATATATTATTTTCCTAAAATTTATATATATATATATATATATATATATATATATTATTTTTAGTGTCCTTGAAACAGAATCTCTAGGTAGCAGTGGCGGTACCAGCTCTAAACACCAAGCACCATGTTCCAAAATGAGTTATGTGTTGGGATCTAGGGCTTAGCTCTTTAGGTATTCTAGTATTAAGCTGATATTTAATATTTGATCACAGATACAGCCTTGATTGACCACTACTGACCTGCCCACTCATGCCGACTCTGTCCCCCCTCCCCACCTTGCCTAGCACTAGTCCAAGAAACATCTAATTGATCAGGCACAATTAGATCAACAGCAGAGTCCCCTATGTTCAGGGAGGTGACAATCCAAAACAAAGACCCACACACTCCTATGTGTCATATAACACAGCTGATAAAATATAATCTAGTTAATTTAAAACTGTGTCTTCTGGCTTAGAAGCAAGAAAAATCTACTATTGGTTTTAGGTAACAGAGGGTTGTACTGGCATTAAAAAGTTGGGAGAATTTTACACTATAACTTAGTCATGATGATAAAAGAAACCAAGTCTCCTACATATCTGCGAAAAAGAACTAATTTCACTGTACTTTCAAAGGAGGAGCATAAGCACAGCAAGGTGAAGTGGCTTTCAGAGGGTCAGGAATCAATGATAAGATGGAGGTCATGGCCAGAGCTCTCTGAATCTCACTCTCCTTTTTCATTCCTCTGAGCCAAGTTACCCAGTTCACAGAACAACTCATTAGATGTAGAGCATGCCTCAGCCACAAAGACATATGAAAGAACATTAGTTACCACTTTTCCTTTCTTCCCAAGATAAGTGGCTTAGATGGACAGATAAGATTCATGGAAATATTTGCTTCAAGAAGAGTTGTCAGGGCATTAGCATCTCAGGCCTGATTCTACCATCTTCTGAAGCCTCTCCCAATGCTCCACGCATCCCAGCCTGTCCTGACCCTACCCCTCCTTCTGGACCCGCACTTAGAACTACAAAGCGCACCCTGACGGCTCTGGTCGTGCCCGGCTCCCCTATCTGGGAAACCCCAGAAAATCAATCAATCAATCAATCAATCAATCAATCAATCAATCTCTGCTTCAAGACACTAGAATGATCTGCCCTTGACTGGCACGATAGACTGATTTTTAAAAAATAAGTTACAAATCACCTGAAATTTATCTTTGCACTCACATACACATACACACACTAAGACAGTGTATAAGTTTTCCCATCATTAGTGTTCTACTCCATAATCATTATAGTTATTACTTATCATAAGTAATACTAATATTTAACATTTACAACATGGTCTTCTAAGATATAGCTATCATTATATATAGATAGATAGATATAGATATAGATATAGATATAGATATAGATATACAGATATAGATACAGATATAGATATAGATATAGATATATAGATATAGATATACTTTTTTCTCTTAATTTTCACAAAGCCCTAAGAGATAAGTGTCATTTTTATAACCTTTTTTACAGAGGAGGATGCTAGGGCACAGAGTTAGATTAATTTGCCCAAGGATTCACAACTTGTACGTAGCTGAACCAGACTTTAAAACCTGGTACTTTGACTTATCCATTATTAAATGCCATTTCCAGTAAGAGGGTAATCTGAAATATTAAATAATAATACTCTGCTTTTAATGTAATCTATATGTAAGAGGTTGCTTTTCCAAATTTATAGTGATTGATGATATTCTATCTACCTGATTCACCTTGTTTGGGGTGGGGAGGGAGGCCTTATGACTTTTTTGGTTTTAATGGCCTAATTCTTGATGTGGGAAGGTGGTTGGGGATTGAATGTCAAAAAGGGTTTACATCAGAGGGACCTTGGTCTCTAATATTGCCACATGTGTTGGTTTTCACTCTTGTTTCCAATCTTCCATCTCTATTTGCCTGCTGCCTGCAGCTCCAAGGGTATGTTAACCACCATGCAGCTCTCAGGACACAAACTTTTATCTACAAGATGCTAAGCCATCATTTTCTGACAAAAGCAAAAGGATTTCTTTTGACCCTGCTCCCTTGGAGGCTGGTTAACTTCCTCTAGCGGCCACTGGACATCAACAGAGGCAACTTCTCTGCCCTTTTGCATGTAATTCTTCCTTTTTTGCTACCTTTGGGCCTGGGACTGGGGCTTGAAGTGCATTGTCACTCCTTGGCATTAAAAATGTTCCAGTAAGTCAGTTCCCTAGGGAAGTGACTGATCTGGGAAAGAGATGCTATCAGAAAAAGGTTGTCCTAATGACAACCATGGGGTTGTCATCTTCCTAGAGGACAACACTAACAAAGGAAAAAGAAGGCAGCAGCATGGACCTTGCCTGCCTGGGCAAGAACTAGAAACATTCCTCTCACCAGACACTATCTGAAAATCAAAGCTGATAATTGGGCTGGGACCAATTGATAAAAGCATGGAAAGAGCCCCTCAAAACGCTCCTGGACTACTACATGCTTCACTCGTTCCTAATCTGCCTGTAATTGGTGTGTCACAGGCTGGAACCTTTGGGAATATGTAGGCAATTCTGGACTATTAGCTAATGCTCCTGTACTGGAAGGCTCTGTTCTGCAATCCATTCCATCACCAAGAAAAGACTTGGGGAACGACTAATGGGTTTCAAAGATTTTCACATTTAGAAGACTGGCTCCAATATAGACTTAATCACAAAGACTAAATGACCACCCTTTTAATGAAATTTTGCTCAGTTTATTCTGTACGTCCCCTAAGAACAAATGCCTCACCCCCCACAAAAAAAAAAA
>NW_017731680.1:214112-227995 GCF_001890085.2 Hipposideros armiger
CAGTGGTTCGAGTCCAGCCCGAGCTGAGCAGCCGCTGAGCTGCCAACAGGTAGCAGGATGGCTCAGCTAGAAAAAAAAAAAAAAAAAAAAAAAGAAAGAGCAGTTGGGGCAGATGTCATCCCATCAACAGCCTCCATTCCCCGGTCAGGAGGAGAGCTTGGAGGCAGTGCCCCTCCGTAGGCAAAGAAAAGCACATCCAAGCAGAGGTTGGGATTCTCTAAGAAATAAGGGGGGAAGAAAAGGCCAGGTGATTTAAAAAACTTGTTGAAACCTAATTGTTCTTAGTATAATAGCAAAGTAGTGTTAATATGTAACTTAATCCTGGATATTCTTTTGCTTCTCACTTTTGCATTATATAAAATAGCAGTCCAAACCAATGAGTAAACCAGGAAATATCAGCAGAATGGAGTGTTAAGAAGTAGCATTCTATCTTCTTTTGTACTCATAAGTTATTCCTTTGTAGATGTGAGTCTGTGTCTGTGTGTGTGCATGTGTGTGTGTGTGTGTGTGTGTGTGTGTGTGTGTGTGTGTTCAGGTGTGTGTTTGAAGGTAGCCTAAGTAACCTTTGTATATAAACAAAGTTTGTAGCAATACTGGTTTATAAATTGTTACATCACTGAGGATCTTGATATTTTTTCTGCCAAAAATCAAAAGTGACTACACGTTGTGTTTGGTCAATAACTGACTGATATGGCACTAAACGTTGGAGAAACTTAGTTTCTTCACAGCATACCTTAAGGATTAAAGTATCACAGGGTCATTCTGTAAGTCATTTATTGTTCCCTCATTCAGTCAGTAACTTTTATTAATATCATACTTTGTGCTAAGCATTATCTCAGGAATCATGGATATAAATATGACAGAGTCATTTAGAGGATCACATGACGTGAAAGGGAGACAGGTATGTCAACACATAATGGCCAAAGAGCCACGTGTTAAGTCACAAAATAAAACTAAACCCAAGCGATTAAAGCAGTTAAAAGGAGGGAAAAATCAACTCTTACAAAATCTAAAGACAGGAAGGGAAGCTCCTGTAGAGGAGGTACGTTCGATTTGGGCCTTGAAGAGTTAATAAACGATTGGGGTCGACAAAGCATAGAATGGGAACAAAGCTATTGGCAGCAGAGGAAATAACAGGTACATAGGTTAAGGCTGGAAATAGCAAGTAGTCAAGTTCCCTGGAAATGGGAGTGAAACTGCATGTAGGTGCCAGGTTTTAGGCAACGGTGTGCTGTATGGAGAGGTTAAAACTTAATATTACAGGTGACGGAGAAATCGTGAAAACCTTAAAATTCTGATATAACCTGATAAAATTTGCATTTGAGGAAGGTCCCTCTGGAACTAGTGAAGCAAATGAAATTATATGGAGGGGCGAATAGATACAAAAAGCATTGGGAAGCGTTACTGTCATGTAGATTAGGTATTGTGCAGTTTTGACTAGGATTGTGGTAGCGGGCCTAAAGGGGAAGATATATATATCAGGGGAGCCAAAAAATGTATATGCATTACCTGTATTCATCTTTTGTTATTGGTATATATTATTACAATTTTAATATAGTTTTTTTCTGTTCTTAAAATATGCGTACATTTTTTGGCATATATATATATATATATATATACACACATACATATATATATTTGATGTGTAGGAGGTGGAAATAAATTGGATTAGAAAGTAAGTGAACATAAACAATATGAGAAGAGGAGGTAGGATGGCTCCCAGGTTTCTCAAATGTGATGGTGTTACCATTTATAAAATTAGAAAACACAAAAGAAGGAACTGACTTGGAGGCTAGAAATGATGAGTTCAATTATAATTCTTAGAGTTTAGGGCAACTATCGAATATCAGGAAAAGCTGTCTGTTAGGTCATTGCAAGTATTCATCTCAAGACAGTGTATTTGGTTTGTGTTCACATTTACATTTTTAAACTATTTTTAAAAAATACATAGACTATAAAATATGTAAAAAGTGCACATGAAACATAGATGTGCCGATGGATTAATGATTTTGACCTGAGTACCCTTGTGAAAACCACCCAAACAAGAAAATGGACATCGCCTGCACCACAGAACTCATGTGCCCCTTTCTCTTCACATATTCCCTCTTCCTCACTAAGCGTAACCCCACCCTAAATTTTACCATCACGACACCCTCAGATTTTTTGTTTGTTTTTATTTTGTTAGTTTTCAAACTTAAACATGTTGAAGAGTTTAATTTTGTCTGTTTTCAAATGTCATACAGTACGTGTTCTTCTGTGTCTAGCTACTGTAGTTCAGTGTGACTTGCGTGAGTCATCCTTGTTATGTGCAGTTAGAACTGACTCATTGTCAATGCTGTTTGACATTTCATTGAATGAATACACTACAATGTATATCTTCATTCTACTGTGATAGACATTTTCATTTTTTCCATCTTGAGGCTATTTTAAACAATATTTCAGGAGCATTTCTGCACACATCCCCTGACGCACAGGTGCACATATTTCTTACAACCAGGAGTGTAATTTCTAGGTCATATGGTAAGCATATCTTAAACTTTGATAGATAAAGGAAAAGTATTTTCCAAAGTGACTTCCCCAATTTACACTCCCACTAGCTGTGCGTGAGACATGCATCACTCTACTGGCTCACCAGCACTTGATATTGGTAGGTTTTTTTTTCTGTTCTCTCTCTCCCTCTCTCCTTCTTTCCTTCTCCCTCTCTCCTCCTCTTCCTCCTTGTCCCTTTCTTTGTCCATTCCCCGATCCCTTCCTTCCTCCTTTCCTTCCTTCCTCATTTTGGTGAGCATGCCTTAGCATCTCACTGCGGTCTTAATTTGCCTCTCCCTGATACGTAATGATATTGAATTGACCTTTTTTGGGCTCCATTTTTTGTTTTGTAAAATGCTTCTTCAAGTCTTTTGCTCCTGGAGTCTACTGGATTGTCTAAAAATTTAAACTTTGATTAAAACATTGGAATTGTGGGACACTTGCTTTGAAGGTATTTGTAACAATGCTAGCCAACAGAAAGCTTCAATTCCCCTGCTTATTGTGCAATGGCTATGGATGACCAAGGAGGTCCTGCTCCTCTTTTGCACTACATCAAGTGTGTGGTAGTCTTGATACAGGAGGTGAGAGTGTAACCTCCAAAAATTAAGTAATTGTTTGCTGTGCCTTATCAGCTGGTTGGCTACAGCTCCCTGCTTTCTTTCCTCATCTGAGGACTCAGGGTTTGCTATTGCAGCCATAATGCTTCTGGCATGTGGCCCTTTTCTAATCACCTAGAGACTATCTCCACAAGGACATCTTTGGGCCCTCTCAAGGGCAGAACAGTCAGAGAAGAGGCTGTGAGAATAAGCATTATGTCAACAGAGCAGTCTCATGGATAGAGGATTCTTAAACATCTGCAAGAATGTTAACAGCAGATGTACAGAAAAAAATGGTAGACAAGTTGGTGCACGGTTCTGTGTGTTTGAAACATATTGGTTTTAACAAAGTTAAATTGGTTTTTCACCTGCAAGACTTTCTGGAACCTTTACGTATATTGAGGATTGAACAGCCAAGATAATAACAGTAGATACCATGTCCTCAAAGGTTTTTTTTTTACCATTCATTTTATTTTTATTTATTTTTTTGAGGGCCATCTCACAGTGTTTCAACATTATAGATCTGTTCCCTTCACCTTCAAGGTCCATCTTTTTTTTTTTTAATTTTTTATTGGGGAATTGGGGGAAGGGGAACAGACAAGTTGCTGTCCTTTTGTTCTTCAGTCTAGTTGTGGACACGTTGCTTCACTGGCCCAAGTTGGCACCATCATTGTGCTTTTCCTGAGCGAGGCACATCAGTCGCCCTCTGGCTTCTGGACGGCCGCTCACTGTGGCTGCTGGCCGCTCACGCTGGCTGCTGGCTACATACGGTAGCCCATGGCAACCCATTGCAGCAGGGGCTGCAGACTACACCCCGTCGAGCGACTCACGGCAGCCCAGCTCCAGGTTGAGCTGTTGTTCAGCATCTTAGCTGTAGAGGGCAGTGTCACTGGCCCTCATATGTGGGATCCGAACCGGGGCCCTCTGGCGTCCCAAGCCAGCTCTTAACCATCGTGCCACTCGGCCAGCCTGAGGTCCATCTTTTTTTGTTTGCATTCTTCTAACAGATTCATTTTCTCCCTTGACTACAGGAGAAGTCTTCCCTTCATGAGCTATTATCTTGTCTCTAAGGCTATCACTCTGCTCTCTAAAGATCTCCCTGAATTCCTCCTTTCCGTGAAATGCTTGGGAGTACAGAGCCAGCTAAAAATGAGCATTCTATAGAGTAAAAGGCTTGAATCTGAATGCAAACTCTGCTACTGCCAACCGGGTAGCATGAACAAACTACCTGACATATCTAAGCCTCAGTCCCTTCATGTGAAAAAAGAGATAGACAGTGTCTATTTTATTGGGCTTCCTTCCTGCCCCCCTCCCACCCTCCCGTCCTTCTTTCTTCCCTTTTGAGGCTTAATTAATATATTTCGAGTAATGTGTTCAGAATAGTGTTTGGCACATAGTAAATCTTTAGTGTAGTCATCTATTGTTCTTGTTATTATCTTACTATTATCCCTGCTTCTTTTGCCTGCGTGGATCGCTAATTTTCCAGATTTAGAGCCACATGCTTCTCTTGGAGCAACGCAAAAGCACTTCAAGCACTTCATAGGTGCTCATGGATCCTACCTTCTAGAACGTGAAATTTGAGTTCTCACTCGTTTAACTATACTAACAGTTCATTAAGTGCACACATGCATATAAAAAGGACACTATCTTAAATTGTGTGTTGTCATTTGAAAGATGGAACCTTATTGTTAGTGTTAGGGGATGTTATTCATCTTTGGGGCAGAATTTAATTTCCTCTTTTGAATATTTTATATCTCCTTCCGTACTTCCCAACTCTTCACTAATGAAGATTTTTGAAAGACTGTATGGGACAACTTTGAATAACCTCCAATAGAATCTGTCCTTGGCTGAAAATTCTTTCTCAGTGTCCAAGGCACATGAGTGTGTGGGTAAAAAGCTTTGGGTACCAGAAAAAAAACAACAGCCCTTCATGACTTACCATCCTTGGGTTTCAGTTTTGTCTGTCTTGTTTTGGTTTTTATTTATTTTTTCCTGAGAAATTACGAATGTAACTAGTACTCTGTGACTCATTGTGTGATAAGACATATGAAAGGTTTAGCTTAAAACCTGACATCTGGTAGACAGTCAAGAACCCTTTGACTTTTTTTCTGTCCCTTTCTGCTTGGAGTTCCTTCTATGTTGGGTGTGACCCCAGACACATATTTCGATATGCTGAAAAGAGTTATCAGAGGCACCATGCCAAATAAATAAAAGATTTCTCCCTAATTTAATGTCCCAAACTCCATGCTTCCATGCTTTTGCTGTCAAATTTTCGAATGAGATCTGAGGATATTCCAGAAAGGGAGAAAGCTCCTTTATGCAATCTGCCTCTGAATTGTTACCATACTTCTTTAGTATCACTTTTTGGGCACTAAGAAAAGTAATGAATGGTGGAGATGAGACGCTTTCCTGCCGCTGATCATTTACTCATTCATTCATTCATTCATTCATTCATTCATTCATACTTTTAATCATAATATATGGTATTTGTGAATATAAGACATGAACGCTAACTTTAAGGACCCCCAATTTTGAGGGCAATCAGATCACACACAAGCTATGATGCCCTTTATTACTGTAGCTCTCTTACTGCTACCCTTTCAGTATCAGTGCTCTAAATTTCTAGTTACCTGGTAACTGACTTTAAATTATTGGTCCACAGCAGAAGTTTGCTGTTAGCTTGTTTCTTTTCACTGGCATACATGCTAACTGCTAGATTTAGATATACTAAGAGACCTGGACACAATGGGTACATTTGATATATATCATATAAATAAATAAGTAAAGCACCAAGGAGGCATCCTCTCATTTCCTCTCTCTCTTCCCTCCTCCTCCAGGCAGTCCCTCTGGGTCAGAACGGAGAAGTCAAAACAGGAAAGCTGACTTTGCTCTACCCATTCCAGTGGGAGTTGGAAATTTTTTCTATCTCCTGAAGCCCTGTCAGTAACACATTTAATCTGACTGTTATCATAATTATTATAACTTAACATTTATATAGGACTGAGTCTCTGGGGAGGATAAAAAAACCTCACTATGAATATAAAAGAAAATGATCAAGCTTCACCCCTCCCTTCTAGAGGAAAAGATACATACATACATATATTTTTAAATTATTTTTCTGCCTTCTCCTTACTTACCCCTTGAGGCATCACCTGGATGTACTGCCTGGGGACTATTTCTTTCCTGGGTGGGACTGACTGAGAAAAATGCAAAAGAGGAGGATGGTGACAAAGGTAAAACGTGCTTGTAGCCAAAGGAAAATAAAAATTCCCTCAAAGATTCAAGGAGAAAGGGAACCAAGATTTATTAACTACCTACAAAACCCAAGTCCTAAGTGATTTGTTTTACATATCTAATGTAATAGTCATTAAAATTCCCAGTGAAGTATCAGTGTCTCTATTTTATAGTTGTGGAAAGAGAAGCTCCTTTAAATTCAGGATCTTGCCCAAGATAACTTAATTAATATGTGCTAGAGGCTGACTTTGAACCCCTCTCTCTCTAAAGTTTCTACTCTTCTTGGTGTGATTTTGAAAACAAGTTTATGACCTTATTCTGATGCCTCCTAGTCACCTACTGCCCAGCACTATGTTATGAGGTTTGAGGAATATGAATGACATCAATCCTCACTTCCACTTCCAAGGATTTTCTAAAAGGAAAATAGAACTGACAGTTCAAAATCCATGAGCAACCAATCCCTGAGAGAGGGGAATTAGGTGTGAAATCATGTGGTGAGGTCTGTGGGAGTTGAGAGGACAAGGAGACAAACAAGAACTAAAGTCCTAGGGAAGTCTTGGAGGAGGGGGGTTGAAGCAGGGCATCACAGAACAGGAATATAGAGAGGCAGGCATGACAGAAAGGTGGTAACATGACAGAAATCCAAGAGACAGGATTAGGAGTTTAGGGACAGAGAAAAAGCAGCCATGTATGGAAGAATAAGGCCAGCTAAGGGAGTGGAAGTAGGGATGTGGGGCATGCAGAGGGCCCTGAGTCCTGGGAGAGGGGTTCAGAGAAGAAGAAAGTTACAGTGTGAGAAGCAGGGAAAGGAAAGGGGAGGTCTCTTCTTCTGGTCCTCCCAAACCCTAAGATCAGCCGACGTCTCATCCTTCCTAGAGTCAGTGGGCAGCTTTGAGAAAGATCAGTGTGGTGCTTGTCACTCCTGGTTTACATGGTTGCTCCGTTTACATCCCCCCAGGGGCTGAGGCAGCTGCAGAAGCTGCTGGGTCTCTCTTGCTACTGGGGACCATGGTGACACCAGAAGGGAAAGCTCCAGGTGAGAGCTCTGAATGGACAGCTTGGTTCACTGGCCAGTGCAGGGCTGGCTTGTGAGTCTGGAAAACATGACATAGTTCACAATAGGCCAAGGATTGATGGGCAATTATTTAGCCTTAGCAGAAATTCCTGCTGTACAGAATGCAAAAGGAAAGGCAGGTGTCTAGAAATAGAATGACAGGGATATGGGACAATAATGAGGAACAAAGTGGAACTGCTAATGGAGTAGTGGGGAATCTTATTTCTATGCAGAAACATAAAATCAATCAATGTTTACTTTGAGGTACAAAGCAACTTGGTTTACCTTATTAAAGAAATGTATAAAAAGGCTGTGAGAAAGGGGATCCAAGATGGTGGAGCAGATAAACACTGTGATTGCCTCCTCCCATGACCACACTAAAATTGTAACTAAACTATAGAAAATTCAACCTGAAAAACCATCTGAAGTCTAGTTAAACAGAAGTCCTATAACTAACGATATAACGAAAAAAACCACATCGAGACTGGTAAGAGAGGCAGAGATGCAAAATGGCCTGCCCCACACCTGTGTATGGTGCTCCACACCAGGATCCCTAGGCCAGAGTACAGATGCTGGGAAGAGTAGCCCCAACAACGTCTGGCCATGAAAAATAGTGGGGATTCTGACTGTCCAGGTGAGACAGAAAGCTGCAGGAAACCTAGACATTCTCTTAAAGGTCCCTTGCACATATTCACTCATTCTCAGGCACTCACTCTGGACTCCAGCAGAGGGATTGTGACTCAAGAGGCATCAGAGACATACAAGGAGAGACTGAGTTGTGTGGCTTCAGGGCAAGGACTGGAGGAACAGTCGTCATTTTCCCTGTGTAGAACCCTCTTCCTGTGCAGCCAACAGGCAGGTGCCATCTTTTCTGTGTTGAGCCCTCCCCCACATGGCCAAATCTGAATCTGCGTTGGCCTAGTGAGCTCTGCTGGCCCCATCCTGGTGACTCCTTTGGACCCTGTCCCACCCAATTCATGCAATGCTGGAGGTACTTTCTCAGACAGCAGCAAGCCCCACCCCATTGTAACCTTTCTTAAACAACTCTCAGGGGCCCCAGATGGGTGGTGGCTGGCCTCAGTGTGCTCTGAGATTTTTGCTGAGTAGCTTCAGGCTCAGCACTGGCACCAAACAAGAATCTACATTAACCTGGTGAACACCACTCATCCCACGTTGGTGACTCCCTGAGACCCCACGTAACCCAACCTGCTTAAGACACAAGGCTCTATTAACAGCTGAGCCTTATGGGAACTGTTGAGTGGTAGCAGGCCTTCTGTGCCCAAGGCTTTTTGCAGAGCTACCCCAGGCCTGGTACTGGTGGCAGCCATCCTCAGTTTGCAGCATGGCCTCTCCCACACTCGCCCAAGTCCAGCAGAGAGAGTGAGTGACCAACCATGGACTGCTTTTTAGCTCCTACCAGGTAGTCTCTGCCCAGTCATAGGCAGTGGCTGACCAGGGCCTGCACCAGAGCCCTTCCCAAGAGGCCCCAGAACCAACATACCTAAAGGTTAGCTTCAGATCACAGCAGTGCACCACCCATTTAGTCCCTAAAGAGGCATGCCCATAAAGTGTGGCTGTGGCCAAACCCTATAGCCAGTCAGCTTGAGGGTCAATCTCACCCACTGATGTGCCAACAGTAATCAAGACTCAACTACAACAGAAGGGCACACACAACCCAGACAAGGAAGACTCTTGGAGCATTTGGTGCAGATTACCAGAGAGACTGCCCTACTGGGTCCCACAGGCACCTACTACATAAGATACCTGACCAAGACTGAAAGATGTAGCAGATCTACCTAATACATAGAAACAAACACAGTGAGGCAGCCAAAATGAGGAAACAAAGAAATATCTCTCAAACAAAAGAACAGGACAGAATTCCAGGAAAAGATCTAAATAAAATGGAGACAATCAACCTACCAGATACAAAATTCAAAACAATTGTTATAAGGATGCTCAAGGAACTTAGTGAAAACTTCAACAGAGATAGCAAGCATAAAAACAGACATAGAAACCATAAAAAAAAAATCCTGTCAGAAATGAAGATTGCAATACTGAAATGAAGGATGAACCAGAAAGAATCACCAGCAGACCAGATGAAGTAGAGGACTGAATCAGCAATTTGGAAACAGGGTAGCAGAAAATACACAATCAGAGCAGCAAAAACAGAAAAGGATTTTTTAAAAAATGAGGATAGTTTAAGAGAACTCTGGGACAACATCAAGCATAACAACATTTGCATCATAGGCATACCAGAAAGAGAAGAGAGAAAGCAAGCAACTGAGAATCTATTTGAAGAAATAATGACTGAAAACTTCCCTAACCTGGCAAAAGAAATAGACATACAAGCTTAGGAAGCATAGAGAGTTCCAAACAAGATAAACATCACCAGGACCACATCAAGACACATTAAATTAAAGTGTCAAAGGTTAAAGACAAAAAGAGAACCTAAAAGCAGCAAGATAAGGCAATTAGTTACTTATAAGGGAGCTCCCACAAGATTGTCAGCTAATTTCTCTACAGAAACTGCAAGCCAGAAGGGATTGACACAAAATATTCAATGTGATGAAAAGCAAGGACCTACAACCAAGACTATTCTACCCAGTAAGATTATCCTTGACAATTGAAGGGGAGATAAAGAGCTTCTCAGACAAGAAAGAGTTAAAGGAGTCCATCACCACCAAACCAGCACTAAAGTAATGTTAAAGAGACTTCTTTGTGAAGAAGAAGGGTGAGGGGGAGAACATAAATACAAATAATAAAATTGGAAACATGTATTTATCAATAATCACTTTAAATGCAAATGGAGTAAATGCTCCAAATAAAAACATAAGATAGTTGAATGGATAAGAAAACAAGACCCATACATATGCTATCTACAATAGTCCCATTTCAGATCAAAAGACACTCACAGACTGAAAGTAGAAGGGTGAAAAAAGCTATTTCACACAAATGGAGATTTAAAAAAATTATTAGGGTTGCAATACTTAAATCAGACAAGATAGACTTTAACAAAGGCTATATTGTCACCAATGATAAGATTTCATTCTTTTTCTACAGCAGAGTAATATTCCATTAAAGAAGATGTACCACATCTTCTTTATCCACTTCTCTATTGATGGGCATTTGGGTTGCTTTCATATCTTGGCTATTGTAAATAGCTCTGCAATGAACATAGGGATGCACATATCTTTTCAAATCACTGTTTTGGATTTCTTTGGATAAATGCCAAGGAGTTGAATAGGTGGGTCAGAAGAATTCGATTTTTAAATTTTTGAGTAACCTCCATGCTGTTTTCTATAGTGGCTGCACAAAATTTGCAATCTCACCAACAGTGCATGAAGGTTCCCTTTTCTCCACATTCTCGCCAATACTTGTTGTTTGTTTATTTATTGATGATGGATATCCTGACAGGTATGAAGTAATAACTCATAAAGACAAATACCATATGATCTCACTTATATGTGGAATCTAAAGAACAAAATAAAGAAATGAAATAGAAACCGACTCATAGATACAGAGAAAAACCTGATGGTTACTAGATGGGAGGACTGGGTGAGAAAGGTGGGCTGGGTGGGAAAGATGAAGGAATTAAGAAATACCAAATAGTCACAGGGATGTAAAGTTCAGTATGGGAAATATAGTCAATAATATGGTAAAACTTATGTATAATGTCAGATGGGTAATAGACTCATTAGCGTTATCACTTTGGGAGGTATACAAACGACTAATCGCTATGTTGTTTTGTACACCTAAAACTAATAAAATAAATTAAAAAAACAAAGGCTATAATAAAAGACAAAGAAGATTATTACATAATGATAAGAGGATCAACACAACAAGGTAATATAATCCTTGTAAACATTTATGCACCCAACGTAGAAGAACCTAAATATAGAAAGCAAATATTGACCAACATAAAGGGAGAGATCAACAGCAATACAATTATAGTAGGAGATTTTAACATCCCATTGATACCAAAAATCAACAAGGAAACAGCAGCCTTAAATGACACACTAGACAATATGGGTTTAATTAATATTTTTAGAGAATTTCACCTCAAAGCAGCAGACAGATTCTCTTCAAGTGCACATGAAACATTTTCCAAGATAGACCACAAGTTAGGCCACAAAATAAGTCTCAATAAATTTCATAAGATTGAAATCATATCAAGTATCTTCTCTGACCACAATGGTATGAAACCAATTGCAAGAAAAAAACTGAAAACACACAAACACATAGAGTCTAAATAACGTGCTACTAAATAATGAATGGGACAACAATGAGATCAAGGAAGAAATCAAAAGACACCTTGAGACAAATTAAAATGATAACACATCAACTCAAAATCTATGGGGCATATTGAAAGCAGTCCTACGGGGGAAATTCAAAGCAATACAGGCTTGCCTAAAGAAACAAGAAAAATCTCAAATAAACAATCTAACCTTACACTTAAAAAAACTAGAGAAACAAGACAAACAACAGCAAACAAAGCCCAAAGTGAGTTGAAAGAAGGAAATAGTAAAGATCAGAGTGCAAATAAACAAAATAGAGTCTTAAAAATAATAAAGAGGGTCAATGAAACCAAGAGTTGGTTTTTGGAAAAGATAAATAAAGTCAATAACCCTTTAACCAGATTCATCAAGAAAAAAAAAAAGAGAGGACCCAAATAAATAGTCAGAAATAAAAGAAGAGAAGTGACAATAGATACCACAGAAATACAAAGGATTATGAAAAAATACTATGAACAACTAACTATGTACCAATAAATTGGACAATCTGGAAGAAATGGATAAATTCCTACAAACATACAATCTTCCAAGACTAAATAAAAAATTTACAGAAAATCTGAGCCGACAAACTAGTACTAATGAAATTGAATCAGTAATCAAAAGACTGCCAACTAAAGCCCTGGAACAGATGGCTTCACAGGTGAATTTTATCAAACATTCAAAGAAGAATTAACACCCATTTGTCTCAAACAATTCCAAAAATTTCAAGAAGAGGGAAGGCTCCCAAGCTAATTTTATGAGGCCACCATTACCCTGATTCCAAAACCAGACAGACATTACAAAATAATAAAATTATAGGCCAATATATCTGATGAACATAGATGCAAAAATCTTCAACAAAATATTAGCAAACTGAATATAGTGACACATGAAAAAGACACTACACCATGATCAAGTGGGATTTATTTCTGGTATGCAAGGTTGGTTCATTATCCACAAATCAATTAATGTGATACACCACATAACCAAAATGAAAGATAAAAATCATGTGATTATATCAATGGAAGCAGAAAAAGTGCTTGACAAAATCCAGTATCCATTTTTATGATAAAAACTCTCAGCAAAGTGAGAGTAGAGTGATCATACCTCAACATAATAAAAACCATATACAATAAACCCACAGCTAACATTATACTCAATGGGGAGAAGCTAAAAGTATTCTCCTTAAGATCAGTAACAGGACAAGGATGTCCACTTTCACTACTTTTATTCAACATAGTACTGGAAGTCCTAGCCACAGCAATCAGACAAGAAAAAGAAATAAAAAAAAAAGAAATTTATATAAAAATTCCGCCAAAAAAACTATGAGAATCAATAAATAAATTCAGTAAAGTAGCATGATACAATACAATATTCAGAAATCGGTTGCATTTTTATACACCAAAAATGAACTGTCAGACAGAGAAATTTAAAAAGCAATCCCATTTATAATTGAATAAAAAAAAATACACTAAAACCTTGGATTTCAAGTAACTTGTTCTGCAAGTGTTCTGCAAGACAAGCAAACATTTCTAATAAAATTTAACTTGATAAATGAGTGATGTCTTGCAATATGAGTAGTACACGACACCAAACGCCACATGATCACAACTGAGCCAATGTTTCTTTTCTCTCTCTCTCTCTCTCTCTCTCTCTCTCTCTCTCTCTCTCTCTCTCTCTCTCTCTCTTGCTCGCTCGCTGCGGGATTGTGAGTGATCGTTTCCCATGCTCGAATGCTCAGTCTCAGTCCTCAGTGTTTGGCAGAAATCAGTGATTTTTCAGAATGTTGGAAGGTGCCCAGAACTGGCACTAGTGTATTTTTTGTCACTTCAAAGCACCTATGGACAATCCTTTGCTTTTCCATACAAGAGTAAACTTAGGAATGCTTTGCTTCATTCTAGGTCAGGCTGCCTGCAGAAATAGACCCTTTCCTCTGCTGCCTTATTGCCAGTTACGTTAAATACAGTATATGACAAGAGTTTTTAATACTGTACTGTAGTCAACATTCATGTGAGTGTATACAAAGGCCGTCATGCAGAAAAGATTGAAAAGAAAGGTGATAAGAAGATGATTACTGAGGTTAAGAAGGAAATCATCAAGAAGTACAAAGGAGGTATGCAAGTGGCCGAAATTGCAAGATTTCATAAAAAGTCTACATCAACCATTTGCACAACATTAAAGTAGTAAGAAGAAATAAGG